>NC_045437.1:149053295-149095024 GCF_002776525.5 Piliocolobus tephrosceles | reverse complement strand
TGTGCACCCTAATTGAAAGACTCTGGTGTCCTTCTAAGAAGAGGGAACATAGACACAGACACAGGAAGAATGCTATGTGACCACAGAGGCAAGATTGGGGTGATGTGTCTACAAACCAAAGATTGCAGCCACCGGAAGCTCTTGAGGGTGGGAGACCACAGTTAACTGCTTTTTGCCCCTCCTAGTGCACTCAGACAAGGGTAAGAACCTTTCTGGCACTCAGAGAGAGACATGGAACAGATTTTCTCTCTGAGCGTCCAGGAAGTAACCAATCCTGCTGACACCTTGATTTCAGACTTCTGGCCTCCAGAAGTATGAGAGAATAAATTTCTGCTGTTTTAAAGCCACCCAATCCGTAGTAATTTTTTATGGCAACTCCAGGTACCTCATACAAAAGCTTACTAGGAATCCACCATGTGAGGAAAAGAAGGGAAGAATGATTCCATCATAGGGAACAGATTACACAAAGGTGAGGGGGAGTGAGAGGCCATGTCAGAGAGAAATGAAAAGTTCAGTGGGGTTGGGATACTCCCTAGGGGGTGGGAATGGAGGGGTTACATTTTATATCATATATGTGTGTCCATATGGTTTGCATGTATGTAAAATTTGTACATGTATGTGTTTTTCAGAGTCTTGCATGTTTCAGCCTGTTTTTATGATTCATGTGTTTCTGTATGCTTCTGCATAATTTGTGTGTGTGTCCTGACCTGTGAGTATGTGTGCCTTGCATGTCAGTGCATATATGTGCACAGTCTACAGGTGTGGGCATTGAACCCAAAGAAGTTGGTCTGTGGTTGGTCACAGGAAGAAGTGAAGCCAGGCAGAGCCCTGTTTCCTCATCTATGTGGTTAGTGCTCACTGTAATTGGCAAAAACTTGGTCAAACTGTGCAATGACTCAGGTAGATACCAGGAGCTCAGAGCTCATCTGTCTTGATTCAAGAAGATCAAAGCAGAGTGGATGATGCCTTGACTGCATTGGTTAGCAAGAGGCATGTGTGGTACAGAACCACTGAGTCCTCGTGTTTGACAGCTGGAGATGGCCTTGGAGATGGTTCTGATTCCTCTTGCACCTCAGCCCAGCCCCACTGGCACTGTTCCTGGGGAGTGCCCCAAACTCAATGCATCTGCCCAGAAAACATCTTCTTGGTAAAGCCCCACTCCCTGAGCAAGGTTTACAGTGGAGGGCAGGAATCTGAAAGGGCCACCCCATCCCAGGCCCTCCTGATGGGATGTGCAAAGAGTTGGGTACATACACATCTTTTTTTCTGAGGAGATCACAGCCAGATAGTCCATGGCTCAGGAAATCTAAGAACCACTTCTCTAGTCTAGGCTGACATTGAGAGTGTGAGCGTGTGCATGATATGTGCAGGTGTGTGCAAGCATGCGGAACTCCCAACCTGTTTCCTCTCTGAGAATATGGTTGGATCAGGATGTCAAGTGCAGCCCCGGGCCCTACCAGCTGCTGTGTGGTCAGATTGTAGGGGCTGTCCTTGACAAGGCTGGTAGAACAGACAGAGCCAGTGTTAAGGACAAAAAGGGAGAGGCAGAGGCTGCAGCTTTGTAGGCAAGCCTGGCTTGTAACCTGAAGGAGCTCATCGAGATCAGCTCCCTGATCATCCCCATCCCTTATATGGTTCACATTCAGGATGAAACCTTGGAGGTGGAGCCAGGGTGGGTGTGTGGGCGGGGATGGGGCCATAGGGTGCACGAGGAGCATTATGAATTTCCTTTGTAGCAGGAATTGAGACTGTTCAGGACCTTGGTCAGCACCTCTGGGTTCCTGCAGCACCAGCTTTCTCTGCCTGTTTCCAGCCTGCCCTATTTCAATGCCTTTGGCTATGGTGGAGATGCTGAGTACAGTGAACCGACATATAAAGTTCAGGATGTAGTTGGGGGCCTTGTCAGGGCTACAGGAATTTTTGAGAGACAGGATATGAAGGAGGGTCTCTCACATGGGAGACTCAGTGAGGGGATACTGAGCCCCAAAAGAATGAAAATAGAGGATTTTCCAGAGATCAGGGTGGGTGATGGTTGGGGGAGGCTTGCTGGGGGAGCCCTTGGCTTCAGACTCATCCAGTGGGAAGAAAGAGGAAGAGCATCCCGGTGAGGAAGGGGAGGAAGAGTCCCCAGCTCGGGTTGTGTTTCTCTTTCCTCTTATCTCAAGCACTGGGATGAGACAGCCTGGGCCTTACCACCCTTGCCCAACCAAATCTCTCCCCCTGTGGGCTCCCCAAACATTCCGAGATCAGAGGCTTCCCTGAGGCTATTCTCTGAGACTTGTCCCAGGTCCTTTCCTTCTACTGTCCCACTTCCTTCCTTGCCTGACGCCATCATAGCCCTGCCCTTTGCACCCCCGTCTTAACTGGTAGGACTTTGCTGCTGCCATCCTCTGGCTCCCAGACATGATGGCTCTTTTCCTTCCAAATAACTTTTTACAAGCAATTAATTAACCTCATCAGATCCTTTCTGTGGGTCCCAGTGCTGGGAGGGAGGCAGGAGAAGTGCCTTGTCCCCTGAGGCCAGGCAAGTGGATATGTGGCTACCCAGGCAGCTGCTGGAGGGATTCTCTCTTAGGCAGTCACCTCTTCCTCACTTTGGAGCCAGCAGTGTGGGCCCAGGTCCCAGGAGAAGTAAGGGTCACCCTGTCTGCTCTCAGCCCTGGCTTAGTCTCCAAACTGCCTTTCTTATTGGCTCCCTCCAGCTTCCCTTTTCTCCCAGTTCTCCCCTAGGCAACTTATGGGATCAAAGGTTGCATGCAAAGTACAGGTGAGTGTAAAGGAGCATGACCTCAGGTAGCAGTGATAACCTTTCCCCTGCATGCTGGGCCTGCCATTTTGGTGTAGCAAATGGCATGGAGATACAGGGAAATGCATAGTGTCTGCAGCATGCAAATGGGCCCAGACATCCTGGTCACTTCCCTGGCAGCATGCAGCCCCTTGGTGTACCCATGCAGGGTCTGATCTGCGACCCTGAAGAGTGTTCCTCAAATACTCGGGCACTGGTGATGGGAACACTGGGCCTACCTCAGCTGGTCCTGATGCCTGTGGATGAGTCCCCTTCCTTCCACTCCGAGATCCCAGCTAGGCCCTGGAGTGTACTTAGTGTGTGACAACTGGGGAGAGGCTAGGGCTCAGAGGAAAGGCAGAGGGGAGAGAGACAAAGTGGGACATTGATTGTGCAGCTATTGATGCTGGGCTCTGAGCTAGACATGCAAGTTAACTCATGTTCTTCTGACACCCCAAGAAGTTCTTAAGGAACCTGAGGTTTAATGAAATGCAGCAACTGGCTCAAGATCTTGCACTGAGTAACTTGTGAAGCTAGAACTAGACCAAGATTTTTATTATCTGAGCAAAATTAAAATGTAAATCAGACAGTGCCATCCTCTGCCCAAATCACTCTCATGGCTTCCCAGTGCTTTTAGCGAGAAATTCTCTTCTTTTACATGACCAGCAAGACCATGCCCCTCTCTGCCACCTCACTTCTCACTCTGCCCCAGCACCAGGCCTTTTTATGGTCCTCTAGCACATGTACTCATTCTCTTCTTAAAGCTCTTGCACTTGCTGATCTGCCTGCTTGGAACCTTCTTCCTCCAAATTTTTATAGAACGGCTTATTCTCATTCTTCAGGTCAAACTCCACCTCCCAGAAGGCCTTCCCTGACTGCCCAGTCAACAGCTGCCTCCCTCCTTCCCTCTCTACCCCTTCATCCCAATTTATGTTCTTCACAGTACTTAACAGCATCTGAAGTTATTTATCTGTTCACTTGTTCATTATCTGTTTTGCCCACTAGAACATGAGCTCCTTCAGGGTACGAACTGTGTCTCTTTGGTTCACCATTGTATTCCCAGGGCCTGGTGCTTAATAAGTGCTCAATAAATGTTTGATGAATGAATGACTTCAGAAAAGCTTCACTAGGCCCCAAGGGGGCAGCGTGAGGAAGGAGGACAGGCTGGGTAGAGCAGTCAGCTGATGGGCTGCACACCACATTGAGGCCTGATCACTGAGGCTCTGGGGTTCATCAGAGAGAGCCCATCTGTCCAGCTGTCATTCTGACCATGAGGTGGCCTAGCCTCCTTCCAGCACAGGGAACATGTGTGAATACATTTCCTCAGACTTTGAGTGAAGCCAAGTGAAAAGGACAAGGCTGCCTGGTGTTCCTGGACCAGAGATGTATGCCTTTGGGCTTCCTACATGTTCCCAGCCTTTCTTGATTTTGGGTGAGGTTTGTGGTGGCTCTGGAGCCCACCCTGCCTGCCCCCAGGGTTGCAGCAGGCATTGCCTGGCAGGGGGAGACTGCTGCTCAAAGAACCCGATCTTTTGCATTCACTGACATTCTTGGATTTGGCATTTACAACCTCAGGGCTCTATTCCGAGGAGGCCTTTTGCATTTGATGTAAATATTATGGTGATGAGAGGTGACACTGAGAATACCCTGTAGGAAATGTAAATCCACCCCCACCAGGCCAGGAGCCTCTCTCCTCTGCTGCTTTGGGTTGTTATTCAGAGGACTTATTCCTTCCAGTTCTTGAGTTAACCCAGAAAAGCCCCCTTCACCTGTAGGTAGCAGGGTCTAGGAATAGTACATTAGTTATTTCTCTAATTTGCAGAGGCACTTTCATCCATCAATGTGGGATGCAGTGGTGGGGCCAAGTAGCACTGCAGCCATTCATTAAGGGGAGGGATGTCTCCTCCAAGAGGAGGCTTGGGCAGTTCTCAGGTCTGGAGGGGTGGGGTTGGGGGATCATAGCTAGTAATGGGCACCATATTCCCAGAAGTCAGCTACTCTCCCAGCTACTTCCTCACTGACTCCGGGTTTCTACTTGTCTCCCAACAGAGTTTAGCCCTGGATCTGTGTGTCTCTCTAAGCACTGGGGACCACTTTCAGCTGCAGTGCCCCTTGGTGCCACAATTTTACTCTCTTCCCAAACTCCCAGGAAAAAGATGTTTATAATCCCCACTGGCAATCATGGTGGAGTGCTGGGACTGGAGCAGCTGTGCCGAGATGGTTTGCAGGATCAAGGAAAGAGGTAGCATTTTTACAATAGTATCTCTTTGATATGCTGTGTGGCTGGGGACAAGTGACTGAATCTCTCTGAGCTTTGGTTTCTACATCCTTCAAATAGGGAAGATAATACCTATGCCATATGTGAGGATTACATCAGGTTATGTGAGTGCATGTAAGGAGCCTAACACAGGACTTGACAAGCAGTGACTGTTCAAGAAGTAGAGGCAGGGTTTTTTGTTGTTGTTGTTATTGTTGTTTTGTTTTGTTTTATTTTGAGACAGTCTTGCTCTGTCACCAGGCTGGAGTGCAGTGGAGATCTCGGCTCATGGCAACCTCCACTTCCTAGGTTCAAGTGATTCTCCTGCCTCAGCCTCCCGAGTAGCTGGGACTACACGCATGCAGCCATACACCCCACTAATGTTTTTCTTTAGCGGGGCGGGCAGATCACAAGGTCAAGCCTCCCAAGTAGCTGGAAAATCACCTGAGCTGGAGAGGTCGGGCCGCAGTGAGCTGTAATTGTGCTGCTGCACCACCCCACCCTGGGGGACAGAGTGAGATACTGTCTAAAAAAAACAAAGAAAAGCCCAGTATCTAGTAACCAAGCTGAGCGTGAACTGTGTTTCTCTGACTCCGGAATCTGAGCTCTATGCTATACCAGCTTACTGATGATAATAATAAACACTCATTACACACCCAAATAATCAATGCTTATTGATTGAATGACTGGTCACTGTAGATATTATGTTCATGGCACAGCTAGGAAAAAAAGCTATAAATTCTGGGCTCTCAAGCCAGCATCTGGCCCTTGGTCTGCATTATGGCTCACAAGCCCTCTGTACCTAATAATAACTGCTCCTACGTCAGCTGGGCGCAGTGGCTCACGCCTGTAATCCCAGCACTCTGGGAGGCTGAGACGGGCGGATCACAAGGTCAGGAGATCGAGACCATCCTGGCTAACACGGTGAAACCCTGTCTCTACTAAAAATACAAAAAAATTAGTTGGGCATGATGGTGGGAGCCTGTAGTCCCAGCTACTCAGGAAGCTGAGGCAGGAGAATGGCGTGAACCTGGGAGGTGGAGATTGCAGTGAGCCAAGATCTCGCCACTGCACTCCAGCCTGGGCAACAGAGCAAGACTCCCTCTCAAACACAGAAGAAAAAGAAAAAAAGAAAAAAAAATCTGGGTTCAATCTATTTCCATCCCCTATTTATTTACTGTGCCATCATGGGCAAATCACTTCACCTCTATTTTCCAATCTACAGATAGGATACAATGTCACCTAGCTTCAGATTGCCATGAAGAAAACTTAACGTTTGGCATAAAGAGGAAGCTCACTATTTATGTAATAAATGAACAAATGAATGAGGTAGAAAGATTTTAGGATCTGGATTCAGAGAACTTGCATTGGCATCCCAGGTTTATTGTTTACTTTCTGTGTAATGGACGACAAGTGACTTCACCTCTCTGAACCTTGAGTCCTCTCAGTATAAAACAGGATAATATCTATCTCCAGCATTATTGTAGAATTAAATCAGACAGTTAATATTAAAATACCTTGTAAACCACAGGGCACTGTGCTCACTCTAGTTTAATATTACTTTGTGCAGAGCCCTGGGCAAGGAGCTGGGCGAGGGCTCCAAAGATATGCAAAGTCCTTGCTCCTAGCCCTAGAGGAGCTATGACAGACTTGGGGAAGGAAGGCATGAAATAGGGGGCAGAGCCACACAGAGATTTCCACCCATTTATTGATTGCACACATATTTACAGAGTGCCTTCCAAACACTAGGTGTGAAAAGTCTCCTGGGGATTTTAGGTTAGGCCAGATGGAGGGGCCTTGAATGCCAAGGTAAGGCCCTTGGATTGACTGTTCTGTGGGCAGAGGTTTCGGAAAGTTCATATGTCAACTATGCTCCTGAGTCCCCTTGTGAACAAGGCCTCTGGCTTGCTGAGTCACTTCCCTCAGTCACTGTCTGAGGGCCAAATGTGCAAAGTCCATTTTAAGGAGAGCATTTAAATTAGCCATTCAGCGGGTGGCCCCTCCTCAAAGGTCAGTGGCCTATCTGGCCACCACAGCTGGCGGCCACAAAAGACCTGCCGAGAATCCAATCTAATGGAGCGGTAAAGGCTCAAGCCACTCTTCCTGGGAGCGGGAGGGTGAGTTGCAAGGTGATTTTACTGCTGTCACAATCTCCCTTTAGACACAGCCCTCTCGAGGGCAAAAATAGCAGCTTTAGAGGCAGGAGAGTGTTGTGACATCATCCCCAGGTTCAGCCAGCAAACATCACTCCAGCCAGCAGATCTTGTTTGCCCCTTGGAGACTTATGCCAAGGTCCTAAAGGACAACTTGGGTGGCCCTGGGGCTCCTTCCAGCTTCCTGGCCCCAGTTCTGGACCCTGCCTATGAACCAGAGTCCCCACCCCCACCCCACCCTACTGTTTACACACAGGTGAAGAGAAGTGCACTCACTAGTGCACTGTGGCTGGACTGGTGCCTACCTCCATCTCCCCAGGGCTGAGTGCTGCAGGCCTGCAGGGCCTGCAGCCTCTCTGGGCTAGGAGCACACAGGCTGAGCTGAAGATGCTGAGGATGGCACCTAGCCTGGAGGTTGAACTGAGGGGAAGACATTCTGCAGTCTCTGGGAGGTGGGAGGGAGGGAGGGTGGTTTGCAGAGAGAATAAAGGAGTTTATGTGAAACTCTGGGTGCGTGTGTATTTGCATGTGTGTGTGCCCGTCCTGCAGCAGAAGATGGCAGGCAGGAATGGGGACTCCACAGCCTCCACTGATTAGAAAGGTTTTGAAATTGATAAATTACTTTGTGTTGGGGCAAAATGATCTGATCAGGTTTCAAATGTCTCAGAGAAGGGAAGCTTCTCTTGGGCCAAGTATTGATTGCATTTAATAGAGCTGGGACTTTCTCACTGAAAAACAACAAAATAAACATCTAAGAGAAGGCACCAAAACACATATGCACTCTCTCTCAATCTCTCTCTCTCTCTTTCTCTCTCCTTCTTTCTCTTCTCTCTAAGGACAGGAAGGGATCCAGAGACCCACTCAAGGCTGGGGCGGGGGCAGGGGCAGTGCTGATGTCAGAGCCATGGGGTTCCTTTGGGGCAGATTGATGGTGGGGACTCAGGAGAAGAGGGGGCCTTGGGTTGGTCCCATTCTTCACAGATTGATTTTGCCAAACAGCAACTGTCCGAGCCTTTGATAAATCACTAACCCAGTGATGAATGCCCTGAGACTGGGTGGGGTGCGGGGAAGGATGTTGGTCTGGGAGGCAGCCCAGGGAGGGCAAGGGGCAAGGATGGAGGGCTGAGGGCAGCAGATACCAGCTGAGCAAAAGTGAGTCCTAGAAATCCTGTGAGATACCCTTGGATAGTTTACCCTGGGCTCATCTCTCAACAGGATTTGACCATAATCATTGACTCAACAGTGCTTCAAATTTCATTTTCAGTCTGTCTCTCGTCTGTCTCTTGCTGTCTGTCTCACTGTCTGCCTCTTTATCTGACTTCCAAATGGACTCTGATGGTTTCCTCCCAGGAGACGATTCCTCTGGGCCTCCTGGAAAGTAGAAAAGAATGTGGGGAAGGCTGGAAGCAAGTAGGGCCTCGGGCAGTGGGAAGTGGGAGGGGAGGGGTGAGGTGACCTCCTGGAATGGAGGGATGAGGCCAGCAGGGACCTGGACCAGCGGGGCGAGGGAGGGGCTGAGAGAATGCAGATAGATGCAAGCTTGCAGAGCAGCTCTTGCCAGAAAGAAGCCTGTTTTTAGGAAGTCTTATTCTTCATGGAAGGAAAGGTCATGCCATGGGGTTCTCTTATCCATCAAAGTACTGAGAACAGAGACCTGTGCCAACTGAGCTCCCTGAGGAACAAGGGCAGAGGGGGAGAGGGACCAACCCAGAATCACAGAACTGATCTCTCCTCATGGCCAGAGCCTGCCTTGGAGGCAGCCCAGTTCATAGACCACAAGTTTGAGTCATCCTTGAGTGACCTTGCACGTGTGACTTAGCCTCACTTGCCATCTGGTTCCTCATCTATAAAATGGATGTTAGAATAGGGTTACATGAGGTTTATATTAATTAAGATCGTGTGTACAAAGTGCTGAGCAGAGGGTCCGGCCCATAGCAAGCACTCAGTAAATGTTAGCTGGGAACATTAGCGTTCTCCCTGGTAGCAGCATGGCAGATTCTGAAGTCACAAAAACTCCTCGCTCTGCCTGAGAGTAGAGAACTCTACTCAAGTTACTGATCCACAGGCCTAGCCACGTCGATCTTCTGTCCCCACTGTCAGTGCTTATGCACCCTGGGCAGAGGCCCACACTGCCTTTTCGGTAAAGGCAGCTGGTACCTAGCCCTCCAGATGCCTGCCGGCCGTCGGCAGGTGTCTCTGGCCCCCAGGTGTCTGCAAACGTTGAGCGGGGCTTGGTGCCGCTTTATCCGTTGCACACAAGGCGGCTCCCAGGCTCCCGCAGCCCTTGGCCCTGTCCATGGTGCTAACCCACATCCCAGCGCAAGACTTGCCCACAGAGCGGAACTTCTGACTTCAACCCCTCTTGCCCCCCAACTTCAACATCTCTGAAGATCCCCTCCATCACCAGGAATGAATTCTGAGCTCACTTTCTGGAATTCTGCCAGGAAGAAGGAAACGGTGTTAGTATAAAGAATCACACAAAAGGCCGCAGGTAATTATGTCTCTTTTAAGCTGCTAACAGGATTGGCCGTTTGATAAATGGGAGGATTTGAGGCTGTTTTGTCACTGACAAGCTGTTGTAAGATCATATTGGAAGCTGAAGACAGTTTATCTTCATGTGTGTGTGGAGAGAGGGGAATTCTCCGTGGATTTTACACCCTCTTTAAATTAATGTGATTTCCTAGGCTGGTCCTGTGCACGGGAGTGAGTGATCTTTATGACTCACACCCTGATTAGATTACCTGGCTCAGTAGCCACCTCCAGCCCCTCTGAGTGCCCTCACCCTCCCAGACCCCTCCCTGCTCTCATTCCTCCAGCTCCCCTCTGACCTCCCCACTCCCTCCTCTAGCCCTACTCTCAGGTCCAGCTGCTGAGCGAGCCCACAGCTCAATTACTGCTATCTAGCCTGAGAGACAGGGAGATCTAGTTTCTTCAGTTCCTCTGAAGGGAGAAGAGAGGGAGGTAGGGTGGGAAGAAGAAGGAGGCAATGGGAGAGGGAGGGAGGGAAGCAGTGGAGGAGAGAAGAAATGAGACAAAGAGGGAGTTGAAACAGAAACAGAGAGCCAAGCTGAGCCAAAGAAAAGAAAGAGATAAAAACAGTAGCAAAGAGAGAGGAGGGATTTTTCTTTTATTTCCAGAACCTTCCTTAAAACACAGGCACCAAGGTGGCCTCCTTCCTTGAACCCCCAAATTAAGCAGTCCCCTCCAGGCATACTCTATCAGATAACTGTTTTATCTTCCTCATAGCACCTGCCACAATTATATTATTTATTTATTTATTTGCTTTTACAATATTTGTCTTCACTGCCAAATTATAAGACCCATGAGAGTAGAGATCCTGGCTGTCAGGTTCTTCCCAGAACCCCAGCACCCAGCACATAATGAGTTCTTGGTCCATGTTTACAGAATGCATGATAAGGCAGGGATTTGGAAGGGGGTCTGAAGGGGCAGGGCTGGCTTGCCCTTCTAGTGGAGGTCTAGAGGTGAGTGGGAGAATGCAGAGTCCAGGGTTGGATCACCATGGGGAGACACTTCTGGGGAGGGGAATGCTTCAGCAGTTATTTTGGGCAGAATTAGGTATCCTTTAGAACAATGCTTCTTAAAATGTAATCTGTGAACTACACGTATCAGGGTTCTCTGGGAACCTGCATTTTCACAAGCATTTCACAGGATTCTGATGTAGTGGGTCTGAAGCTCACACTTTGAAAAACACTCTCCTGAGAAATGGGTAAGCTAGAGGCCCCTGCCCACAGGGAAACCTCAGCAAAACCAGGGATCTGGCCTCAGTGTGTGTGTGTGTGTGTGTGTGTGTGTGTGTGTGTGTGTGTTAGAGGGGTAGTGGTTGGAATACCTGCAGTGAAATACGAAAGTTAAAGTCCATTATTTCCAGCCCAGGTGCCACTTCATTTTACACACACACACACACACACACACACACACACACACTTTGGACTACTTGTAGGGGAACTGCCAAGTTCAAAGGAAGGGTTAAACCTGCCAGAAAGAGTTTTCCCACCCTACGGAGGACCCTTGAGAGTGCGGAGGACAGCAACAAATGCAAGGAGAAGAGCCCTCTCTGCCCTGTGCCCAGGGGCCTCTGCTGCCCCCACCCATTTAAGTCTTTGCAGCTGGTAAGTCATGCCTCATTTCCCAGGCAAGCTGCACACCCACATCCAAGCCCCAGGCCAGTCTCCCTTTTCAGGGGATCTCCCCCAGACTTGTCAGCGATGTATGCTACAGGATTGATTGGCTGCTACCGCAGCATATCACCCCCTAATACACATACAAATGTCACTGCCCCATCAGACTGGACATGGGCAGGGCCCTTACCAGACACCTGAATACAGCAGTGGGTGGTCAGGGGTGAAGGCCATATACCTGAGGAGTGGGACAGCCTGGGTATGTCCACGCTGGGCCTCATCCCAGGCCTGAGAATAGGGGGAAGAGTATAGAAGACAAGATCCAGCCAGTTTGAAAAGACAGCTCATCTGCACTTCTAGCCAGTAAAATCAAAGCATGTGGATGGAGCTACCACCGCCTGCCACTCACTTCAGGCTCCAGTGACTCTGTCCTTACTTTATGCCTCAAACAATCCCAGCCCTCTCTGCTTCAGCAGTACCCTCGCTTATGCCATTCCCTCTGCCTGCAACATTCTTTGACATTATTCCCTCCCTTTTGCCTGCTGACTCCTGCTTCTCTTCCTTGGGGGACCTGTCCAGATCCCAGGGCTTTGTGCCACCATGGCTCTATATCCTTCACCATTTGCACTACTTGGCAGTCTGGTCATTATATATTCAATATCTGTCTCCCACTGGACTGTGAGCACAATAATAGGAAGGCCCATGCTTGTGTGTCTTGTCCAGTACTGTATGCCTGCCCGCCCCCCCTTGCAGTGCATGACACATGGGGGGCACTCAGGTGGGAAGAATGAGACTTAAACAGATTCATGTATTTCAACAAATGGCTCTTGAGTATCTGCTATGTGTCATATATGGTGCTAGATCCTGAGGTTGCAGTCATAGCCAAAAAGGCACTCTCTCTCCTCTCACAGAGGCTATGATCTGGTGGGGAGGTGCATAGTTGCCTGTACAGATAAATGTAAAAGTGCAACTGGGATAGTGCTATAAAGGAGAGTCTCATGGTGCCAGTGCTAATATATAAAAGGAGGATTTGGTCAAGTCAGGAAAGTTAGAGGAGGCTTCCTTAGAAGAAAATATTTTTGTGAAAGAGAGGTTTGTGTAGAGCAACAGTGGAGGAAAAAGTGTTCTGGAGAGAGAGAGGGAGCAGCTTGTGCAAATGCCCTGTGGCAGGAGGGAGCATGGCTTCTGCAAGGAAATGAAAGTCCAGAAGGGCTGAAGTGTATGGAGTGAGTAGGGAGGCTGGAAACTAGACACAGACCAAGCCATGCAGAGCCTTGTCAGCTGACAGAGGGAATTTGCTTCTTCATCTAAGAGCAAAAGGTTTAAACACTGAATAGTTTAAACAGCAGGGGGCTGAGCATGGGAGGTAGTGATATGATCAGAATTGCATTTTGAAAAGGTCGCTTAATCTTCAGCATGAAGAAGGAAAGGAGGGGGTCTAAAGGAGGCAAAGAGACCAATTAGTCGCATGTTGCAACCACCTAGGCTTGGACTATGAAGGTGGTGTTAGAGACTGAGGGTAGTGGAGTTCTGAGAGAAAGTTTTCAAGCAATACCACAGGTTAGTGGCAAAAGCAGAACTAGTACCCATCCCCTGCCTTTGTCCCTTCCTGAAGCCGTTGGCCTCCTTCTGGTATGTCCAGTGGGCCAACATCAGGAGGGGTTCTCTGGCCTCCTCCAGAAGTATCCCGTGCTCTCTGCACACACGGGTGCCCATGTTCTATACTGTGTTCCGTTTGGGATGCCCCTATGCATCTTCCAAGCTGGAAGGCTCTGGCTGGATACCATCTAGGAGGTGGGTTTCTTTCAATGCCTCAGGTGCTTTGCATTCTGGGAATCGTAGTGCTAGAGCAGGAAGGCTGGGCCTGCTCCTGACTGGGTCTGGCAGGCAGCCTGGTTGCCATGGCAGCAGCTGGGCTGGAGCCACCGAACCATTTCATCCACAGCTCTGCTGGCTCTGAGAGCCTCCCAGCAAGAAAGCTTGGGCTCAGGGGAGGAGGGGGTGGGAGGAGAGGGAGAGAAAAGAAGGGAGGGAGGGGAGGACCTCCTGGGCCTTCCCCAGAGGCCTGGGCTAAGCCTCATCCTGCTCTGAGGCTTGTGGACTGAGTCGGAGAGAAGTCATCAGGTCATCTGCAGAGCAGGACTCCCTGACCACTGGGAGTCAGCTCTGCTGCTCTGTGCTCGTCAGTCAGTCAGACCCTGTAGGTTCAGCTCTGTGTATGCAGAAGCCTGCGCCAGACACAGAGAAAGGAGTGAGCAGCCTCCATCCCCAGGGGAACTTGGAACCTGCCTAGAAAGGCAAGAAAGGTCCAAAAGAATGACAGAGCCAGGGAAAGTCTGGTCCATTTTTCCCCCCAAAATGTTCCTGGAATCCATTCCCTTTTCTCTGCCCCTTGGCCACCATCCTGGTTTGTTCTATCTCCCCTGGATAAGGCTTTCTAAAACACACCCCTGCTTAAAATTCTTCAATGGCTCCCCTTTGCCCACGACTGGATCCAATCCAAATTCTCTAGTAGGACCATTCATAGCCTTTCAAATACTGGCCTGAGGCTCCCCATCCAGTGTCTCCTCATGCCTCCCCCTCAGCTCCAGCCACACAGAAATCCCCTAGTTCCTTTTTCCTACCCCCCGCCTTTGCACATGCTCACCTCTGCTTGAAATGCCCTTCCCTCCCTCTGCCAACCTCAGAGCCGACCAAACGCAGCTGAAACACCTCCTCCTCAGCGAAGTCTTCCAAAATCCTCTCCACCAGGGGAAGAATTAATGGCCTGGTGCTGTGAGCTCTCAGAGCACTTTGTACATCCCTCTCAAGCACTTATCACCCATGTTGTGATTATTGTCTCTGTAGCTGCCTCTCCCCCTCTCTCTCCTGCATCTAAGCTGTCTTTGGGTCTCCAGTGCCCAGCACAGCATCTGACACAAGGTAGGTACTCAATAAATGGTTAAAGGGGTGGAGTTCACTGAAGGAAGCCTATTTGGGTCTTCATCAGTCTCTCACTCTGCCTCCCTGTGTTCGGCTGCTGTTCCTGGGCCCCTTCCCTCCCCTGCTCCTCCCTTGGGTACCTGCATATCTCAAACACTGCAGCTGATGGGCAGACCTTATTGAGCAGTGCCTTCTATTCTGGGCAGGGTGACATGGGGACCTGCACGTGGAGGCTGCAAGCCTCTTCAAGTCACTGGGAACTCACATCAAGTCATACCAGGGTCCCTAGAGAGGAGGCACCTGTGCTTTCAATGGAGCCATGATTTATGGATCCAGCTCCAGGAGCTGAAGAAACCAATTAGGCTCCCCTGCTTCTCTACCCAGAGGCAGGATAATTCTGGGAAAGTCCTTCCTGCAGGGCAGAGGCTCCATCTGCTTGGACCTAATCCCTGAGGTTTGCCTATCCAGCCTTTTACCCACCTTTATCACCTACTCCCTGGTCAGAAGCTCCAAACCTCCTGGGCCAGCTTTCCCTGCATTAAAATCTTGCCTCTAATATTTAACATGTGGGAAGTGCAAGCCAGGTTTCCATTCTCTCTTAAATCTCATTTCCTCGTTATAATAATAGGATAAAAGTCCTTGTCTACCTAGGTTGCTCATTCATTTATGAATGTATGTATCATTCATTCATTCACACATTTCCTTCCATGAAGATTTAATAGACATCTACTGTGGGCTAGGTGCTGGATTAATCACTAAGGATGCAGACATGAACCAGAAAACATGGTCCCTATCCTCAGGGAACAGCTTACAGTCCATGGGGAAGATCAACCTCAAAGTGCTTTGAGGTAAAAGTACAGACTGTTAAGGACAGGCCTGGCCTGGTCTTGAACCTCTATATTTATTTACTCAATAAATATTTGCTGTGCACCTGTGATACGGCAGGCATGGAAGATAAGAATGGAATCAGCTCCCCTCACTCAACTCCTGTTCTCAGCACAGAGAGGACTCTGAACAGTCACTGTATACTACAACTGTATGGACAACTGTGGGAGGACCAGAGGAGTGGAAAATGTAGCCAAAAACATGAGGTCCGGACTTATCAGGGCCTTGGATGATTGCCTGAGATGGAGAGATGGGGTCCTTTGTACTCCATAGCGGTGAAAATGAAAGGATGGAGTCTTGGTAGGACTCACTGGGCTGGGAGAAGAAGTAGCCTTCCCTTGATAGGGTCTAGAGGATGATAGAGCAAGGGGCTCTCACAGAAAGAGCTGTGAAATGGGAGAACCACTAGCCACACAGGGCCTGGAGAAGGCAGTCAGTTCCCAGAGCACATGGAGGCTACTGTGTCACTGCCTCCACCATAGATACTGCCTTGCTCTGTGAGTTCTAGGGTGTCAGTTCTCCCATCTCTAAGATGGTTGGGTTGGATTAGGCAAACTCTAAGGGTTCTTTGGCTTCTCTTTCTTCTGCAGTTGGAAACAGGGAGATGGTGGAGGGAGGCAGAAAAAGGCTGGCTTCACCCTCCGCCAAGGGACCCATATCAGCATTTTCTCAGGATGCCCTCAGTGCTGGTGACATTTCAGAGACTTGCTCCCTGGCAAGGCTAGAGGATACAGGGCTGACCCCAAATCCACTGCCACAGGCCCCACCCAAGGACAAGCTTCACATTCCAAATAGCGGCAAGGCATCAACTCTGAGTTTAGTCCTGACTTTGCTAAGGGGCCTGATCCCATGTTGAAAATGCTGACTGGGACAGGTGCTTGGCAGGTCTGGGCCCAGAGCTTTCCTCACCCTAAGCCTCAATGTCTGCATCTGTCAAATGGAGCCCATTTCCCTGCCTCCTTCAAGGGTAGTCTTGGGATTCGAACTACATAAATGTGTGCAAAGGAAAGTGTTTCATAAACCAGTATGAGGAGCTCTGATGGAGGCATTAGGGCCAGGGCTCGGATCAGGGGGAGCAGAGCTTGGAAGGATTAATGGGATGCAGAGGCTGGAGGAACCAAGTCATATTCTGGCAAGAGCCATATGGTGAGTAGAGGCCAGCAGAGGGGACCTAGAGAACCCTGTGATGCTCTTGCTGATGCTGACAGATAGTCACAGAGCTGTGGGCAATGTCAGAACCAGCCACACAAGGAGGAGGCCCCAAGCCTTGTTCATTTGCTTCACTCTTCAGCCTTGGGAATGGGAGAGAGGCCGGCTTGAGAGGCCAGGTCAAGAAGGCGGTAAAGTGCCTGAGTTTTGGAGTCAGAACTAATCCTGGCTCCATTGATCATGAGCTGTGCAACCTTAGGCAAGTACTTAACCTCTCTGAGCCTCATTTTTCTCATCTATAAAAGGGTGGGAGTCTAGTAATAATGCATACCTTGCAGGTTTCTTGGGATAATTCGAGAAGCTAATGTTCGTAAAACACTTAGCATGGGCTGCCACATAGCAGTTGCTGAGTCGAGTTGCTTCACTGATAACCATATTAGTGGCATCAGCTCTCAACCAGGAGGCAGACTGGGGCTCACCAATATGCTTTTCTGCCTCTGGTAAGCCTAGTCCGTAAGGAGAGGAAATCCCCCTCCCCAGAAAGTTTTTACACATTTAAATGTGTGCCAGACATCTAACGTGCTCCCAACTCAGTTTGGTGGGAAACAGGAAGAAAACTTGATTTCTAGTCAGAGTCCTAATTTGCTGATTGTTTGAGCTTGAGTGACTTTGTTCCCCAGTCTGAGTCTCAGTTTTTTCATCTTTAAACATGAGAGTAATCAGGCAAGGATTATGTATTGGTATTAATAACCATTAGGTGAATGGCTGATGGGGAAATGGACATTTGCATGGTGTCAGAATAACCCACAAACATAATTTACTAGAAGGAAGGTGGGGAGGAAGTCATAACTATCATCAGCAGGTGTCCATACAAGCATTTCTCATGGTGGATGAATTTGATGTTCTATGTCTTCTGATATGGTGCAAAGTGAAGTATATGACATCGCCTCACATGTGTTCTAGCCAAGAATGTTGAACTCGAATTATTCTAACCTTTAGATCTAACTCTCGGTTTATAGGAAACACTGGGATAGTTTCACAACCTCAACAACAGCACAAGGAAGTAACCACACAGCTGGAAGGAAGAATATACTGTGGGAAAACTAACCTGAATATTTCAATGCATTGATGGCCCAAAAAACCAGGGGAATGCACCATTTTAGCAATTTAATACACATAATGATCAGATGCTATCCCTGTATTGGATTCAGACCAACTGTAAAGGACTTCTTGGGGGTCATTTGGGGAAATTTTTATAGGTTCCGGTATTAAAAGGGATGAAAATTTACTTAAATAGAAAAGGTAGAAATTGTTTGTTAAAAAACAGATCGTAAAGCAGTATGTATAATTCAATCACATTTTGGTAAAAAGATACTTGTATGTAAGGAAAAGATCTGGAGGGAGATGCATTAAGGTGTTAATGGTGGTAGGAATATGATGTTTTTATTTTTATATTTTTGCTTTCTGTACTTTTAAAATTTTGCACAATTCATACTTATTACCTCTGTAATAATAAAATACTATTTAATAAATAAAATGGGAATAATAACTGTGTACCTTGTAGGGCTGTAATGATTCAGTGAGATAATGCCGTGAAGAACAAGGCCTGGCATAAGTACATGCTCAATAGCTAGGTGCTGCTAAGATGTTTATGCTGTTCCAACCCCAGCCACCATTAGACAGAGCAGGCTTATCAGAGATGTTCTCTCTGTCCCCAGGTTCTGGCACAGAGCAGGGCTCTACTGATGTTTTCTGGAGAAATTATTTCCGTTGGTCCAGCGTTTGTTGGACATCAAGGGAAGCATGATGGAAATTGTGGCCTTGTGCTCACATAGGTGTAGGTCCCCAGAGTCCCCTCCCCTCCCTCCCATGAAACCAGAGTGTGCCCTCAGTTAGGTCCTTGCAATAAGCAGGAGGACCCTCTGCCAGTGAGGTAAAGCTATAGTGATCTGAGCCAAAGGGAACAACAAGTTGTCCCCCCTCCCCAAGCCATACTCACCCAACTATTTTTGCCATTGGCCTCCAAAAGCTTCCACCTTCTTGACTACCCTAAATTCTGGGACTGGGCTAACGTCTGGAGGTTGGGTCTAAGGCTATTCCACAAATATGGACTGGGATTAAGGCCAACCTTACCATTGGAGGGGGTTCCTAGTCTGAGTGTAGCTTCCCAGATAAAGACTCAAAATTGGGACCAAGCTGCAGTCTGTCCACTTCCAGGACCTGAGGATTTAGTCTAGGTCCGAGGCTAGCCCCCTATTGAGAACTGAATTAAGACTTGAGGTGTGTCTAGGTCGGTGGGTCAGAAGCTTGCTCTTGGCTGAAAGCTGAAGCTAAGTCTGGTCCTTGATAAAGGCGAGGTTGCCCCTGACTAGGGGACAAGGGCTGGGTTATTTCCTTCTCTGTCAAGAGCTGGGAGCTGGCTCTGTAGTCAGAGAAGGAGCCTGGGAGGGGACGGTCGGGTGAGGGGATGGTTAAACGGGGCACTGGAAAGGGACTCTCCGCGGAGAAACAGAGGCGTCTTCCGTGGCTCCAGCTCTGGCTCCGGCGTCGGCAGCACCCGGTAGGGGTGAGGACGGGAGAGGAACGTCCCGCCCAAGGGGAAGCGGGAGAGGCCACGGGTGTGTGTGTTCTTGGGGCCCTCGGCACTGCAGAAGCGCGGTGCGGAGGGAGAGGGAGGGGAGCCGAGGAGAGGTTTCCGAGGGGGTCCCCGCGGCTGGAGAGAGGCCCTGCGTGTGTGGATAGCGCCCCATTACCCCCAGCTCCACCCCTCCGAGCCAGCCGGGCTCCCCGCTCATTAGGCCGACATCTCCTCCTTAATAAAAAATACATGAATAAATAAATAATAACAGCCACAACCGAGCGGGAAACCGCTTGCTACTCTTCTGTTTCCCCAGCTCCTTCCTTCCAGCGCGGCCCCGGGGGCTCCTGGGCTGGCTCGGCCAGTAAAGGCCCTCCTCTCTCCTGCCCCGCAGTGCCGCAGGGATCCCGCGACCGGAAGGAGACCGGGCTGGGGCGGGCGCCGCTCTTAGGGCGACTGAGCAGGCCCTTTGCCACCTAGACCTGTTCTTAGAGGGGCGTGGGGCGAGAGAAATCTGGAGGGGAGTCTTTTCTCTCGGCTTTCGAGGAGGAAGAAGCAACAGCTGAGCCTTGAGGTCCGGGACTTTGAGTGGTCCCCAAGCACACAGACCCTGAGTCAGGGAGAGGCTGGACCCGGCGTGAGAGAAGGAAATGGGAAGTGGGACGTTTAGAGAGTTTCAGGGTCAAACGGGAGCGAGGAGCAGGCATTTGCATAGAGCGAGGACACCAAGTACTTGGGAAGATTACCTTTCTTAAAAGGAACAACAAAATCACTTTTTCTTCCTCCTGGCAGTCTCGCGTTGGTCTCTTTATCCCTGTGTGTCTTGCACACACTCTTTGTCTCTCTCCAGTGCCTTCCCTTTCACTATCGTCTCCTTTCTTACTCGGGTCAGAAAGCCTCCAAGATGTGTGCCAGGAGCCACCGCTTGTTCAAGGTTGAGAAGCAATTCTGTCCCGGGACTCTGGTTCAGGACCATGGAGAGCATCCTGTAAAGGGAGCGGTCCTCTCCCAAAATAAAACAAGAACCTTGGATCGCCTATGGAGAGTAAGGGAGCAGGTGAAGTAGAAGTAGGGCAGGGGGAGTGGGAAAAGGGAAGGTTATGGGCCAAGGTCATTCCCAGCCTGGTCCTCCTAGGATGCATGTCTCTGAAGTAGGACTCAGAATGTTTGCTGACAGGGACCAAAGGCCTTGGTTCCTCCATACCTCCCAACCCAGCCTCAACTACCACCACCACAAGGTGGGGAAGGAGAGGAGCAGCCTGCCCTTAGAGTGTGTGGTTCTGGAGCACAGCCCATGCCAGGAAGCTCTGGGAACCTTTGTGTGTAGAGTGCAAAGCTAAACACATGCACAGATCCTGGCACAGAGAACCGTGTGACCCTTGGGCAGATGTTGGGGAGGCTGTGTGGGGTATGTTGGGTGTTACAACCCTACAGATGAGTGCTCAAGGGCAGGGATAATAGGAGACAAGAGCCAGAGTTCTGTTAGGCTAGGTCATTCTGGCAGCTGCAGACTGGGAGTGGGGATCAGGCAGGCCTTCCCTGGCCCCAGCTCAGAACTAATGGGACCCAGGAGTCTTCTCTTCCCTCTAGCAGCTCCCTCTGGATGGAACAAGGAGCCAGATTTCAGGAGCAGTCCAGATGTTCACGGGAAATGCAGAGAAGTGGAGCAGATGGGACCTGGGATTCCTGTGGGGGCTGGGGAAGGAGGGCAACAGCTGGAGGATGTGCTGGGGCATGTGCTAGAGTTAAGCCTGGCTCCAGCATGTGCCACGGCATGTGCCACAGTGTGTGTGTAAGACACAGGGCTTGGTCAGAGAGTAGTCTAGGTCAGGTAGCCCTAGGTGCTTTCCTGATACCAGTTACTAAGATCTGTCCTGAACTGCCTCTAGCTGTGGCAAGGCTTGAGGGGTATACCCTCCATGCCAGGTGCTATGCTGGGATACAGAAGTGAGCAAGATAGACCTTGTCCCTGTCCTAGGAGAGTTCAGCCTTTCCCCTCAATGCAGGGCTCTGACTTTGGCCCAGAGAACCCATGTTTCCACCCTGAGGCCAGAGTGGCCACTCCTTTAGAGCTGGAGAAGAAAAGCTTTCCTTGCCCAGAGGCCCGAGATGGCCCACCCTGTCCCTTCATTTTCTACCCCAAGAGACCAGTTCACCTTCCCACCCAGTGCCTCAATCCCTGGCCATGTCATCTCTGCTGTTCCTTGAAATTTCTTTTCTTTTTTTTTTTTATTTTTTTTTTTTTTTTTTGGAGGTGGAGTCGCCCAGGCTGGAGTGCAGTGGCCGGATCTCAGCTCACTGCAAGCTCGGCCTCCCGGGTTCCCGCCATTCTCCTGCCTCAGCCTCCCGAGTAGCTGGGACTATAGGCCCCTGCCATCTCGCCTGGCTAGTTTTTTTGTATTTTTTAGTAGAGACGGGGTTTCACCGTGTTAGCCAGGATGGTCTCGATCTGCTGACCTCGTGATCCACCCGTCTCGGCCTCCCAAAGTGCTGGGATTACAGGCTTGAGCCACCGCGCCCGGCCTGTTCCTTGAAATTTCTGTAGTTCTTGGGAAGTTGTGGGACAAGGCAAAGGGGTCTGGTCACTAACGGCAGGATGAATCTAGAACTGATATTGCTCCTGCCTTCCCCATGAACTCAAGAACACTAGGGCTTTTGTGATCCACCCCTACTTTGCTGCATCTGGCTGTGGCCAGCTCATCATCGTCACACCAGCCTAGAAGAATGGTCATGAGCTCCACTTGGTAGAACAAACCGAGGTGCAGAGAAGTAAAATCATGGGTTGAAGGCACACCTTTTCAACAGAGCCTTTTGAAGTTTGCATGGCTCTGTTTTTCCACAACTCCTCCTCTAGGCAATATGGTCATTCTGGCTCTGCACACCAACCAGTTGTGTAGCGCCCTGGACTAGTAAGTACCTTTACCTCTCTGGGCCTCCATTTCCCTATCTATAAAACAAAAGGGTCTAAATAGGATTACCTTGAAGAGCTCTTCCCATTTTGCTGTGCTGTAGCATCGAAAACCCCCTCTGTACTGGGACAACGGGCAGTGGGGGTAGACTGCATGCTGCGGTCCCCTAACTGAGACAAAGCACTGACCAATCTCCCACTTCTGCCAGATCCGTGGGGCACCCTAAAATGTCAAGATGCTTGGCTGGGGTGGGGGATGGGGAGGGTGGTCCTCTGTAGGCTGCAGTGCTAGAGTTGGAGTGGGGCTGAGGGAGCCCAGGCCCTGAGCCCACGCTCTGCCTTCTGGGGAGGGAGGGCAGAGGGAGGTCTGGGGTGGAGAGTGGGGCTAGCTGGGCAGGCCAGAGCCATGTGGGCAGAGCCAGGCGGGCAGAGCAGAATGAGGCTCAAAGCTCTAGGGCTTTACAAATGGATTTTGCTGAAATGGAAATTTCCACCCATCCCTGAAATGAGCCTGGCAGTAAGGCCAGGTCTGGTGGGGGCTGCCGCAGCTGGGGATGTGGACAGGGACAAAAGCCAAGCTGTCAAAGCCTCTCAGGCCTGTCCACCCCTCTCCATGCCACCCAGTCCCCTCCTTCACCTCCTCCCCTGCTCGGGTCCTCTAGGCCTTCAGGGACCCGCTCATTCCTCCACACCTTTTTCTACCCTTCTCATTTTCTCCCTAACCACTCCATGCACTCTTACACTCCCTCGACACCTAGCACCCCCACCGCCTACTCACTCTGGCTGCCTTTCACCCTGCCTACCCCGCCCGCCTCCCCCTCCACCTCTCCTTCACACACCCCACATACCTGACACTTCCCTCCCCTCCTACTTTATCCTTATCCTGCCCTTTGACCCCTCACCTACTCTGTGAACACCTCCATCCCATCCACTCTACCTTCTACACCCATTCACATGCCTGACACTCCCCCACTCCTGTTCATCCCTCACCTCACACACCTCCCCCACACTTCATGTGCTCCCCTCACATCACTCTTTGGAATCCTCTCCTGCTCCTGACACTCCCGCACCCCCTACCACTCCCCTTGCACCCTTGCATGTTCCACATTCCTCTCCAATCCCTGACCCCACCTTCTCACCTCCTTACAGCCTTCCACCAATAACCCTAGGTCAAATATCTCCTGGGGAAGAGTCGGGCTGTAGAGTCAGAATCCTAGCTCAATGCCTCCTTGCTGGGTGAGCCAGGAGGTTCCCTAATTTCACTGCAACTGTTTCCTCATCTGTAAAATGGCGTTGACAACTGCTCCTGCCTCTTGGGATTGCTGTGTGGACTGAGTGGGCCAATGCTTGTAAATCCCTTTGCCTGGCACACAGGAGTGTTGATCATGTTTATTGCCGTTTAGTAATTCATTGATACTTTGGGGAAAGAAGTCAGAGGTGAACTTGATAGCACAGGGCCAGAGTAACAGGATAAGAGCTAACTAGGCTGCTGGGAAAGTAGTCCGAAACCCAGCCTGCAAGTGGTGAGTTGACAAAGGTGAGTAGACAAAGGTGTGGCACTCTCCCTCCCCACCTCCCACCCCCAGATGGACTGACCTGAGACACTCCAAGGAGCCTGGACGCTCTTTCCTCCCTAGGTTGCTGCCGGCTATTGCCACTGGAGGGCAACACACTATCTCCCGTGGACAGGGGGGTGCGGAGTGTTGGGAAGGGAGCTGACTTCCATCACCCAAAAGGCTTTTCTAGGAGCTGGAGCAGGGAAGAGGACAGGGCGCAGGCTGGGACAGGGAGGTCCCTGGAGGGCTCTCACTGGCTCCCTGCTGAGTGGGAGCGGGGGGAATGTCAATGGAGGACAGAGTGCAGGAGCCAAATGGGGTCGTCAGGAGAGGTGTGGGGCTCGACTTGCTGTGGATTCCTTCCAGGGACTTCTTGTACTCAAGGCCTGCGTGGGAGTCAGGGACTGGCCTGGCCCCTCAGGAAATTGTGATCCACGGAGACATTGGGATCCCCAGGACTGTAGGGAATGGGCTCCTTCAGCCCAGTGTGGAAGGCAGGGAGGAAGCCAAGGCAGGAGTAAGTGGGGAAGACCCTGAAGGCTGAATGAAGAGGGGACCACAGGTGAGAGACCTAGTGGCAGGACGCAGCGTAAGTAAAGGGAATCAAGAGGCTGATCTGGCCAGGACCTCGGCAGTACAGGGGCATATGTGGCCAGGCTCCAGTCCACTCCCCCAGGGCAAGGCCCAAGGAGCACAGCCACATGCCCTCATCCTCTAATTACATGTTGACTTATTACCCATTATTAATTAAACAGGGGTGCTGAGTTGCTCCAGGCTTCCTCCTGCCCTAGCCCCAAGTGCTGGGCACCAATCTCAGAGCCTGGGCTGAGCTGAGCCAATGGTAGAAAGAAACAGAGGTGGGGATGTGGGGTTGCAGGGGACTGCCCCCACTGTTGGTGAAAGGGCAGTCACTGAGTGCTCACTCCGAGAAGTAACCCCGGGTCTGGGGCCTGGAAGGAAGAGAAGTGGATGGGGAGAAGAAGGGGAGCTTCCTAAGGATGGAGTGAGGGAGAGGGACGGAGAGCCTGATGGACATGGGGAGCTGAGGAATGTGTGGAGAGTTGGCAAAGTCCAGAGGTTTGAGAGGCCAGGGGTGGGCAGGTTAGGGGTGAGTGACTGCTGAACCAGGGGTGGTCTCTAGTAACTGCTGCAAGGGGAAGAGCGTGTGCCTATGACCAAGGGGCTGCCTGTAAGCGAGGCTGAGCGCGTGCCTGTGGCTCTGCACTTGCGGGCTTGTTCCTCTGAAACTGGGTCTTTGCCGCCGTCTTGAACACCCAGCGCTGCGGGGGAGGCGAGGAAGCACCGGGGGATTGAATTACCTTTCAAATCTAAAGCCTGAATTCCTCCAGGCCCGGCAGGTGGGCGTGTGCACACATTCCCGAGAGCACTGTGGGATGTTGGCTGTCACTAGGGAGCCACAAAGTTACCTTTCCATGGGCAAGAAAAAAGAGAAGCCTGTGACCCTGGAGAGGAGGAGGGAGCCGAGGAAGGAGAGAATACCTGACTTGGCTCCAGCCTGCAGCCCCTCAGATAGGACTAGGGAGGCCTTAGTTAGAATCCTAACACTGCTATGATCTAGCCACACGTGATGCTGGCATATGACCAACCTCCCTGGTTTTCTCATCTAAAAAGAAGATAATAATAATGATAACAGCCGGCATGAACAAGCCTTTGTGCCAGGTACTGTGCTAAGAATTTTCTTTCTCTCTCTCTTTTTTTTTTTTTTTTTTTTTTTTTTGAGACAGGGTCTGGTGCTGTTGCCCAGGTTGGAGTGTAGTGGCAAGATCAAGGCTCACTGCAGCCTAGACCTCCCCAATTCAGGTGATCCTCCAACCTCAGCACACCCTCTACCCCACCAGTAGCTGGGACCACAGGCACCACGGGGTTTTGCCATGTTGCCCAGGCTGGTCTCAAACTCCTGGGCTCGTGTGGTCTGCCTGTCTCAACCTCCCAAAGTGCAGAGATTAAGGGCGTGAGCCACCATGTTCAGCCTAGGCACTTTATTTCTTTATGTCTTCATACAACCCTATAAAGTAGATATTCTTAAGCTCCCCATTTTGAAGATGAGAAACCAGGCTCAGAGAGGTTAAGTGATTTTCCTGTGCCTCACACAGCTGGTAAGTGGGAAGGCTGAGACTCTGTCTGACCCCAGAGCCTTGCCCTGAATAGCCTATGTTACCCATATATCAGAGGGCAGGGGATATATGAGGAGTAAATGAGATAATGCACATAGTGAAGTATTTAGAGCTGGGCATGGTGGCTCACACCTGCAATCCCAGCAATTTGGGAGGCCGAGGCTGGCAAATCACCTGAGGTCGGGAGTTCGAGACTAGCCCGACCAACATGGAGAAACCCTGTCTCTACTAGAAAAACAAAACTAACCAGGTGTGGTGGCACATGCCTGTAATCCCAACTACTTGGGAGGCTGAGGCAGGAGAATCGCTTGAACCCGGGAGGTGATGGTTGTGGTGAGGCGAGATCGCATCACTGCACTCCAGCCTGGGCAACAAAAGTGAAACTCCATCTCCAAAAAAAAAGTATTTAGCCTAGTGCCTTGCACACAGTGAGTGCTCAAGAAATACTGTTATGTTTCTATTATTTATTCATCTGTACAGGTGCTCAGATGTTTCATTTTATGGCTGCTCAGGTGGCAGGAGGCTGAGGAGGGGATGGAGAGGCTGGTTGTGGGCGTGGGAGAAGGGAAGTTAGCTGCAAGGAGGCTGAGGGGGCAGGGAGACGGTGGGCTGAGATGGGAGTTGGGGCCTGCATGCAGAAAGCAGGGGAGGGTAAGGCGAGCAGAGTGGAGGAAACGGAAGTGAGTGACTATGTATTTACTTAAAGACTTTGCTCCAGTGAGCGCCTCATTGGCCAGACATCTGGTTTCTCTGGGCATCCCCAGGGAATGGAAGTCAGACAGTATTACTTCAGCACCTCTGATGCCATCTACCTCAGGCTGGCTTGTACTCATGGGGCTCAGGATGCTCCCCTGCAGAGTGGGGACCAAGAGCTACAGGCCTGGTCTAGAGCTCACTGGGAAGAAGTGGTAGCCTCTTCTAGCAGCCAGTTGGTCACTCTCTTCTCACCTGCTCTCAGCTAGAAGCAACAGGGTTTGACCCCTGCACACACTCCTCCTCCCCCTCCTGAACTTTCCTCCTAAATATGGTGGTGGGTGATGGCCAGGAGCTGAGGAGGGCACTGAGGAAATCTTCCTCCATGCCGTTCCCTCCCTTAGTCATTTGGAGAAGAGGCCTGATGGAGGGGGCCCACCATGCAGCTGCCTGGGGCACTCATCTCTTAGGGGCACTAAAGCTTCACTGGTCGCCTAATGTGTTGGAGGAAAGAGTATTTACCAGGCACAAACCACTGTGGGGGTGGAGGGTGTTGGCAGGAACACTTCTATAAGCTGCTAGGTACAGAGGTGAGATCGCCAGGGGCTGTCGGGCTACTGTTCATTAAACTCCTTTCCCTTCTGAGGAGGCGGGTCGTGGAGAACCAAAGAGTTTTGGTGAAGCTCAGTAGGGCCAGCAAGGTTAGGGCCAGGAGTGAATTGTTCAGCAGGTGGAGGAGAGGCTGAAGGCTGTGAACAGGCCCCCTTCTCTGCACAGTCTCCACACAGCCTCTCTTCCAAATAAATATTGAATAAATATTGAAAGAGCGTTGGTTCGAAGAGACACCAAATTATTAGCTGCCCTTGGCTCTCATTTCCCAGTTGAGCCCCGTTTTAAAAGTACCATAATGATGGCTTTAATGATTCCCTTCCTCTCTTTGTTTGTGCCTGCATCTCATTCATTCATTTATTCATTCTTTCATTCACTCACTTAACAAAGGTTTCCAAGCACCTACTATGTGCCAGGCACTGTTCCAGGCACTAGTGATAAAAAAAAAACTGCCTCTTCTCTCCTACTTCTCACCACCTCCTGTGTGATTGAACCAGTAAATGTTTAGAGTCTTGTGTGCTTAGATTGGATTGGGTAGGGCTAAATCAGAAGTCTGGAGTTCGGCTTCTGCCCCAGGAGGAAACCACTCCCTTGGGTAATGAAGAGCCATGGTAAAGGTACCATTTTTGTGCCTGTCCACAGCTTAGCCCCACCTCCCCAGTTTTTCTTGCCCTCAGGACCTGGTGTAGTCTTATAAATTCACTGTGTCTAGGAAAGTGTGTGTGTGTGTGTGTGTGTGTTGCATAGCTCTGAACTGGGCAGCTGCGTGTGGGGAGCTGGGTAGAGGGGAACAGTGGATGATTCCAGACTCCTCCCTCACCCCTATTGTACACCCCACCTGAGCCTCTCTGATGGGTAGAGCTGCCTACAGGAACCCAGCACCCAAACAGGAGACCAGGAGTTTCTCTCAATCACCTGGAGAGAGGATCTGTAGGAAGCCAAGAGGTAGGAGGGACCTTGGGGTTTGACAGTCATATTCCCTGAGAAGTGCAAGATACAAGACATCCTTAGAACACATGCTCTCTCTCGCCCACTACTACCACCCTAGGGCTCCACTCAGCTACCTGGACTTCTGCACCTAATTCCAGTACTGAAAGATACGAAGAGGCCCAGTCCTGAAGCCTTGTCCCACGCATCCTACATAGCTGGAAGTGAGAGGGAGAGGAAACCCGTGAAGCCAGGTCTTCCACTCCTCTGGGCTGCAGCCCCAGCCCAGACCCTTCCCTAAAATCAGAGACCAATGAGAATGTTCGTTAAGACTTTAGGGAAAGCTGAAAATCCCCTGCCCTAACCCTGGATCTTGGGCAATGGCTGCTGCCACAGAGGCAGGCTGTGAGGCAGGGGTGTATGTGGGGAGAACTGGGGGCTGGGTCTCACATGCTCAGAAAGAGGGGGCCTCTGTCTGCACAGGCGTCCCCCCTACACTGTCTGACAGAACGAGATGCGTCCTTGCTGTCTCTATTTTTAGTCAGAACTGGAAGGAAAGGAAGTTCGGGGGCCAAGCCACCAGCCCCAGCTCCCGCTGCCAGCACCCACGCCACGTGGTGCGGGGGCGCTGGAGGAGCCCCGAGTCCCAGCTACTCACGGAGGCAGGCATGGCTCCCCTCCCACATGCCAGCAAGGCCTGGGCCTGATGGATCTCCAAGCGAGGGGACGGACATGCTGGGGGCTGGGGGCTGGCGGGGGAGTGCTGCCTCCTTTCCCTGCCCAAACACAGGGCTCTGCGGCAGGTCTTTTTGGCAAAGAAGGAGAAGGTGGGAAAGGAGGAAGACCCAGTTTGGTCTCCCAAAAATAGGACTTTGGTAGCTCTGAGGTGCTTTCTTTTGTAGGTTCTTTGAATGGAACCCTGGCTTCTTCCTTCAAGATTTTAAACATCTTGACCTCTATTAGCAGCGTTTGGGGCTGGCTCTTCCTCAATAGAAGGCTTGTATGAGACAGGAGCCAAGAGACTTTCCTCCACCCATCCTTCTGCAGAGCTAGAGGAAGAGAGGGAGGAGTTTTTCAGAGTGTCCTCACTTCCCTAGGCAAGAGAAGGACTCCTTGGCTGAAACCCCAGAGCTGCTACAGTCATTACATGTGGGTCAGAGAAAGGTCGTCCAGGTGGCAGTAGAGTATAGCCGTTAGAGCTTGGACTTTGCAGTCTGCAGACAGACCTGGGTCCAAATCCTGACTCCTCCACCTGCTAGCTCTGTGACATTAGAAAATGGCTAAACCTCTCTGAAACTCTGTAAAATGGGGATAATTACCATACCTACCTCATAGGATTGCGAAGATTAATTTGGAGCATGTGAGAAAAAGCACACAGTATGTGCTCGACTGTTAATGAAGTTTTAAAAGCAGATTTGCTGCAGTCCTGGGTCGGAACCCGACGGTGTGGCTGATCTCTGGCCTATGTAGCATAGCTTTCAACAGATTCTTCAAGGGATCTAGGTACTCCAGACAGTCACTATTGACTAGTCTGGAAGTCAGGAGATGTGGGTGTTAGATCTTGTCTGCCTCTCACTCCTTGGGCAGCAACCAAACTCCTCAGTTTTTCTAGCTGTTCCATAAGGGAGTTAAACCAACTGAAATCTATGGACCAGGCGGGGCATTATCAGAGTCTGTGAAGTCTGATGAGCAGTGACGGAGAGAGTAACCAAAACTGGGGCTTGGAGGGCAGGTTCCAGGAAAGTGGGAGAGGGCTCCATCCCACCCCTCCCAGGAGCCGGTTTGGTCCATCAGCCAACATGTCAGCCAGCCAGCCGACGGAAACTGAGCTGCATCCCTCCACCAACCCGGGAGGCTGTTGCCATGGCAACTTCATATTTATCCACTTTAGCTCCTAATTAAGGGGAAAAGCATATAACATATTGGATGTCAAGGAGGCTTTGTGAGCCTCAATTTAGCGGCTGTGCCTGGATGTCAAACTCAAGCGTGATTGCTGTTAATCACCTCCCAAATTACCAAGACAGGTCACAAAGGGAAAGGTCCCCAGCAGTGGGGGCAGCTGAGCCCAGGGGAGATGAGGTGGTGGTAGTGGCAGAAAGGGAGACTTTGTTCCACAACATGACCTGGGGGTGCTGCTGGATGGATGCTGGCTCTGTGGGTGTCCGATTATGAGGTCTGTGGTAACAGTGGCCAGGTCTGTTCTCACTGAGATCAGGGATCTTCACCCCAGAATCTCACAAACCAAGGCCCTTGATCTGTAAAGATGGACTGACCAATGGGTGAGCAAAGCGGCAAGTAAGGACCATGGAGTGGCCTCTGATGTCAGAAGGAAGATTGACAGATGACCAGGGCTGGTAAATACAGGCTGAACTGGTATCTGGATGGATGGATGGATGAATGCCACATGGCAGATCGAAGATCCACTTAGGAGAGACTGGCTGGATGGCTGGATTCACCCGTTCATCTCTCATCTCCCAAGCAAGTGCCTGGCCTCTCTACCAGCAAATGCCCTGGACCCAGGGCATTCTCAGATGCCAGTTAGGTCAGCCCTTGCTGTGGTTCTTCTTGCCTACCGTGGGGAGGAGCTGTGGCCCAAAGCCGTGCTCCTTGGGAGAAACTTTGGCAGGTTCCTGGGGATGTGGGAGGCAGGGAGTAGAGACCGATAGAGTAAGGTTAGGAGTTGGGGGCACAGAGGGGAGGACATCAGCGGAACAGGTAAGAGCATGAGTTATGGGGTCAGGCAGGCCTAGGGTAGAGTTTCATCTTGACTATTTACAGCTGTGTGGCTTTGATCACGTCACCTCACCTGTCTGCTTCTGTTTTCTCATCTGTCAAGCAGAGATGATGATAATTCATACCTCACAGGGCTTTATGAGGACTTAGCAAGACAGTAAATGTAAGGTACTTGGCATGGTGCCTGGCACATGAAAAGCCCTCAAGACAGTTAGGCCTGGAAAGGAGGAGCAGGAACATGGTGACTGTGGGCTGGGCCTGGAGGGAAGTCAAGGAGCATTTTCTCCGTGTTCCCTTTCAGTCAGGAGCACGAAAGTTCCAAGAAAGTTCCAAGAAAGAACTTGCAGAAGGGAACCTCGATGGGAGGCCAGTTGAGAGGGCATGGAAACAACTGGAACCCACTGGGCCTATGTGGGCTATTTCTCAACCTAAGAGAGGACCACAGGGAAGGAGGCCCTTGTACTCAAAGTCCTGCTGTCAGATCCAGAAAGGTCCTTAATGGTGCCCCAACCTGGGAGATGGTTAGAACTACCTGGATGTGGCTGGGCGAGGTGGCTCATGCCTGTAATCCCAGCACTTTGGGAGGCCAAGGTGGGTGGATCACAAGGTTAGGAGATCGAGACCATCTTGGCTAACACGGTGAAACCCCGTCTCTACTAAAAGATACCAAAAATTATCCGGGTGGGGTGGCGGGCGGGCATCTGTAGTCCCAGCTACTCAGGAGGCTGAGGTGGGAGAATCGTGTGAATCCGGGAGGCAGAGCCTGTAGTGAGCCAAGATCACACCACTGCACTCCAGCCTGAGCAACAGAGTGAGACTCTGACTCAAAAAAAAAAAAAAGAAAAAAAAAGAACTACCTGGATGTTTCCATAAGCTCTACTCTCTGGGCTTACCCCAGACTCCCTGAATGAGAATCTCAGGAGTGGGGCTTGGGATATTGGTTTTGAAATCCTCCCAGGATGGTCTGGTAATCAGCTGGGTCTGGGACCTACTAGTCAAAACCAGAGGATCCTGTGCATCAGCACTGGGAGGAGCTGGTGGGAGGCGTGGACAAGCACTCTTCCAGCACATAACTTTTTACATATGGTGTCGGGGTTCTGCTTAAAAATTTGCATTTGAACATAAAAAAAAGTCTACAGCGAAAAAGTTTGAAAAACACCAATTATGATAATGGTAATAACAATAATTACAACTAACATGTATTGGTTGTTTACCGTAAGCCAGGCACTATGCTAAGTGCTTCACACGGGTTATCTCTTCGAATCCTCTCAGTAGCTGCAGAGGTGGGTCGATTTGTTTATAAAGAAAAGGGAACTGAGGTTCAGAGAGGTATGTCAAAAGTCACTCCTTGTTAGTGGCAGGTCCAGGATTCAAGTCTGGGCCTCTGATTTCAGGCTGGGCCCTCTTCTTATTCTACAGTTGAGGAAATGGGAGTCCCAAAGAGGTAAAGTGACTTTTCCAAGGTCACGAAGGAAGTTACAGGCAGAGGAGGGATGAGAACCCAGGAGCTCTACCCATCGTCCTGCTCCCCAACCTCACCCTGAAGATGCATTGTGCAGAGAAAAGTTAAGGACAGGCTGATCTGAGGAAAAGCATCTCAGCTCCATCCCTCTGCTATAGGCAGAATCCTGGAAACAGCGGGTGGAGTGGAAGGGGCTTGTAAGTTTTCTGACTTGGAAGGACAAGGAGAAGCTGAGGACGTGGTGACCATGGCCATGGCAGCCCTGCTGGCCTGGTAGGAGGAGTTGCTGTGGCCTGGTTTCCATAGATGTGGGCTGCAGCCATCCTGTTGAATGGGAGGCTATTAAGGGAAAATGCTTTGCAAGGAGCTGAGCAGCTGGGAGAGGAGATCATCAGAGCTCTGAATGGGGAACTTTGTCCTGTCAGGCTCTGGCAGGCACTTGCTCCCTGGTCTGTGTCTAAGAGACTGGCTGGTCAAGAGGCCAAGGGGAGTTACCCCAAGAACCATTCCCTCCACTGCCTTCCTATCCCTGGTCCCCACCCCCACCCCTGTGCTGCCCCATATCAAGGGTGGCCTGGGTTAAGAGCACAGGCTCTGGAGACTGACACCAGGGCCACATTCTGTAGGTGTGAAGCATGTTACTGAAACTCTCAGTGCGTTAGTCTCATCATTTGCAAAATGGAACTAATAAGAGTATCTTCTTATAACGCTGTTATGAAGATTGAGCAAGAAAATGGAGTTCATGCCTCAGTGGACTGGTTACTGTAGATATTATCTCCAGCTGAGGAATCACCCGTCCTGGTTTCTTTCCATCTCAGGCCCTCCCAGGGTGCAAATCCTCTCCTAGGTCTTACCCTCTCTCCTTCCTTTCCCCAACAACCAGCCAGGGGCTCAGGACAGGTCTCCTTGTGGAGGCTGCAAGTGGAGAGAAGGAAAAAGTATCAGCAGTACCATCCCAGCAGGGAGACCTCCCAGGAAGGAGAACAAACTCCAGCCTGCATGGTGCGTCATTGCCTATGGCTCCACTTCGACTCAGGACACTCATCACTCAAAGCTTGCTTGTCTTCTCCCACCCAGGCCTTTGCCGGGGCTGTTTTCCTCTGCCTGGGACACTCTTTCTCCACTTTGCCTGGCTACCTTTGCCCAGCTAACTCCTATTTGTCCTCCAGATGTTAGCTTATACAAGCCCACCTCCAGGAGCCCATTCCTTAGACCAGGGTGTCCTCCTGTATGCCCCTCACCCTAGCACTGATAAAACACCCAGCCCCCTTCACATTAGGCCATGAGTATCATGAAAGTAGGCACCTTGACCTGTTTACTTATCCCCCAGCCCATAGCACAGGGCCTGGATTAGAATAATCAATCTATAAATATTTGTTGGATATTGAATGAGTGAATGAAGTGAATGAGTGAATGTGTGAATGTGTGAATGTGTGAATGAAGGAATGATTGGGTTCTCTGGCCCAAGGTGGGACAGGGGAAAGGAGAATGTCTGGTGGGATGAAGACAAAGCAAAGCAGGTGCTTCCAACAAGACCATAAACACATCAAGTTTAGGGCCTTCTCCAGGACAATGACCAAGCTGACCCCCTCTTGGGACCCTGTCTTGAAGTCAGGCTACTAATGTCTGTAGCCACATCATGATCATAAGTTAATGTTTACTGAGGACCTACTGTGTGTAAGCCACTATGCTCAGCACTTACACACACACATGTACTGTGTGCTACCTCACTGAATTCTTAAAGCAGCTCTTTGAGACAGGTACCATAATTATCTTCATTTTACAGAACAGAAAACTGAGGTTCAGAGAAGTCAAGATGCCTTGCCCAAGGCTCACCCAGCTAGCAAATGATAGGGCTGGAGGTATGGTTAGTGATCAGGCATGTTTGTTTGTTTCTAGAGTTATGCCTCTTAGCCATTAGGCCATCTTGCCTTCCTTGTAGGATGGAGCGGAAGTCACCATTCCTCCCTCCCAGAAAGTGGAAGTTGCTGGGAAACAAAGCTGGAGAAAGTTCAGACTATTCAGTTAGCTTTTGGTGAGCAACTATGGCGCACTGGGCCCAGCAGGAAACGCAGAGCTGGCGGCCAGCCCAGTCATCCAGTTCCCCATTTGAGCAGACAGACCGACCCTAGGAAGAGGGGTGGGTGATGACAGCGGACTGGTGGGGTGCCAGCCCATGCGGTGGTGATGGCTGGTGTTCGTCACCGGGTGACTCGAGGGTGGACGGCGGTGGGCCCAGGAACAGGGCATGGTACACAGAGTTGTTCTTAGCGAGGCTGCTTGGATGGCTGTACACGCTGGAGGCTTCACCACTCCACTTGGTGTGTGCCGAGCCCAGACATGGCTCTTTGGCACTCAAGTCACTAACAGAGATGACTCCTTTTCCCATCGCCGCAGATAACGTTTTCCTGCTTTTTAGGCTCAGCAGAGCACTCTAACTTGCTCATTCTCACCCAACAGCTGTAGGATCCCAAGCTTTCAGAGTATCCTTCTCTCCTGACAACTGTAAGCACATCCTTTTAGCAGAGCGCAGAGCCCCTTAGTCTGTGGGAGACCCTGGAGGCTGCTGTCCCTGATTGTCCACCGGGCTGGAAGCAGGTGGCCCATTAGGCTCAGGCTTTGGTCTTGTAGAAATTACTCAGGGAGCTGTGAGGAACAGCAATGATGGGGCGGCCCAGCCAACTGCTAATTTCTTGCCATTCCTCAGGAGAAGCATGGCTTCTTAGTTCGGGCCCAGTGGCTAGTGTCACTGGGGCCGGTGGCTGGGAGCTGAACATAGCAGGAAAAGCCTAGACTCCTAGACTTAGAGCTGGGACCTTGAGCACTCAAAAAGGGGGGGGGGGGGGGGGGGGGCACCACCATGAAGTTCCCATGGCTTGGTGGCTTGGCTCAAGATGGCAGTCCTCTAATCCTCAATCAGCCTTGTCTAGGTGCCATGGGGCCAAGCCAGGGTCTAGATGTAGTGCCAGGGCAAGTGATTGGCATCAATTGCAGTTAGGAGGTAAAATTGTTGTTGGAGAAGGGGTTGGGTCAGGTGAGAAATAAGGACTGGGAAGGAAGTTAGGGGTGGACTTCTCTCTGAGATGGATATTACAGTAAGAACTAGGGTTGAAGTCTGGGATGAGTGATGGATTGGTTAAGATTAGATTGGGGTTGGGGTGGGGGTTGGAAATGATATTAGGATTATAATTGCTCTTAGGGTTTGAGTTGGAGCACTTTGGCTTGATTTTGGTATGAAGGGTGGGATTAGGGTTAAAACTGTTGTTGGATGAGGCTTGGATTTAGAGATGAGGAGAGGGTCAATAGGGTTGTGGCTGATTGTAGGTTTGCTGTTGGTATGAGGTTTGGTGTCAGAGTGAGGTTATATTTGGCTCAGAGTTAGACTTGGAAGTGATTGGGAAATGGTGAGAAGCAAGTTTTCTCTTCATCTACCAGGGTGTGCACCTCCTGAGCAGGTGGAAAGCCCAAAGGGAGAATACTGGGGCCTTCTCAAAAGTTAGCTGCCATATACCTATCACCTGTCTCATCCATTTGCCTCCACCTTCCCACCCTTACCCCCATCTCCCCTGACTTCCTTCTCTTGCTCTTGGGCAAAGCCAAGGCTCAAATGCTGTCTCCTTACTGATCGCAACAGACGTGACTGTCCGAGGCCCGTACCGTACCGTTTTCCAGGCAGCTGCTTGTTGCAGAGTCCTCCAGGCTGGAAAGTGGAGCTGAAAACAAGCCATTCTGGATAGATCTCCATCAGTCGGGCCCTCATCCTAGGGGTGAGTGGGGACATGGAATGCCCCCCCACAACTATTTCCTGGCCCTCGCCAGGGCCCTGACCTCTCTCCTCCTTTCTGCAGAGGCCGCAGCCCCTGCATGTCCCCTCTCGCTTCTCAGGGTGACAACCTGACATCCGCCAGCACTCAGCGCTGGGGTCAGGCTTTTAAATTTGTCACTGGGGAGACTGTGGCCCCTCTCCCCCTCACTCCCCTGCCCCAGTGTCCCTTCATGCAGAAACACACATCAGGGCATGAAGCAGAGGACGCGGATGGCACTCTGATGCCTTTTAAATGCAGGCAATTAGTGGCTAAATAAAATACAGAACAAGCATCTCTGCCTGTTTCTAGCAGGGACTCACTAAAGACTGCCAGAGTTAGAGACCCTGGAAACTGATGGGGGAACAGAAGAGAGTGGTCTCAGTCCCCTGGTGTGGAGTCTCTTGCTGGGATAAGGTTATAGAGAAGAAAGGCTTGCAGACTCAATAAACCTCTTAACCTCATTGAGGGATGTCTTAGTCTGTTTGAGCTGCTATAACAAAATATCATAAAATAGGGAGCTTAAAAACAATAAAAATTGATTTTTCACAGTTCTGGAGGCTGGAAAGTCCAAGATCAAGGTGCCAGCAGACTCAGTGTCTGGTGAGGGCCCACTTCTCCTAGACGGTGCCTTTTTGCTGTGTCTTCACATGGCAGAAGGAGTGAAGGAGCTCTCTGGGATCTATTTTATTAGGATACTAATTCTGTTCACGAGGATTCTGACTTCCTGACTTAATCCCCTTCCAAAGGCTCCACCTTGGAGGTTAGGATTTCAATATATGAATTTGGAGGAGACAAACATTCAGTCCATTGCAGGGGAGGACAGGGGGTTTGGGGGGAGAGTCCTGCAGAATAGTGAGAAGCAGAGGATAGTGGCTTTAGAACATGACAGGCCTGGGTTTGTACCCCGGCTCTGCCACTTGGGCAGCTGTGTGACTTGGGCAGGTAGCTTACCCTTTCCAAGCCTCAGTTGCCTGGTCTGTAAAATGGGGTAATAGTTGTACCAATCTCTTAGCAATGTTGTTAGATTTAAATGAGGTACTAAACGCTCCATACTCCTCAAAAAAGGACCTTCCAGAAGGGAGTGAGGCTGGAGCATGAAAGAGTTGGAGATATTGCTGAGAGGTCCTGGCATGGATGAGAACTCAGGCCATGGTAGCCGAGCAGACCAACTCCTGAGCCAGGGGCTCTTTCTGTGCTGAAGCCCCCTCTCAGGTGTTCCAGGAAGAAACAAGTGGCTAGACTCTGACCATTAGAGCATGAAAGAGAAAGAACTTAGACCTATCAATTATGGTAGTAAGTTCACTACTCAGTCCTCCTCCCCAGCACCCTCCTACTGGAATGCCATGCACAGATAACCACCATGGATGACTTAATGTCCCAGAGCCTCAGTTTCCCCTGTATGCCTTTAACAAAAGCATGTCTCTTGACTCCAGAGAGCCCTTAACAAACACACTAGCTGGTGACACTCTCACAGACCTCGGACACCTTGCTTCTTGGTTAACCTGTTGGTCTCCCCACACTGCTCCCATGCTGAGTAGGGCCCTCTCTGGGGTGCTTCTCAGGGGATGTGGCAGGAGTCATGAGGCAGCTCAGCAGACTGCAGGTCAGGGAACATAAGAGGCCAGGAACTGTGAGGCCAGTCACTTGGCTTTTGCTCCCAGATTGTCCCCCATCCTGAGCTCCAGCTCAGCCCTTTTCTTTAAATAAAAGGAATGACGTCATCCTTGTGCTTAGCTGCTGAGCTAGAGGGAGGTGATCTGAAATACTGTGGAAGGGAAGCAAGAGGAGCTGGGGCTGGGGGTGGGGAAGCCACAGGACAGATGAAGGACAGATACCAAGTCCCCTCTGGGGATACCTTTGTGCGTGTGCATGTGTGTGTCTCCTGGGGTCCACCCATGTTTATGTGTTGGTGAGTGGGCAAACTACAGACTCACAAAATGTTAATGCTTAGATGAGACTTCATGGTACTGCTAGAAAAAAGGCTCATAGATAATGTGGTGGAGTCAGATCTAGGCAAGGTTTTTCATGTTTCTGAGTCTCAGTTTTTGCATCTGAGGGGGTAACAATGATTTGGACTTGCAAGCATTTTGTGAAAGGATTGGAAGAGAGAATGGCCGTAAGTACCTGTTACATAATAGGTTCTCAAATAAATGGTGTTATTAGAAATATGGGCAGAAGCAATGCTGGGTAGCAAAAGAACACTGGCTAGAGTCAGAAGGCCTGCTCTGGGATCAGCCCAACCCTTTCTGGCCCGAGTCCTGGGCCCAGGTTCTGCCAGGTCAGGGAGTGCGTGGTCCTTCCCAGTATTTTCAGTTCACCTGCCAGCAGTTCCCCTCTGAGTCCCGGGAGCTGCCTCTGCTCTCCTGCTCCAGGCACAGCCCTGGATCATCCTGCAGAAGCCCTGGGTTCTGTTTTTCCCTGAACTTCTCGGAGGCCTCTCTTCAGGGTCTGCTCCGGTTCCTGACAGCTCCTTCCCATCTGAGCTCTCCATCCTTCTCAGAGTCCCTTTTCTTCTCCCTCCCCCAGGCTCACAAGTGCCTCCTCTTCCTTTTGCTCATCTCTGCTTCCTTTCCTCTGCATTCCCTCCCTGAGAGAGTTTGCTTTTTCCCTCAGTTACTCTCCGTTTCTCTTTTCCTATTTCTGTCTCTCCTTGTCCGTCTCTGATCTCTGTCTTAATTCAGCCTCCATCCCTCCCTCTCTCTCCTTCCCTGTTTCCCTGTCGTGCCTTGCTCTGTCCTGTCCCTGTCTCTGATAGGAACTCTCTCACTGCCTCTGTCTGCCAGCCCCGTGTGCTTCTTTATCTCACACATGTTCTGCTCCCTAAAAGGTGAGTCCCAAGCCTTGAACAAAGGCCCCAGGGGCCAAGGCTGGGCTAGCTCTCCAGCAGGGAAGGGCCCCTACCTCCACCCCCAGCCCTCTTCCTCACCCATGTGGGGTGCAGCCCTGGCTCTCTGTGCTTCCTGAGCACGGGTGTGTGTGGGCCGAGGGCAGAAGGCCCAGCTTGCCTGTCATCTGGAGAGACGTGGTGCAAAATGTTAGTTCTATGGCTCTGATTCAGCTCCGGGGCGGCTCACGGAGGGGGGTGATGGGGACCCAGAATAGGGAACTAGCTGGGCTGAAGTCAGAGTCCTGGGACTTTGGCAGAGGACTTGGGGATGCCTGGAGAGGTGCCTGGGTGGGATAATGGAGGGGTTAGGTAGAGGTCGTAGCACCTTGGGATGTAATCGGACGGGATGAAATTGAAGGAGGTTCAGTGAAAAGGGCCTGAAGGGGAGAAGGGGCATTGGGTGTGATGAAGGGGACACTGGCAGGAGTGATGGAACACTGCATGAGGTTTGTTCAAGGCATGGTGAATGTGGATGAAGGGGATGGGTCAGAAGAAGGCATTAGAGGAGGTGAAGAAACCTGGATGTGGTGAAAGGCCACTGGGTGGGCTCCTTGGAGCTCCATCTACCTGCTCCTCGCCTGTCTCCCCGGCTGCACCTAATGCCAGGCCTCTGCTCCAGTACTCACTTTGCTGATTCTAGCCCTCACCTCTCAGTCCTGAGGCTTCCCCATCTCTCCTTTCCCTGTGCAGTTTTGAGTCGCCAGAGGTCATCCCTATTTAGGACATTCCCCTTAGAGATCCGCTTATCACTGTGGTCTGACCCTGCAGGTGGTTCTGTTTCAGGGTTGATCCTGCATAGAACTGTCTATCTGTCTGGTCCAGAAAGAAGAGCCCAAGTTCCCCCTTGCCCTGGACTGGCTGATCAGCAGTTCTCACCTGAGGAGGAGCTGACGGTAGCTCTTGAACCTGGGTCTGTGAGCAGGGTGTTCTGCTGGTGAGCATCAGAATAGGGATGGAGTCTCCAACAGTCATTAAGGTTGGCTGATGACTTCACAGGGAGTCCCAATAAGTGCCAGGGGCCAGTGTGTGTCCAGGCCACAGATGGCACATAGTCACCCAGAGGCCAGACTCACCTGCTGCTTCCCCTTCCCAGGACCCTGCAGTCTATGTCTGTATCCACCGGGTCCTGAAGAGGACCACTAAGACCCTTCGGTTTTGGGGGAGAAGAGAGCAATTTCAAATAAATGATAACAATAATAATACAGGTAAAACACTTTCACTCATTGATTGTTCACTCTGCTAGGCTGTGAGAAAGCTGGACATTTTTAACTCAAAATCTCCCCAACCATCTGAGGTGGACATTGTTTTTATACCCACATCACAGAGAAGAAAAAGGCTCATAGGTCCCCTTGATCACACCCAATGCCCCCTTCTCTCCTTCACAGAGAAGAAAACTGAGGCTCAAAGAGGTCAAGTCACGTGCCTGGGCTCATAACAGAGCCCATTTGCCTCCACAGCTTGCACTTTTAGCCCCTGCAGGCCCTAGGCAGCCCCTACAGTCAGTCTCCTGTGGTGGGACCCGAACATTCCAGGAAGACGCTTATTCCAGGCCACGGCTTTGGGCGGGCTGGGTGCCTCCTCCCCCAAGGCATGGGACCACCTCCAGGGCACAAGAAGCACAACCAGTCCCACAGGGCCTGAAGATCCCCCTGCCTCCACCGACACCCTCAGGAAGCCGTTAATTGTTTGCACTTGTAGCCAATGGAGGGCGGGTGACTTAAGTGTAGGCCACTTTTCTGGGCTGTAGGTAGAAACTTGGGGTGAGAGTGAGGGGCTGTCCAGGGTCCATTCCTGCTTTGTCAGCCTTGCCCTGCAAGCTGTGGGACCCCTGCCAGCCTGTGGAAGTGCACCAAGACCCTCCCCACGTGTCTCCGTGTGGGTGCGCTGGGCTGCTGTGTTCCTGAGGCACCGGTGGGTGCGTGACGATGGCAGCTCCCACCCAGCAGAGCCGCGAACAGAAGGGGAGAGCTGCCGGCAGCTTTAAATAGCTCCTCACTGTATCTCACTTGCTGAAGTCCCATCCCCCCACTCCAATACTGGCTGTCCCAGGGAGGGGCTGTGAGCCCCAGAAATGAGGCCAAGACAGAGGGGCTCAGCCCCCAACTCAGAAACACCTGCCAAGCAACACCTGCTCAGCACTATGCCTGAGGCGCAGCCCACTATTTTTCTCAGGGGCAGGAGGATTCAGGAAATCTCTTAGGGATTGTGAGTTGTCAGGAGACAGGCTTTCCCTGGGCCTGCATCTTGGCTGGAAAGATGTAGCAGGCAGGTTTGTATTCAAGCCTTCCCCTAAAGGGGACACACTGGTCACCTTGCAAGCCCAGGTACGGCCCTAGCTGTTCTGACATTGAGAAGCAGCTCACTACCCGCTGCCCCCAAGAGCAGTCAGTGGCAGCCCCCTTGGTCATCAGCTCACCTCCTCACCCTGGCCTGCATCTCTCTATGCACAGTCCTTCCACGATCTGACCCTGCGAACTCATTTCTCATCACTCTCCCCAAGCTACTTACCTCACTCGAGGTCCTTCTTGCTGTTTCTCAAACATGTCCAGCTCATTCCCACCTCAGGACCTTCGCACTTGCCATTCCCTCTGCCTGGAATGCTCTTCTGTGGCTTTCCCCATGGTTGCAGCGAGAGCCACACTGTGATTTGTGTGGGTCCTAGGCACTTTTGCCTTTGTGGGAACCCTTCTTTCATGAAAATATATACAAATTATATTTTAGCACTGCACTGGTATAAGCATGGTTATGTTAAAGAAACTATTTTGGCCAGGCGTGGTGACTCACGCCTATAATCCTAGCACTTTGGGAGGCTGAGGCTGGCAGATTACTTGAGCTCAGGAGTTCAAGACCAGCCTGGGCAACATGGCAAAACCCCGTCTCTACTAAAAATACAAAAAATTAGCTGGGCGTGGAGGTGTGTGCCTGTAATCTTGGCTACTCGGGAAGCCAAGGCACAAGAATTGCTTGAACCCAGAAGATGGAGGTTACAGTGAGCCAAGATCACGCCATTGCACTCCAGCCTGGGTGACAGAATGAGACTCTGTCTCAAAAAAGAAAGAAAGAGAGAAAGAGAGAGAGAGAGAGAGAGAGAGAAAGAGAGAAAGAAAGAAAGAAAGAAAGAAAGAAAGAAAGAAAGAAAGAAAGA
>NC_045437.1:149013844-149053285 GCF_002776525.5 Piliocolobus tephrosceles | reverse complement strand
AGAAAGAAAGAAAGAAAGAAAGAAAGAAAGAAAGAAAGAAAGAAAGAAAGAAAGAAAGAAAGAAAGAAAAAGAAAGAAAGAAAGATTTTAACACGTAGTTTCTTTAACCTAAAAGTTCATTGTTTTCTTCAGATTTTAAAAGAAATTAGGCTGGGTGTGGTGGCTCACGCTTGTAATCCCAGCACTTTGGGAGGCTGAGGCGGGTGGATCGCAAGGTCAGGAGATCGAGACCATCCTGGCTAACACAGTGAAACCCCGTCTCTACTAAAAATACAAAAAAAATTAACCAAGTGTGGTGGCGGGCTCCTGTGGTCCCAGCTACTCGGGAGGCTGAGGCAGGAGAATGGCGTGAACCCGGGAGGCAGAGCTTCCAGTGAGCTGAGATTGCGCCACTGCACTACAGGCTGGGCGACGGAGCGAGACTCTGTCTTAAAAAAAATAAAAAGACATTAAAATATTTTGAGGGCCCCTAAAAGTATTGTGGGTACTGTGCTACTGTCCCTAATGGAGAAGTTGGCCCTGGTTAGATCCTTCTCATAATTTAGGCCTCAGTTTAAATGTCACCTATTCCGGGGGTCCCCAACCCCCAGGTCACAGACCGGTACCACCTGAGTTCTGCCTCCTGTCAGAGAATGCTTTAGATTCTCATAGGAGCGTGAACTCTATTGTGAACTGCTAGGCTGCGTACTCCTTATGAGAATCTAATGCCTAATGGTCTGAGGTGGAACAGTTTCATCCTGAAACCATCACCACCACCCCGACCCCCACCCTGGGTCCATGGAAAAATGACCTTCCATGAAACTGGTCCCTGGTGCCAAAAAGGTTGGAGACCACTGACCTACTCCAAAAGGCCTTCCTTGAAGCCCCCATTTAAAATATCTCCTGGTGGGGCATGGTAGCTCGTGCCTGTAATCCCAGCACTTTGGAGGACAAGGCAGGAAGATCACTTGAGCCCAGGAGCTCGAGATCATCCTAGGCAACGTAGTGAGACCCCATCCCTACAAAATATTCTTTAAAAAATAGGTGGGCGTGGTGGCTTGCTCCTGTCGTCCCAACTACAGGCTAAGGTGGGAGGATCACTTGAGCCCATGAGTTTGAGGCTGTAGTGAGATACGATTCCCACCTCTGCACTCCAGCCCTAGTCTGGGCAACAGAGTGAGACCCTGTCTCAAAGATAAAATATATCCCATATCCATTTGCTGGCCCATTACCCCAGTTTAGTTCCTCCACAAAATTTACACCACCTGACAATACCTTATTTATCTGTTTATTTGTTCCGTATTTCCTGTAACTAGAATGTAAGCTCTATGAGGGCAGGGACTTGGTCTTTCCACTGCTGAATAACTTGTGCCACCAGCAACAAGGTCTATAAAATTGGTGAAAGAATAGCCTGAATTGCTTGAACAGAACATAGAGTCCCTCCTCTCAGCCACCCTAATATCTGTGCTCTTCCTTATTGGGGCCCCTCAGACTTTACTAGGGTGGAAGGAAGAAGGGAATTCATGCACAGGCCTCACACACAATCCACCTGTCCTCTCAGAACCTCGGTTTCTTCATCTGGAAAATGGTAATAGTGCTGACCCATTCTGAGAATGCAACAAGATAGCACACACAAAGCAAAAGACCAGCCCACAGAGAGGGTGCAGTAAATTCAAGCTTCTTTTCCCCCTTCTCACTGTCCACCTTGGAGCTTGTTCTTGGTTAAGGCAAAGGAACCTCAAGGCCTTGAGGCCTAAATACCTCTAAACACAGTAGGTGCTCAATAAACATTTGCTGGTTGCTGGTTGACCACATCCCTCCTTCCCCTTTCAGCAAAATCTTAAACAGAAGCCCAATGGAAATTCACAACATCGTCTCCTCTTGCTCTCTTTCTACAAATATTTACAGAGCCCCTACTATGTAACAGGCACCAGGCTGGGCTCTATAGAATCAGTAATAAGTAGAAAGAATATATGGTCTCTATCTTTCCTAGAGTTGGGTCCTATAGTCTGGTCTAGACAGACATTAATAAAATAACCACTTCCATGGAACTATCATTGTGCTAAAAACATCACGGAAGGGGCTCACCTGGCTGTGAGAACACAGAATGGGAGAATTTGACCAGACCAGAAAGGTTTGGGACATCATTCCTGAAGAAACAATGACTGACCTGAGATCTCTAAACAAGTTGGACTTTATTAGGCAAGGAGCCTAACTGGGTAGTAGGAGCACTCCAGGCAGTGGTAACAGTATGTGCAAATGCCCTGTGGCCAAAGCTATGCTAGACAATGAGATGGACTAGTAGGAGACATAGGTGGCCACATGATATAAGATGGGCTGTTACGGTGGGCAGTGTCTGCATTGGGTAGGACTTTGTAAGCCACGTTATGTTATTTTCTCTTTGTCTGCAGGTTCCTCAAAGGATTTTAAGTCATATGATTAGGTTTATATTTTGAAAAAGTTACTCTGGCTGCCTACAAAATATTTACAATTTCTTTATAGATTTATAATTTATAACAAAAAGATTCTACAGTCCTACTAGAAGAGGAATGGTAAATATATGCCATACTTGTCACAATTCCCTATTCTTGTGCCCAGAGCAGACAGCACTAATCAATTACAGCAGAGGTTCTCAAAGTGTGGTCCTCAGACCAGCAGCATCGGCATCACCTGAGAATTTCTTAGGAAGGCAAATCATCAGACCTCACACCAGACCCCTTGTATGGGAAACTTTAGCGGTGAAAGCCAGCAATCTGTGGCTTAACAAGTCCTCCAAGCGATTCTGATGCACACTGGAGTTTGAGAAGCACTGAACTATTGTATAACACTTTCCTATGAAGCCCCGTGCAGCATCAAAAACCTCAACACAGCACTCTAGGCTATCACTACTAATAAAGGCTACTTACACAGAGTGCTGGGCTGGGGCTCCTCAGAGGGGGCTGCACAGACCTAGGTCTGGAATTTGAGAAGCGAAGACCCTGACAAACACCTAAACATGGGCAAACAGCCAAGTGTGCCAGGAAAGAAGAGCACTGGACCGAGTCTGGAGATCTGGGCTCAAGCCCCTGCTCAGCCCCTGCTCAGTGGCAGCACAACCTTAGGAGCCTCTTCTCCCTTCCAGGTCTCAGTTTCCCCATCTGTGCATTGAAAAAAATTTCTCTGCGCAGCAGCCCATTCTCCTGCAGCCTCCAAGCCAGGGTGAAGCAGATGCACATGCAGTCCCTGGGGAAAACCCCTATAAATCTGCCTTCCCACAGGGGCCAGGAGTGGAGCAGGGAGCGCAGCAGTAGCAGAGATGTTGCCCAGAGCTTGCAAGAGGCACACATGACTCAGCCCTGCAAGGAGGCATCCATCACCCTGGGCAGCCAGCGAGGCGGCAGGAGAACCACGGGAGGGACAGTGTGGGAGTGAGGGAGTGAGCGAAGAAGAGGCGGGGCTCTTAGCCCCATTTGCTCTACCGCTTTCCCAGACCCAGGACCCAAGAGGACAAGAGGACTCTAAGCGCACAGTTGAGGGAAACCTGCGATAAAGAGTGGGATGAGGAGCAAGGAGTCCAATTCTATGAAACCATGCAGGATGCAAAAAATGTGGCCCTGAACTACTTACAAATCCTGAGACTACTCACGAGAATGCCTCCTCCACATCCACACTCATCTGGCTTCTTCTCAGCTCACACGTCTCAACCCAAATGTCACTTTACCAGAAAGACCTTCCCTGATGAGCTATCTATCCCCCACCCGCCTGTGACCTTTTCATTATCCTCATAGCTCAGATCACCTTTGGAATCCCCCACTGATTTGCTTCGTGGCCTATGGTCATCTCCAGCATCCTCCTGGGATGGTAGCTCCCTGAGGGCAGGGGCCTCCCTGTTTTTTTCTATCACCTGCCCCTAGAACAGCGTTTGGCACAGAGTGGGTGCTCCACAGAGCTCCCACTTACCATGTGCCAAGAACTATTTGAGATGATTTGCATACATTATTTTATCATGTCCCAACAATCTTGGAAATAGAAGGTATAATTGTTTATCATTTTTTCAGATGGAAACACTGAAGACAGAAAGAAGTGATTTGCTAAAGGTCACACAACCAGGAAGTGGTAGAGTCCCTGTTTGGGCCTAAATCTGTCTGACCTCAAAGCTCAGAACATTTGAAATGTAGGAGCCAAGGGGCTATTAGAAGCCTTGCAGAGGGGTGAGGCGGTGGTGTTGATCCAAACTTCCCAAGTTACTGCTAAGGAAGCATCAGCCCGGAACCAGGAGGTCCCTTCTAAAGCTGTTGTTACTTAATGTAGGATTTCTAAAGGGAAGTCCTGCTTTACACAGCTGCTCTCCAACTTCTGGAATTTGTTACCCCCAAGGGGTCTTCACAAGCTGAAAATAGAATGGAGTTCAGAAAGGGCTACACAAAATTAATGGATGACAGGTCCCCAGCGGTACTTAAAGGAAGCAAGAGATGCTGGGGGTTTGGGCCTAGACGTTTGAGGTCAGCATCATGCTGGGGACTGCTGTGGTCTCCCCAGAATGGGTCCCGGGTGCCCCAGCAGAGTGAGCCAAGCCGCAGGCTGGGAAGCAGTGGGGAGGTGAATGATGTCAACGTCCCCGCCCACCCTGGCAGGATTTGGCCGCCTGGCTGCTTCGTCCTCCCATCCCCAGGCCCGGCTGGGCTGTCAGGGGTTGTGTCTCGGCTTGCTGACTCACTCACCTGGCCAAGATGGTCAATTTGCACATGTTCTCAGTATTTTCTTTGCTATTTTTTTTAAATAAAATGCTATTTTTGCAAAGTCTTCATTACTTCCTAATTATTCATACTCCTTCCACTTATTTGTCTTGTTAAATACCAAACTCAATAAGCAGTTCACTTTTCTCAGATTACTTGTGAAGTTCAAGCTTATGCCCCTTCGCTCAGGTTAGCCTAGGGTGGGAGAGGCCCCCGTGACCCCTCCTCCCTAAGCATGGAGCCCCCACTCCCTAGTGACTTCCCTCCAGCCAGCTCCCCTATAGACCTCCCTGGGATCGCACTGCATTATTCGGCTGTCCTGGCCTCCCCACCTCTCCTTATCTTCCCCTCTCCATCCAGAGCTTCTCCCTCTGCGCTTTGTTCCCCCACCCCTCCTTTCTCCCTCTCCTCCTTCCTTCTATCAGTCTCTCCACCCTCCTGTGGCCTCCCCCTCTACCTAACCAATTTATTCGTCCTTGTCCTCTACCTGCCCCCTCCTTCCCCAGACTCCTTTCCTCCCCTCCCCTCCCTCACACAGCACCTTGACACCCGGGAGCTACCCTCAGAGCCTCAAGGGTCTCTCTCACCCTACCCACCTCCTCCCGAAATATCATCCACAGGCCTCAGTGATGCTGCATTGCTGGCTGCTCCAGCAGGTGGGTGCTGCGGTTCTCTCCACTGATAATTCATTCCCCCAGCCCTGCATAATCCTCCTTAAATTAGTTAATCCCCAAAAACTCACTGCTTCAAGCCCAAGAGCAGCAAGGAGGAGTGGGATGGGTCCCTAGGACTGTAAGTCCCTAGAGTACTGGGGCCAGGATGCGGTCCCTATTTCAGCCACGCTGGAGTGTCAGGGATGCGACTAGCAGCTCCCCGCAGATCCTGCTGACAGGCCAACTTTATGGAAGCCTTGGCAGGGACAGCAGCCCCCTCTTATCCCAGGTACGGGAGTCTTGTGGCCACCAAGGGGTAGGTGGCTATGATGGGGCAGTTGCTAGCTGGACCTGAGCCCCTTCTTCCAAATAACAGGCACCCCTGGGCTCTCTGGTGGGGGCCTGATTTCTCCCTGGGTTTTTGCTGCTGTCGTTTCCAAATGCTCAGACACCCGCATGTATGTCCACGTGGCCATGTTCACATGGCACACACATCCACCTCACACATCTCTACACACTGTGTACATCAGAACAGGGCTTCTCTAATTTGGGTGCACCAGAATCACCTAGAAATCCTATTTGAGTGCTAAGCCCCACTTCTTGGGTTTCTGATTCAGTAGGTTTGGGGAGGGGCCCGAAAATGTGCATTTCAAGCACATCAAGTGCTGCTGATGCTGCTGGCCCGAGTACCACACTCTGAGAACCACTGCTCTAGAGATGCCCACATGTGCATACACACAAGAGTACACGTTTATGCACAGAAGGTTTTGCAAAACGAGGAGTGAAGCTACTAGGAAGAACTGAAGCTGTGAGCTCAGTTTGGGGATTACTCGACCTAAGAACACAAACTCGCAGTATCATTTTCTCTCTCGGTCTCTGATTCTTGCTACTTCTCCACGGTCTCTGAGTCTCTTTCTCGGTCCCCCACCCCCCAACTCCCTACAGCCTCCAGGTGTCCTCCCAGCCCCTTTGCACACATGAGCTCATCCATCTCCATCACCCAGCAAGTGAGTGGCAGGCAGGTGAGAGACGAAGAATACAGAAGAACAGGCTCAGCTCCCTGCTAACAGGGAGCTCGCTCACCATGAGAACACAGCCATTTATTCCTCCTGTTCTGGGGGATAATCATTAATGCCACAGGAAATTCTAAACAAGTGATGAAATCATTACTGGGGAAGACGAGAGCCTGTGCCACCATTAAGCTTCCCTTATACCGTTGGTTTTGAGAGAGCTTACCTGGGAAGTGGGAAGAAAGGGGCAGATGGGCATCATCACAGCCCTGCAGCATCACCAAGAGCCAGTCTGCCAGGGGCCAGAACCACTTCCTAGAACCACTTCCTAAAACCACTTCCCCTCCCTGAGCTGCACACCCAGCAACTGTCCAAGAGCCCCTCTTGCCCTACCCGTGATGAAGACTCTAATCCTGCAGCCCTTCACGATCTCATGCCTCCTGATGAATCCATTTACTCAGTTGACAAATATTGACTGAGCACCTACTATGTGTGAGGTCGTAGTCTAGGGACTGGGGATACAATGGAGAATAAGACAGATGAGGTCCCTGTCCTGGTGGAGCTCACAGTCTAGTGGGGAAGGCAGATCATAAAAAAGTAAATAAGAAAACAATTAACAAACGTGGCAAGTGCTCAGGAGAACACAAACAGGAGACTCAGTGTTTTCAGTGGAGTGTATACTGACAGGATCTTGGAGTCCCCTACAGTCTAACAAACAGCCTGGCAGTCTATACCCATCTCTTGGGCCTGCAGATCATGTTTTATATGAACATCTGCAATGTCTGTGCATCCCTCTTCTTATCCTGAATCCCCAATATGCTGTCTTTGGAAAGATAACAAATATCTATCTATAACAGCCACTGTTTTTTAGCACTTACTATGTGCCAGGCATTGCACAAAGCAATTTATGGTCATTACATCATTTCATCTGCAGAACAATAATAACATTATGACGTGGGTGTTTTTTAATCCCCATTTTACAGATGAGGAAATGGAGACCTGGAATATTTGAGCCATTTGGCCAGCTCATACAACGGGCAACTGAGGGCTCAACAGATGTCTGAGTCCTGAGCTGAGGCATTTCACCCCTACCTTGTCCTAACTCCCAAGAGAAACATGACAGGGCTGTGTGGGCTTCTCAGGATCTATTTCAGGGCTAAGAGGTGCAGCTGGGTCCCTGGAGAGACGGGGCTGCATTGGAGTTGCCCAGCCAGGGCTGGTTACTGGCTACTAAAGTGTAGTAAGTCCAAGTCTCCAAAATGCAGCCCAGAGAGGAAAGTGGCTTGATATGGCCAGTGCAGGGTCCCACTCCCTTGGGGACACTAGGCCAGTCCCCTTTGGCTTCCCCGGCCTGTGGGTCTCTGCAAAACCCAGAGAGACCATCAGCCCTACCTCCTGGCTGCCCTTCAGGACCCTGTAGCCTCCAGAGGGTTCCTCCAGTGTCCCCACATGCCCTCCACCTCCTGCCCCTGTGGCCAGGCCACACTCCCTAGGGCCAGTGGGGCAGCCTGAGGCCGACAAGACCGGAGCCTGGGTCTGCGGTGACTAATCGGCTGGTGTTTGGGAGGCCATGGTGAATTATTCACACAGATTCTGTGAATTATTCACGTTGTTATTATTTATTTTTCAGATGCGCCTGCGGCAGAGCCTCCAGGCCCGTGTTCAAAGGATGACATAACTCCTGACTCCCGATCGCCTTTGTCTGTGGAGAAGGAGTCAGGCCTCTCTCCAGTCTCACCTGGGAGTCCCAGGGAGCAGGCTGAGGGCAGGGGGCTGCTGCCTTGGGGCAGGCTCCTGCAGGGCCCCAATCCTATCACCAATTAAGAAGTAACGTCACCACTTTGAGTCTTCGCTGGGCCCCAGCACTGTGCTCCCCATAGATAGGCTCAAGTGAATGTCACAACTACCCTGTGAACAATACTGCCAACCCCATTTCACAGATGCTGGGACTGAGGCTCAGAGATGCCATGGCCCTTGTTCAGGGCCACCAGTTAGTAACTGGGACTCAGGCCCAGGTCAGTGGACTCTAAAGCCAGCAGCAGCCACATTGTATGCATCAGTCAACGTTGCAGCTGACAAGGTCCTACAGAATCCCTTTGCTGCCCCAACTTGCCCACCCCCACCTGCAAATCAAGCTGAGGGCAGGCCACGCCCAGTGCCGCCAATGCTGTCAGAGGAGCCAGCTCCCCATCTCCATGGCGACAGGATTCTCAGCAGCCAGAGCTGAGCTGGATCTGCCTCTGAGGAGTGGAGGTGGCCTTTGCCCGTGGAGCCCCCCAGGTGTCTCAGGCTCTTAGCAAGTGTGATTCAGTGCTCCCCTAGGTACCCCATAGCTTCACAGAGCTCCCCTGCCTTCCCCCAGACACACACAGAGCCCCACTCCTCCGTTACAGAGCTCTGATGGCAGAAGCCATCCCCAGCCTGCGTTCTGCGCTCCTTCCCATGACTCGCCTGCTGTCTAACCTCCATCCCCCTGGCTGCAGCTTCCTCTCCTCTCAGAATATTCCTTCCTCTGCCCCCATAGCTGCCATCTGGAGGAGACGAGATGGACATGTGGGCTCAGCCCTGGGAAGGCCCTGAGGGCCCCTTATCAAGGTGACCACAGTCTCACAGAGATACCTTCCTGTCCCGGGAGGGTGCCTTTGTCTTCCTACCACCACATTCATTCATTCATTCAGTAAATGCCTACTGGGTGCCCTCATTCAATAAATACCTACTATGTGCCAGGCATTGTTCCAAGGGCTAGGGAAGTGGACAGCAGCAGCAGGGCTACCTTGTTAGGACCCTTCCCATCCCACAGTAGCCTGGGCCTGCTTCCCAGGACCTGTCTATCCTAGCATAAGCAAAATCACAGGCAAACTGGATTTGAGCCTGACTCTTCCAGTCCCTGACTCTGGGTGACCTTGAGCTAGCAGCTCCTCCTCTCTGCCTTTCCCCTTTTTAAAATAAGGGAGCGAGACCAGAATCTGCTTTCTAAGGCCCTGCCAGCCCTGCTTTTCTCAGGTGTCAGTAACTCAATAACTGGAACAACATAATCATTTCCATCCTACAGCTGTGAAAGTCAGAGCGTTGCACGTGCTTCATCTCAGGTGGACTTAATAACTGTCCCTCTCTTCCCGGCTCTGTGCATTTTAAAGAGGAGTCTGGGGATGTCTGTGCTGCTAATGGTGGATTTCGGTTGCCAGAGACGAAAGAAAACAAACATTTGCAGAATGCTTGTGCTTTCCTTGCAAATGTTCTTTATTAATCTTTGCAGAGATAGAGTCCACTATCCCCGTTTTACACACGAGGAAACTGGGATTCAGGCCACACGGCCAGTAAGTAACAGGGCTGGGATTTGAACCCAGGCCCACGACAACACATGCTCTTGCTGCTGGACCCAGCTGACTGAGCTGGGCCCTGGGGATGGAGGGTGGGTGGCTTCCTCTTCCAAAGCCTGCGTTGGAGCTGGAGGGAGGGCAACTAGGTCAGCACCTCTTCCAGGGAGTTGAGTGCCACTGATTTGATTTCCATCTTCTCCACCGACCAACGAGGGGACACCTTGGGCTCAACTTGCTGAGATCCAGGGCCTAGGAAGTCCAGGTTTATATTTACCCCAAAGCAGCCACCTCAGCAGGGTTGGGACTGGATTTCCTCTTTATCTCAAAGCACCTGGACTAATTCCAGGTGGGCAGGCAGGTGGGGAGAGACCTTGGACTCTGGAATGCAGGGGCGGGGTCATCTCCTGCCCTTGCCGCACCCATACTCTTGGCCCAGTCAATGACTTTGCAGGCTGGATACCAGCCTGGGCCTTTCCCCAGTGGTCCTAGGGCAGAGTTCTCCAAGTGCAGTCCTTGGATCACCAGCATCTGAATGGGGAGTGGGGGAGGGGGGCTGCTAATAAAACCAGGTCCAATTTGCATATTCCTCTAGACCGCCAGAATTGGGCGTGGGGAGATCCTGCTCAATATAGCTTCCCCCATTCTGAGCATTCCCCAAGCTCAGAAACTGCTGAGCTAACTGTAGAGCCCAGGTTCTGGGTCAATCCTGAGTTTGAGCCACTGACTAGTTAGGCAGCCTCTGACCAGGCGTTCACCTCTCTGGCTTCAGTTTCCTCATCTGTAAAATATAGATGATTCCTGTACCCTCCTCATGGGGTTGTTATGAGGATCATACTGGACAATGTAGATAAAGTGCTAGATAAAGACACTATAGATGAAGACAAGTTCAAATTACCATCATCCCTCCCTACTCATTCCATTCCCTTCCAAGCTGATGACCTGGGCCCGGGGCTGCAGTTCTGGGAATACTGAACTTGTCCAGCAGGTTTTGGCTTTCAGAGCTGCAGCAGGCAGCGTATCTGGTTAATCTCTAAACAAAACTTGCCCTCCAACCACAGTCATGTGTACCTGTTGGTCTCTCTCAAGGCTCCAGCTGAAAGTCAGCTCTCTGGACCTTTATCTTGGATAGATTGGAGTGGTATGGCCCTTGCTGGACCCAAGGTCAGATGTAGGGGTCAGAGAGGGCTGCCTTGTGGTCTCGGGGACAGAAGATCTTGGGCCAGGCTTGTGATCTGAGACCTTAGAAGTGGCATGGCTGCTGAGGCAGCTACCATTTAGGGAGAACCTGAGTTCCAGGCAGCTTACATCCCCTATCACACTTCCTCTCACCCCTGGCTGGGGTAAATACTGTTATTGGTTCTATCTACCGATGACAAACCCAAGGCTCAGTCTTCTGCCTAAAGTCATTGAGCTAGTAAGTGGAAAAGCTGAGATTTGAACACAGATCTGCATGATTCCAAGGTTCCTGTTAGTGCCCAGTATGTGATACCACCTCCCTAAAGCATCACCATCATCATGATCATTGAGCACTTGGTGAGGGCCAGGTTCCGAGCTAAGCGCTCTATATGCTTTTTTCTCATTTAACCTTCACAGTCGCTCTCTAAGATAGATACTATTATTTTTGTTCCCATCTTACAGGGAGGGAAATCACCAGGCAGAAAGGCTAAGGACCTAAAATAACTTAGCTTGGCTCTTTCACTATTATATCTGGGGTCTGGGGAAAGTAACTTTCCCATTTATTAATCTTCCATGATGGTGCTTTACCTCCAAGTACCCCTCTGCCTCACCCATGTCTGCAACCGTACCTTCTTCTGGGAGGTCTCCTTACCCCACCCATACTCCCATCTGGCCCCGCTGAACCTGAGTGCAGGACTGCGGATGTAGGCCCCACTCTCACCTCCAAACAAGGAATTGCCCTTCCCACTGCCTCCAGGCCCACTGGGAACCTCCCCCTAATTGCATCTCAGGCCGGGAGGCTATTAGCCTGTGATTGCATCCCCAGTGCCTGCTTTCCCCCCTGGGTCTCCACTGTCAGCTTCCACAGAGGTTTGAGATGATGTCAACAACCCCCAATCCCAGGGCCTGGCCAGCTCTGCTCCCCAACACCCCCACCGTCCAGTCCTAGGTGGGCTCCTCCAGGGAGCTGGGCCCCTTCCCTGTGGGCCAGCCAAGAACATGGGCCTGAGGAGGGTGCCCAGCCATGAATCACGCATGTCTGCACACACATCACAGGCCCTGCTGCTGCAGGATCCTCACACTGAACCTCTCCCTACTGCAACCCCTCTACACCTCCTGCCAGCTGCCTCCCCTCCACCATGGGAGGACAAGGGTCTGGGAGTTAGGACTCCTGGTTCTTTTCCTGGCTCAGATGCTCCCTCTGTATGACCTTGGCCAAGGCCCTTCCACTGTCCGGGCCTCAAAAATAGAGGATTCTTCCAGGTATCGGGGTACATGCCTGTAGTCCTAGCTATTTGGGAGGCAGAGGCAGGAGGATCGCTTGAGTCTAGGAATTCAAGGCAAGCCTGGGCAACATAGTGAGACTTTCTCTTAAAAAAAAAAAAGTGAGGGTGATTGGGAATCGTTTCAGTTTTCTCTATGCTTCTACTAGCAGAAAAGAGAGATTACCATTTGGTAATTCCTGGGGTTTCCTTCCACCAATATCTAATGAGTCCTAGGCACCACGCCAGGCAGTGAGGATTTTAGCAAGCAAGTTCCTGCCCTCACAGTTACAACACAGAGTGATCAGGACTAGGATGGAAGAAACACAGGCAATGGCGGTAGTGGTTGGGGGTGCCAGCAGTGGCCCTGGGGTACCTACCCAAAGGAGAAACGTTATCTAGCTTGGAGGTATAGTCTGAGAAAGCTTCCTAGTTTCTGAGACCTAAAGGATGAGGAAAAATTAGCCATATAAACAAGGATAAGGTATGGAGCTGAACATGAAGAATGTTCTAAGCAGAGGGAACAGGACTGAGAAGAAGCCTGGAGGCTTTGGTGTCAAGAGCAGGGGCTGGAGGGTGGACAGAGGCTGGCTTGAGAGTTTGGACTTTATTCCGAGGGCACTGAAGAACTATAGAAAGATTTTAGGTAGGAGGGTGATAGGACTGCTGTTTGGAGGGAGGATTGGGGCCCAGAGAGGAGAGGGAGAGAGACCTTCAGGGAGGCTACCAACCATCTGTCTTACCTCCCCCAAGTGTGGGAACACTCCCTCCTGTGTGGGTTAGAAGGGGAGGCCAGGCTTTGCTTCCTCTCCTTTCCCTCTACACCCCCACACTTCCCTCTCCTAAAGCTTACACACATAGACATTCTTATACACATGTGCGTGCACACACACATGACCTGCTGCAGGTCCTCTGGAGGGGAAACGGCGGAGGTGGCTTTGAGGAGGTGACACGGGGCCATCTGCCCCAAGGGAGCTAGAAGAGAAGGGGTCCGGAGGTTTGAGACCCAACTGAAACTCCACCAGGGAGAGCACACTCCCTGTCACTTGGCACAGTGACACCTTTCCCTTCTCCCCTCTCCCCTGAGGGGTTAATCCCATCCTGAGCCATGGAAACTGGAGTTGGGAGTTTCACCACCTTATCACCACCAGAGAGCCTCCAAGATCCTCCTTCCCCTCCTTCTCTCTCCTACTTCTCCCACCTCCTCCTTTTTCTCCTAGGTGCTCTCTAACTCCCTGCCTCCCTTCTACCAGGGCTCATCAGAGCCTGAAACATGCTGTGTGTGCATCTGCGTATAGATGTATGGGTTAGGGGGTGTGGTGTGCGTGCAAGAAGCACAAGGAGGTGCCCACCAGCCACCATCAGGAGGTGCACCAGAGGGCTGTGCAAGGCTGAAAGGGATTTCAGGAGGATTCAGAGATTAGAGAATTAAACATGCTGCTACAGCCTCCCTTGAGCCTGGAATCCTTGTGGCTCCAGCTGCATAGAGAGCTCAGCTGGGCCAAGCCGGAGTTGCAGGGGATTCCTGGGCTCCTTCTCTTTACCCTGCCTCCTGCTCCCCGAGGCTCCCTCAAGCCCCTTCCCAGACAGGGACCTGGGCCACAAGACGCCTCTGCCCCAGGGCCCAGATGTGCAAACCTTCCTTCAACCCCTGTGCCTCTTCCAGGCACCCTCCAGGGGTGGAGTGCTCAGGCCAGACTCTTCAGGCAGCCATCGTCAGAATTCCAGCCTTGGCCACTCCTGGAAGGCACATGTCACTCCTGGAAGGCACATGTCCATTTTTCTCCACCTCCACAGCCCAGGCCCATCGACCTCCTCAGTCTCCACCCTCACCCCTCTCCCTTCCAGTCCCCACACGGAAACCAGGGAGATGTTTCTGTAAGAACACCCATGTCACTGCTCTCCTCAGTGGCCTGCAGTGGCTCCACACTGCCCTCAGGATGAAAGCCAAACTCCTCCACTCTGGCCTCAGCTCCTGACTGCCATCCCCATTGCACAAGTTCCTCGGGTTCCTGCCTGCTGTCCCCTCCAGTCTGGGCGCTGATGGTCTCCACTCTCAGAGTCTCCGTCACTCATTATCTCCAGGCAAATCTCTCTGTGTTCCTCAGGTCTCAGTTCAGAAGTCAGCTCCTGTCAAAAGCCTCTGACCACCACTGAGGCACCCCCTTTATGGGTATGGGTTGTCATGGCGTCCGGCACTTAGCCTGCCATTGCACTCTCCACACGGTACTGTAAATGCCTGTTGAACATATTCAGCCCCCACACCAATATATCAATAAAAACTCAATCATGTATTCCAAGTGTATGAAGGAAGGGATGAGGCAGGAGAGAGGCGGGGTGGCAGTACCGTGCTGCAGACTTCAAGTGCCAAAGACACTACTGCATTTATGATAATAGTGGCAGCTATTATTGATTGCGTGTCAAGTCCACACCAGCCACTCTGCTAAGCATGATCTCACTTCTTCCCTCAGCAACCTTGAGAGAGAGGCATGATTGCTATCATTCCCATTTTATAGATAAAGAAACTGAGGCTCAGAAGGATCAATTTACCCAAGGTTATACAGCTACAAGGAAGTCCAGGCTAGATCTTCCTAAAGGCTGGGGTAGGGGCTTTAAGGTGGGTAAAATGCAGCCCACTGAAAAGGCCATGTATCACCTCTAGATCTTCAGCGGGCCTGGAGAAGAAATCACTAGAGCACCCCATCTTCCCCTCACACCAGGAGAAGTTCTGCTTCTCTGGCCATCTGGTATGAGGTTCCTGAGGACCTAGGGGAAAAATGTATGACCCTACCCTGGAACCTTCCAGGAGGTGTAAGAGAAGCGAGTCCCTCATGACGTCCTTGTTCTCACTAGTGTCTCTTTCAGAAGCAGGATTCTGAGAAGTCTGGAGTATGTCCCCTCATCATCATCAGGGCAGGAGGTAAGGCGCTGAATTTAATAGCAAAGCAAATTTTGCTGGAGAGGAAATGAGATTTCTTTGTCAAGGTGAGTGTGTCTGGGAGAGCCGGGAACAGGGTGGAGTGGGGGGATGGGGGCACTTTGGAGGGGCTGCAAAAGGGGAGTGTGGATCTGGAATTATTAGAATGTTGATTATGTCCTCTTGATTGTTAATGAAATTCTTCACCTGGGGTTTCTGGACCAGGGGGAAAGCTCCCAGAGCTCATTTTGCAGCTGATGAGAGCAAGAGAGAGGGCAGGAGGGGGCAGAAGACTCTCGGCTTAGGGAGAAATTAAATTCCTCCTAAACAAATGGAACTGGACAAGTCTGACCACCACCATGTGAAGGCAGAGCCCCGGGCTGACCTGAAGTGCCCTGTGGAAATGGGATGGAGACCCCTGGCTGGGTAGGGAGTAGCCCAGAGGCTTGACGCAGACAGCAGAGTGCAGCTCCAATAATCATAGCTGACATTACCGAGCACCTTCCATGTAGCCAGAGCAAACGAATGTGCATGTATGATCTCATTTAATCCTCCCAACAACGCTTGCAGATAGGTAGTATGATCGCTCCCATTCTGCAGATGACAACACTGAGGCACGGAGAGGACTGAAGCTTGTCCAAGCTCCCGCAGCTGGAAAGTGCAGGTGCCAGACTTTCAGCCCAGGCAGCCTGCACCAGCACCTATCCTTTGAGATTTGAAAGATGCTCCAGCTCTCCTACTTCCTTTTCTTTTTTTTTTAAGACGGGATTTCTCTTGCTCTGTCACCAGGGCTGGAATGCAGTGATGTGATTGTGGCTCACTGCAGCCTCAAACTCCTGGGCTCAAGCAATCTTCCCACTCATCTTCCAGAGTAGCAGGGACTAGGGGTGTGTGCTACCATACCTGGCTAGTTTTTTTTTATTTTTAATAAGTCAGGGTCTTGCCATGTTGCCCAGGGTGACCTCAAACTCCTGGCCTCAAGCGATCCTCCCACCCAGCCTCCCAAAGTGCTGGGATTACAGGCATGAGCCACTAGGCCTGGCCTCTCCCACTTTCTTCACTACCTCCCTGAGCCTCAACTGCGTCAGCTATAATATGGGGCCAGCAATCGTTGTCAACATGAAAAGCTGTTGTTAGCAGCCAGTGAAATAAAAATAAATTTAAAACAACTTAGTGCCAAAATAGCATTCCCTTTGAAGCCTTGCTCTCTGCCTCCCAAAATGGGAAGTGTCCCTTCTTATCTGGCTGGTTGAGCACCTATGACACAGAAGTGCTGTTCTAGGCACTGGGAATAGAACAGTGAACAAAATGGACAAAAACCCCTGCCCTTGTGGAACTTACAATTAGTGGGCGACAGACCATAAACAAGACAAATAAGTACATTATAACCTATATTAGAGATGGTAAATACAATAGAACAAAACGAGGCAACAGAGGAGGGGTTGGAGCGCTGATGGGGAGGGTTGCAGTTCAAACAGGGCGGTCTGAGTTGGTCTCACCAAGAAAGTGTCTTGAAGGAAGCAAAGGAGCGAGCAAATATTTGGGGGAACAGCACTGCTCAGGAAGAGGAAACGGCAGTGCAAAGGCTCTGAGGTGCGACTGTAGCTGTCGTGTTGCAGGAACAGCAAGGAGGCCAGAGTAGCTGTGTTAGCAAAGGTAGCATAGTAGGAATCAGAGTCACAAATCCCGGAAGAAGTGCAGCTCGTGTAGGGTCTTGTTGGTCTTTGTAAGGACTTTTAGCTTTTATCTGAATAAGACAAGAATCTATCAGAGGGTTTTAGGCATGATCTGATTGACGTTTTAAAGGTATTGCTGGGACGGTGGTATTGAGACTAGACTATAAGGGGCCAAGGGCAGAAGCAGAGGAGAGTTAGGAAGCTATTGCAAAAACCCAGGTGAGAGTAGGTGGCAGCTTAGTTCAGGGAGGTAGTGGATGGAGGCGATGCTGAGAGGTCTGATTCTGGATGTATTGCAAAAGGGAAAGCCCCCAGGATGAGCTGATCATCAAAAGTGAGGAATGGGAGAAAGAAGGAATCACCGCGGATGATTCTGAGGATTTTACCCTCTCCACACCTCAATTCCTGAAGACCCATCCTTTTTTTTTAAAATCCGGCTCTGGCCAGGCACGGTGTCTCACGCCTATAATCCCAGCACTTTGGAAGGCCAAGACGGGCAGATCACGAGGTCAAGAGATCGAGACCATCCTGGCCAATATGGTGAAACCCCATCTTTACTAAAAACGCAAAAATTAGCCGGGTGTGGTGGTGCGCACCTGTAGTCCCAGCTACTCAGGAGGCTGAGGCAGGAGAATCACTTGAACCTGGGAGGTGGAGGTTGCAGTAGCCGAGGTCGAGCCACCGTGTTCCAGCCTGGTGACAGAGCCAGGCTCCGTCTCAAAAATAAAAATAAAAAATAAAAAAAAATCCAGCCCTCTCTCTCAGGGCTCTTTTGGAGATCCACTGCTTTCGTCCCTCTCTCTTTCCATTGTCCAGGCATTTGCCTTTCAGAGCCCAGGGCAGAGGACCATGGTCAAACAACTTGACTCAGGGTATAAATCTGCCTCATGGCCTTCTGGGGCTCCCCCAGTCCTTACCCTGGCTCAGAAGGTCCCATCGCAGTCTGCCGTCCACCTCAGCAGCCCCTTGAAGTCCCTTGCTCCTCCTGACTGCAGTACCCCTTTTCTTGCTCCCTGGAACTGGCTCTGCTCTTCCGTCTCAACCAGCTGCCCACCATGCTGCCCTCAGATCTCAGTGGGAGCATCACCGCCCCTGGGAAACCTTCTCTGACCTGCTATTCTGGAGGAAACCCCTGATTCCAGGCTCTCAAGCCCTGAGCCTCTACCACAGGGTTGCGTGTCTCTTTCCTTGTGTGATTATTTGATGAAAGCCTGTCTCCCCATATGACTATAACCTCCATAAAGGCGGGGCCCACCTGTATTGCTAGAAGCAAACAATTCACCAAAAGAGACATTCAGTGGATCTGACATGGATCCTTAGGCTTTTGGTAAATTAACTTTCATTGAGCTAAAGCCTCCAGCTGCTAGGTAAATATCTGGCACATAGCAGGTACTTAACATATATTTATTGAAGGAATGAATCAGAGTTCTCTAAGATCTTGGGCATGTGACAAACTTCTTGAGCCTCAGTTTCCCCATGTGTAAGGATGGGAATAAGAATACCTATTTCATGAGTCATTGTGAGAATTTAAAAACCTACGGCATGAGCAACGCCTCACACTAGTAGATGCTCAATAACTGTTCCAGTGCATGGTTCACACAATTACCACCTTACAACTCCCCTGTGCTTCCCCTCCCCTCCCCCACTCCCTCCCATCCCTTCTTCCATTCCCCAGCCTCCTCCCCTCCCCACCCTTCCCCTCCTAAGGACTCCCAGATGTGGAATCACCAAAGCCTCCGAACGTTCCCCTTTTCCCCCAAGATCCCCCAATGCGCCACTGGTTACATATTGATCCTGTTTAACTTTCCCAATGGATGATAAACATGAAATTAAAACGACTTCCTGGAATATTAATGTAGTAAATGGCCCTATTAAAAGAAAGAAAATACAGCTGAGAAAATTCGCTTTGATGTAGCGTTTCTGCAGGAGGCTCATTTATCTGCAGCTCAGACTCTCGAAATGAGATTCTGAAGGTTTCTCTGATGTCTCTTATTTTTCCCTCACCCAGAATTTAAACAGAAAATAGAATCACAAGCTAGTGTCATAAAACTTGGGCCTTTTCCCTTCTCCACCAAAAAGCAAATGAAAACAGGGCCAGGTAGATGTCAGTCTCTGCAAACATGGGGCTGAGGACTCACCTGCTCCTCCCAATCTCCTCTACATCTCGCTCACTGGGGCCTGGTCCAGGCTGCCAGGCCAGCCGCCTGGATTCAGCAGGGGTTCCCAGAAGCCTGTGCTGCTACTGCTGCTGCTGAAGTTAGGACTTCAGACTCAGAGCCGGGTGCAGTGGCTCACGCCTCTAATCCCAACACTTTGGGAGGCCGAGGCGGGTGGATTATCTGAGGTCAGGAGTTCGAGACCAGCCTGGCCAACATGGTGAAACCCTGTCTCTACTAAAAAAAAAAAAAAAAAAAAGAAAAGTTGGGCATGGTGGCAGACGCCTGTAATCTCAGCTATTCAGGAGGCTGAGGCAGCAGAATCACTTAACACAGAAGGTGGAGGTTGCAGTGAGTGGAGACGGCACCACTGCACTCCAGTCTGGGTGACAGAGGGAGACTTTATCTCAAAAAAATAAAATAAATAAAAAATAGGCTAGGCGCGGTGGCTTACATCTGTAATCCCAGCACTTTGTGGGGCCAAAGCGGGTGGAGGTCAGGAGTTCGAGACCAGCCTGGCCAACATGGGGAAACTCCGTCTCTACTAAAAATGCAAAAATTAGCCGGGTGGGGTGACATGCGCCTGTACTCCCAACTATTCAGGAGGCTGAGGCAGAAGAATCGCTTGAACCCGGGAGGTAGAAGTTGTAGTGAGTCGAGATCATGCCACCACACTCCAGCCTGGGTGACAGAGCAAGACTCTGTCTCAAATAAATAAATACAAATTTAAAAATAAAATTTAAAAAAGGAAAGGTGACTCAGGACCCCAGGAGGCTGTTCCCCAATGTGAGTAAATACTCTAGGTTTGGTGTACTTGAAATCTTGGTTCTCTCAGTTGTTAGCTATATGTTCTTAAAGTACTGCACCTTTCTGGGCCTTGGTTTTCTCATCTGTAAGATGGGAATATGAGTGCCTCGCTCACAAAGCAGTTCAGAAAAGTAAATGAGATCATATATCTTGCATGTGGCAGGTGCTCAATATTATAATCATTTGTTACTATTATTACAAATGATAACTTGTGTTGTCACTATAATCATTCAGGCCTAGGCTGAGATGTCACTTCCTCCAAGAAGTTTTTCTGACCCCTAGGCTGGGCCATGTGCTGCCTCTAGGTGACCACAGCCCTGAGTTTCTCCCATCCCAGGCTGGTGACTTCCCTGCCTCTTCCAGCAGCCTGTTTATTCAGTGAAGGCTGGCCGGGGTCTTGCTCATAACCGTATACCGGCAACACATGGCAGAATTTGAATGTCTTGGAGTCAGAGCCAAGGTGCTTTGGGTGATATCCTATCCCCACCTGGCATGGTTGTGACCTAGGGTCCTTCCATGCAGCCATAAGAGCTCCAAATGCCCAGCTTGGCAACAGCTGTCCACCCACCTCCTACAGCCCTGGGGTCCCTTCTCTGCACCTTCCCTAGGTCTCACCTTGATTCTGTTATGCCCATTCCTTCCTCCCCAGGCTCAGAGAGGTGACAGACAGAGCATTCAGATAAGGTCCTTTGGGATTCACTCTTCCTTTCTTTCCCCCTTCTATCATCTGACTCCCAGCTTCCCCCTCTCCACAGCCACTTCTGCTGACATTCTCAGTCTCCCTCACCTGGGTTTGGCCCTGTGGACAGGTAGAGGGGTACTGCATGCCTATTGCCTGGGCTGACTCTCCTGGGTGCCTAAGGTGGGCCCACAACTTCCCTAGCCACATTCCTGTTACCTGCAATTCAGGCTCTTTTTGCCCTTCCCCATTGCCAGAAGGGGCTCAGGACCCTTTTCTGGAACCAAGAGAGCACCCTGCTCCTTCTAGGCAGCCAGGACCCTGCCATAGTGCTTCTGAACCATTCACAGTCCAGCCCCAGCCTCATGCATGTGCACACACAGACTCACACTCAGATCCGCAGTCACAGGCTCTCTGTTCTCCACAGCCACAGGCAAGAAAGAAGAGGACGCCCTGTGGATGAGGGGCGGGGGCAGAAGGCTTTGGAAGATCAGCTTGCCTCCTGGGGGCACTGTCCCCAGAGACTCCTCCCCAGCCAGCCCACCGCCCCCTAGCAGGAAAATGAGAAGCTGGAACAGAGGGGTTAATTTGGGGAAAAGCAGCAGCTGCTTGAAACAGGGAGGGTAGGCCCAAGGCAAGAGCTATTCCTGCTGAGGTAATGATTGTGAGGGATACCAGGGCTGGGGCCACCTGCACACCCCCCAAACGCCCTCACCCCCAGGCAAGTTATCTGCGTGGACACCCCCCACCCTCACACACACACACATAAAGAAGCATCATAACCATCTGGGCATAAGACGCAGTCCCTTCCACACAATTACACAAGCGCTGTAGTCTCACTCTTGTGGCTCAGGCTGGAGTGCAGTGGCGCAATCTCAGCTCACAGCAACTTCCACCTCCCGAGTTCAAGTGATTCTCCTGCCTCAGCCTCCTGAGTAGCTGGGATTATAGGCTCCCGCCACCATGCCCGCCTAATTTTTGTACTCTTGGTAGGCGGGGTTTCGCCATGTTGGCCAAGCTGGTCTCAAACTCCTGACCTCAGATGATCCACCCGCCTTAGCCTCTCAAAGTGCTGGGATTACAGGTGTGAGCCACCGTACCCGGCCTGAGGATAAAACTCTTTGGAAATTTCAGAGATGCGAGCTGCAGGCAGCCCTGGCACTCAGAAGCCCGAAAACACACACACACACGGCTACACCTTTTTCCAGTCTCTGTATCAGGATGTCAGTCTCTGTTTGGCGTGCCAAGGTGACCCCCATCACTGCACAAGGGCAGAGGACTCCTCCCTGTGAAACTGAGAGTTGGGGGCTGGCTGCCTTTAGACCTGCTGGCGTCTCCTTACTCCTGGAAACTACACGTTACATAACATCACACACAGTAAAACACAACCAGGTCCCACGTTACCTCCGACTTGTATATAGCCCTGTGAGCACCTCTGCAGTTGGCATAATGTTAGGTTTTTGTAGACATTTAATTAAGCATTTGTGCCTTGTATTTCTTCATGTGAGTTCTGGTTGTATTTGAGGTCATTGAAAATTTTCAGCAGAACTCTCAAAAGCCTTTTTTGCGTCTTGGGTTTATGATGAGCGATGGACAACAGGGCCCTAGTGAAAGGGGTGGTGGACATGCGGTTGGGGGAATGTTGCCACTTGGAGCCCAAGTCCGTTTTGGTGACAGCAAGCATGGATAAGCCAAGGGCTCACGGGCAGGACACCCTCTGAGGTCCTAACTCGATTGCCAGCAGTAACCATCTGTCTTGGAGCCAGAGAGAAATCAAAGTGAGCTGTGGGCCCAGCAGCCCCTACACTGAGACTGAGACTCTACCTACACGATATTGACCCAAAGACCACACCTGGACACTGTGTGCAGGCACCAACACACAAATACACACAGGCCCCAGCATACACACTCTGATATGCACATCCTCAATGCCTGGACACATACCCCAACTAATAGCCATTACCCCAGTGACTAGGCACAGACCTGGACACACTCCCCAGCAGACCAGCTCATCCCACACCCCCCAACACAGAGATCCACACAGAGTGGCACAGAGGTACCCCTTGGGCAAAACTGTAGATGGACACCCACTCCGTCACTTGTGTCCACACACCAAGACATACCAGGCATATAATTACAGACACCCACATTTGAACACCCTTCCTCCTGCTGCTTTTCACACCCACCCACACATGCTCCCTGCCCTGTCATGGGGAGACAGAGCATCTCGGCCCCAAAGAGCCCAAGGGTCCTGATTAACAGGAAATTCTACGAATGCCAATTAGAGCAAAGTTTACTGAACAAATTGTTTGCAGTTGTGCCCCGGAACCATCATGAATTTTAATCTTGCATTGATTTGCACTGATGTGAGGTTTGCAGATGGCAGGGCCTTTGGTGCCTCCTGCCCCTCCCACCCATCTGGGAGGAGTCATCACCCAGCCTCAGATGCAGGAGCTCTGGGGGCAGGCTTCAGCCTCTACCAGTCCAGAGGCCAGCACCACCAGCCCGACTGAGAGAGACCCAAGATGCCCAGAGATGGGTAAGAGTTTTAGAAACATACATGTTATGGATGAAGAAGACCCTACTTCTTCTTTCCTTCTTTCCTTCTTTCCCTCCTTCCCTCCTTCCCTCCTTCTCTCTCTCTCTCTCTTTTTTGACATGGAGTCTCATTCTGTGGCCCAGGCTGGGGTGCAGTGGTGTGATCTTGGCTCACTGCAATCTCTGCAACCTCTATCTCCTGGTTCAAGCAATTCTCCTGCATCAGCCTCCCAAGTAGCTGGGATTACAGGCGCGCATCACCACACTCGGCTAATTTTTGTATTTTTAGTAGAGACAGGGGTTTCACCATGTTGGCTAGGCTGATCTTGAAGTCCTCACCTCAAGTGATCCACCACCTCAGCCTCCCAAAGTGCTGGGATTACAGGTGTGAGTCACCGTGCCCAGCCAGACCCTACATTTTCAAGAACACCAGTAATCTGAGGAAAGGGCCAGAGGCCTGGAGCTTCTCGATTTGGACACAAAAGCAAGATCACAATGTGGCAGAGATACAGAGTCGGGCGCAGATGTTGTGATAGTTCTACTACTGCCTCAACCAACATAACTGCCAGTATGTTTATAATCGCAGTCCAAAGGACCTCTTCCAAAATTAATTTGTCTTCCTCTCCCTTCCACCAAGCTCTTTTCTCAAACCCTTCCGTAGTTTCCTGTTACTTAAAAAAAAAATCCGGCCAGAAACGGTGGCTCATACCTGTAATCCTAGCACTTTGGGAGGTCGAGATGGTCGGATCACCTGAGGTCAGGAGTTTGAGACCAGCCTGGCCAACATGGCGAAACTCCATCTTTACTAAAAATACAAAAATTAGCTGGGTACCGTGGGGCGAGCCTGTAATCCCAGCTACTCAGGAGGCTGAGGTAGGAGAATAACTTGAGCCTGGGAGGCAGAGGTTGCAGTGAGCCAAGATCTTGCCACTGCACTCCAGCCTGGGCCACAGAGTGGGACTCCCATCTCAAAAATCAATAAATAAATAAAAATAAAAAATCCTTGCCTGATCTTCATCCACCCCCAATCGTCTAACCTATAACTCCTGCTCTCACTCCTGCCCCTCTTATTCAGCCACTGTCAGTCCCTGGTAGGAGCTGTGTTTCCTTCAAGCCTCAGGGCTCTTGAACTTTCTATTTCTGTCTGGAAGAGTTTACCTAGTTAACTCATACTCATCCTTCAGGCCTCAGTTCGAGTGTCACTTCCTCAGGAAGCTTTTTTGACCCCCTACCTAGTTCAACACTCCCTGCCATGAAATGCTCTCATGGCCCTCTCATCGTTAGAGAATCAACTTCATGAGGGCAGGAACTGTATCTGGCTTTGTTCACCACTGTATCCCCAGTACTTAGCATAGGGCCTGGCATATAGTAGGTGCTCTATATTAAATAGCTTTTGCCGCAGTAATGCTGTATAACAAACCACCCAGAAAGTCAGGGTCATACAACGAACAATAAGTATTGTTTCCTGCAGGTTGACTGGGTTTTGGCTGATCTAAACTTGGCTCAGATGGGCTTGGCTCTAACCTGTGAATTTGGTGCAGGTCCGCCCCCCTATCTCTCATCCTTGTTGAACTAGCAGCTACCTGAGGCATGTTCTACAAAAGACAGGAATGAATGCAAAAGAGCATACCCGACTATGCCAGCTCCCCCTTGGCCAAAGAAAGTGCTGATGCCCGGGCAAGGGCATGGAAGTGCTGGAAGCAGTGAAGAATTAGGACCAGTTGAATCTATCACATGCCCAGTAAATATCTGTGGTGTGGAATTGAATACTTGCTCTGTGCTAGGCATTGTACTAAGCACTTTACATGCATTAATTCATTTAATTCTCAAGTCAACCCTCTAAGTATTATTAACCCAATTTTTAAAAAGTAGTTTAGCTGAAAAAATAAAATCTCCGGCTGGGCGCCATGGCTCACACCTGTAATCCCAGCACTTTGGGAGGCTGAGGTGGGTGGATCACGAGGTCAGGAGATCGAGACCATCCTGGCTAACACGGTGAAACCCCGTCTCTAATAAAAATACAAAAAAAAAAAAAACTAACCGGGCGTGGTGGCAGGCGCCTGTAGTCCCAGCTACTCAGGAGGCTGAGGCAGGAGAATGACATGAACTTGCCATTTGGGAGGCGGAGCTTGCAGTGAGCCGAGATCGTGCCACTGCACTCCAGGCTGGGCAACAAAGCAAGACTCCATCTCAAAAAATAAAAAATAAATAAAAAATAAAATCTCCACAAAGTAAACAACTCAAATAGTACCAGCTATACTCAATGAAGAGTAACTCTTCTTCCTACTCCAACTCCAGCCCTACTCCACAAAGAAGCAGTGTTCTGTTGTTTTACGGACTTTCTGATATAGTCTATGATATGCAAGCCCCCCCACCACATAGAGAGATATCCCTTTTTAATCATTTGGTTTGCTTCATACTATATTAAAATGGTTCTGCATCTTGGTTTCATTTTGTTTTCAAAGAATAATATATATTAGAGCTCCTTCCTTATCAACCAAATTGATCTACATTATTTTTCACTTATTTCCATTTTACAGATGAGGAAACTGAGACTTAGAGAAGTTAAGAGACCTGTACCAGGTATTGCAGCTCAAAAGAGGCAGGGCTGAGATTGAAGCTTAAGTCTGCCTGACTTCAGAGCCTGTGTTCATAGCCACTCTGTTCTACTGACGTGGCTGGGGGACCCACAGGGTCCCCAACAAGGGCAGAGCAGACCTAGACAAAAACATCTGAGCTCCAGCTGGGGGTCCTCTCTGGGATGAGGGATAGCAGTGGGAGCTCTCATGGTGCTGGGTCCAGCTAGGGTCTGCTGGAAGCACCACCAGTGCTGGGAAGTGCTTTGGCCCCACGCTTTGCCCTCAGACCACCCACCCTTCTTGGTGCCCCAGCACTAGCTCTAGTGATATGAATGAATAAGTGATAAATGAATCAATGATATCAGCTCCACAATATCTTAGAGGGCTGGATGTTTTGGAACTTCTTATTTATTTTTAAAAAGATACATTAATAATAGCTCTCCCAATGCGACAAGCCTCTTCTTCCCCTCTACTCCCTTGTGGAAGAGGAAAATGTCTTAGGCAGGAACCTGCCCTCATCCCTAGCTGTCTTTAACTTACTTTATGCCTTTGGGCAAGCCACTTGCCCCTATTTGTGAAAGGGAATCATAATTCAGAGAAAAGCAGGGAAGGCCTACTAAAATTGCAACCATGTGGCAGTGTCTAGTGTGGATGCTGACTTGGAGGCATGGTCAGGGTGCTCTGATCCTTGTGCCTGGGCTGGGACTCACTGGGAATCCACAGGAACAAGACAGAATTCAGCCTCCTTCCATGGAGTTGGTGGCTGTGCGATAGGGGACAGTGCAGTATGGTGGCTCATAGCCTGCCTCCGCCTCTTACTAACTCTGGGGCCTGGGGCTCTGCTAATAATAGTTACAATCTATTGTACTCTTAATATGTTCCAGATGTAGCAGCCCTGCCTTGTTTAATTCTCCTGACAATTCTATGGAATAGAAATTATCTCCAATTTACTCAAAGAAACCGAGTCTCAAAGAGGCTTAAGTGACTTCCTCAAGGGCAGGGGGGAAGGAAGCAAAATACTTTGAGTCTCAGTATCCCCATCCATAAAGTAGGTACAATAATGCCCATCTATGACAGTTGTGGTGGGGATTCACTGAACTAATGTAAGCAAATTAAACTGGCATAGCCACAGACACATAGTAGGCGCTCAGTCAAAGGAATTCCTTTCCTTCTCTTCTTGGAGATAGAGATTGTGTTGGGACAGTATATTGGAATCATCTGGGAAGCTTCAGAAAGGACCAATGCGGGGTCCTAGCCTCAGAGACCCTGATTTGAGTGGTCTGGGTGCAGCGTAGGCATCAGCATTCTTAAAACTCACTGAGTGGGCTGGGCGCAGTGGCTCAAGCCTGTAATCCCAGCACTATGGGAGGCCGAGACGGGTGGATCACGAGGTCAGGAGATCGAGACCATCCTGGCTAACACGTTGAAACCCCATCTCTACTAAAAAATACAAAAAAAAAAAAAACTAGCCGGGCGAGGTGGTGGGCACCTGTAGTCCCAGCTACTCGGAAGGCTGAGGCAGGAGAATGGCGTAAACTTGGGAAGCGGAGCTTGCAGTGAGCTGAGATCTGGCCACTGCACTCCAGCCTGGGTGAAAGAGCGAGACTCCGTCTCAAAAAGAAAAAAACTCACTGAGTGATTCTAACACTTAACCAACATTGAGAGTCACTGTATTCTAGACCCTGAGTGAGTGGAGGGTAGAAATTATGTGAGGCTCTCTACTTTGTTAGCTCCTGAAATAGCCTGCTCACTGGTCTTGTGACTTCTACTCCCATCCCCCTCCCCACTGCATTCTTCATTCAAAAGCCAGGGGCATCATGAAAAACTCAAATCATTCCCCTTCAGTAACTTCCCGTTGTACTTAAGAGTAAAAAAAAAAAAGTTTTACCTTCTTCCAAGACCCTACATGGCCCACACCCTGCTGACCCTGCCCATTGGTCTCTGCATCACTAGCCCCTCTGCCTTCCCTCTTCAATCTGTGGCTGGAGAGTTCCCATCCGACTTTTTTTTATTTATTTATTTGTTTAGTTTTGAGACAGAGTCTGGCTCTGTCACCCAGGCTGGAGTGTAGCGGCTCAATCTCGGCTCACTGCAACCTCCGCCTCCCCGGTTCAAGCAATTCTGAGTCAGTCTCCCGAGTAGCTGGGATTACCGGTGCCCACCACCACACCACGCCTGGCTAATTTTTGTGTTTTTAGTAGAGATGAGTTTTCACCATGTGCAAGAGGCTGGTCTCGAACTCCTTACCTCAGGTGATCCACCCGCCTCAGCCTTCCAAAGTGCTGGGATTACAGTCATGAGCCACCAGGCGGCCCCCATCTGGCCTTTAGATCTTATCTTAACTAGCACTTCCATAGGGAGATTTTCCCTGGCCAGCCCTCTAGGGTTGGTCCCCTCAGTTTTGCTCTCCCAGATACTGTTTAGTACATGATGAAATGAACAAAGCACATTTAAAATTTTTTAATATTATTATTATTATTATTTTTGAGACAGAGTCTCGCTCTGTCGCCTAGGCTGGAGGGCAGTGGCGCGATCTCGGTTCACTGCAAGCTTCGCCTCCCAGGTTCACGCCATTCTCCTGCCTCAGCCTCCCGAGTAGCTGGAACTACAGGCGCCCGCCACCATGCCCAGCTAATTTTTTTGTATTTTTAGTAGAGACAGGGGTTCACCGTGTTAGCCAGGATGGTCTCGATCTCCTGACCTCGTGATCCGCTCGCCTCAGCCTTCCAAAGTGCTGGGATTACAGGCGTAAGCCACCGCACCCGGCCTATTTTTTTTTTTTTTTTTTTTGAGACAGAGTCTTGCCCTGTCGTCCAGGCTGGAGTGCAATGGCGTGATCTCAGTTCACTGCAACCTCTGCCTCCCAGGTTCAAGTGATTCTTCTGCCTCAGTCTCCCGAGTATCTGGGACTACAGGCAGGCACCACCATGCCCAGCTAAATTTTTTTGTGTTTTTAGTAGAGATGGGGTTTTCCCACGTTGGCCAGGCTGGTCTCAAACTCCTGACCTCAGGTGATCCACCTGCCTCGGCCTCCCAAAGTGCTGGGATTCCAAACATGAGCCACCATGCCTGGCCTTAAAGTTATTTTGTTTGTTTGGCTGGGCATGGTGGCTCACGCCTGTAATCCCAGCACTTTGGGAGGCTGAGGCGGGCGGATCACGAGGTCAGGAGATCAAGACCATCCTGGCTAACACGGTGAAACCCTGTCTCTACTGAAAATACAAAAAATTAGCCAGGTGTGGTGGCGGGCGCCTGTAGTCCCAGCTACTCGGGAGACTGAGACAGGAGAATGGCGCGAACCCGGAAGGCGGAGTTTGCAGTGAGCCGAGATCACGCCACTGCACTCCAGCCTGGGCGACAGAACGAGACTCCATCTCAAAAAAAAAAAAGTTATTTCGTTTGCATATTTGCCTATTCAATGTCTCTCTCCCTTACTAGACTCTAAGCTCTATGAGGGCAGGGTTCATGTCTGTTTTTGCTCATCGTTGTACTCCAGTGGCTAGCATAGGGTCTGACACAAAGTCAGTGCTTAATAAATATTTGTTGAATAAATGCCTAAGTGATAATGGGTGAATGATACCAGCTTCACAGCATCTTGGAGAACTGAATGTTTTGGAATTTCTTAATTATTTTTTAGAAATATGTATTAATAATAGTTCCCATCTAGTGAAGACTTACTATGTCTCATTTCCATAGAAGGAGAGAACTACAAGCGCCTCCTTGTCTTGCATTCTCTCTTCGCCCTCCACAGCTTCTCTGTCTTCTCTCCAGCTCACTGTCCTTCCTCTGCAATCTGCCTTTCAGACTCCAGTCTATAGAACCATCTTCACTTCCTAATGTCCTCCCTTGGGCTCCTCAGCAAGGCTCCCGACACCGGCCAAAGCAGAGGGGGACCACAGGCCTTTTCTAGAGGCTGGGCTCATGATGCAATTCTAGCACCAGGCATGGCTGCAGGAGAAGATAGGGCAGTGGAAAAGGCAGTGAAGAGAATTAGAATAATAGCCATGATCTGGTGGTCCTGGTGCAGAAAGAGGATGAAGAATAGATGCCTCAGAGGCCATCATGCTAGGTCTTCAGCCCCTGCCTCACCCTTCCCACCTGAATCCCCAGCCTGCTAATTTCCCCTGAATCTTGCCAGGGCTGTCCCAGCCCTTGAGGGAGGACAGGTGTTTAGAAGAAACCCTACCGCCAGCATCTATATTCCCTTCTACTCATCTTCGACTTCACAGCTGACTGTGCCAGGCACTGTGCCAAGAACTCTCAGTTCATCCTTACATCATCCTCAGGTCATCATGATCATTATTCTCGAACAGATGAAGAAACTGAGGGTCCGAGTGGTTATGTCATTTGCTCAAGGTCACCATGTTTGTCTGATCTCAGAGACCAGCTCTTAACCATAATGCCATACTTGGTTCCCAAAAGGCTACTGCCTAGAACCATCAAAATCCCTAATCCCAAAAGTACAGCCTCAAATAAGGCGGTGTCTTGCACACCTCCTTCTCGAGAAAATAATGGCAATGCAGTTGAGCCCTTCTGTCACTTTGATAGTAGCTTTCCCTTCACGCTTAGTAAAGGTGCTGCAATTACTATGGGCACCTCTGGCAAGACGAAATTTTAAGGAATACAGAATCATAGGATGTCAGGTTGGCAGAGACCTAATGCCATACATCTCAGCTCACAGGTGAAAAAAAAAAAGAGGTCCACAGAGGCTTCCTACACCCACCTCAGAGCAAGCATCTAAATTTGCAATTTGAATTCTCTTGATATTTCTGCCCATGTTCTCATGCCTCAGCTGGGTCCTTTGCAACCAGCCTAGTTGCTGCTTTGGTAGATTTCCATTTTGAATTTCAGCTCTCCTACTGGCAAGCCCCTGGGAGCCTCCTGCTTCCTCTCATTTCTTGTGTCTTTAAAGAAAACTCTCCTTGCCTGAGCTCCCTCCCATTGGATTTTGTCCTTTGGAGCTGGATCTGTCTCCCTCCCTTCTTCTCTTCTTTCCTCCCTTCTTCTCTCTCCCTCCTCCCAGCAAGGCATCTCCCTCTTCCTTATTCAGCAGGAGCCACAGGAGACCTCAAGCCCCAAGTGTCCTCAGCCCAACCATGGCCACATGCCCGCCCTCCCTGGTCGGGGCGAGGAGTGTGGGGGCCCTTTGGCTGCACTGCAGTGCCTCTAACTGCAGCTTCTCCCCATCTCTCAGGGTTGCTGGAAGATTATTAGATAATTTTCAAATTTGTAAAGCGCCTTAAGCTCCTCGGAGGAAAGGTGGTATATGAGTGTAATAACAATAACAATCCTATCTGTCAGAGCCATTGAGAAAATGAATCTTGTTATCCTCAGGAACCAGCCGGAGGAACTTCAGCAAGAAACATGAAAATAAAGCACAGAGCACAGCCTCCTGACCAATCAGCAGAGGGGAAAGTGCCCACCAAGGGTGGAGGTAGCATTCGAGCCCCGCTCCCCGCCAGCCCAGTGCTGGTGCCAAGAGCTCTCAGAAAGTCACCCAAATTGCCTCTGACGCTTCACCAATTAAAATGACTTTAGGACAAGTTGAAATCAACTTAGGGAGCGAAGCATTCTGATTTCTGAGACTCTCCCAAGGCAGCGGGGAAGACAAGTGTCTGAGCAGGTTGTCACTCACTCAGGAGTAATGATGGGAAAATCCATCCCGGTAACATGATTGAGTTTGGTGAATTAGTAAGGATGTTTACACTGTGTGCTGCAAGTCGGAGTGGGGCTGGCGGGGGTTTTGACACATGTGGCAGCTTCACTCCTAATGAGGTTCTCGGACTCCACACTCAGCCCGGCTGGACTCACTGTCGCTGACTTCAAGTTGGGCTGGGTCTTACCCTTCAGGCGAGTGGCTAGGGGCAGGGGTGGGCTCTGCAGGCAGACAGGACTGGGTTTAAGTTCTGACTCTGGTCACCACCCGCACTGTGACCTTAGGCAAAGCTCTGTGCTGCTCCAAGCCTCAGTTTCCCCATGTATACAATCTGCATTATGATAACACAATTCATAATGTTGGCGTCGTAATGAGAAACATGAAATGAGCAATCTTTTTATTTTTTGTTCACCTCCCCAGGCCAGCATAGCCACGGAGATAAAGGAAAGCCAAGTTTATCTCTTCTCCCCTGGAGTATCTGTTCCCCTAAGAGATAAGACGAGACAAGGAAGGTGGGGACCTGTGGAAAACATAACCACAGTTCTAGTCCTGATGATGCTTCTGCCTGGCTTTGTGATCTCAAACAAGCCACTTAACCTCTCTGAGCCTTGGTTTCCTCATCTGTAAAATGGGATAAGCAGGCAACTTCTCTGTGGGTAACTGAACAGAACTTCTAGAAGTTCTGAGCAGACATTTGTTGGTATGCAAGGTGATGAGTGGCCTCTGGGAGAAAGTTTAGAGAGGGAGAATGAAAACAGGTTGCTCTTTCTGGTGCCCATGGCTCCCTGATGGGGGAAGAGGATTTAAGGACTGACAGGGAGGTTGTAAAACCTGAGGCAAAGAGGAAGGAATGGGAGACACCCATGGAATTTATCAACCAGGCTTGCTGGAGACTCACCAGAGGAAATTACAAAGGACTACAGCATGAAAGACTAAAGTCAGACTGGGAACAGACTTCCAGGCAATCAGACAACAACAGACCTACTCCTTCCTGGTATCTTTAGCTGTATCTGAGCAAAACCTCCCCCAGGAAGGGAGGCACAGCCTGACTGTGCTGGAAGGAAGGCAGAAGGATGGATGGGGAGCCCCTGAAGATGCTTCCGCAGGGCCAGAGAAGGAGGCAGTAGAGGCACAGCAGTCCCTCCCCAAGGCTTTCTTTGAGCCTCATCCTCTGGAGGCCTTGTCGGAACCTACAGTGACCCTGAAGGGAAGTTACTGGGCCTGCTTCAGAGCAGGGGCCATGACCTCACAGACATGCCCAGGTCAGCACTGGGCCACAGCTCTATTATTTAAGTGTTTCATAAAAGAGCAAACCTCCGGGGCTGAAAGAATGGCCGGGATCCTGACTCTTCCTGCACAGGAAATGGAGTAGCTGTGTCCAAGCCCTGGCTTGACCTGCAGTGGACTCACCAGCCCTGGCAGAAGTTTTCCAGCCTGAGATGGCCCTGCTATGGTTGAGATGATGACACCTGGGCCCAGACTGGGTCCCTACCCTCCACACGGAGCCAGGACCCACCAGTCCCTACACCCACTGCTTATGGACTCTGCAGTGATTTTATTGTAATTTCCTCATTGTTGCAGTTAATAGCATTAGTTTGTTAATTACTGTATATTTTAAAAGTAAGACGAAAGGGAATTCCCACTGGAGACTTGTTCTTGGCTGAAACAATGTGATATGAGGGAAGGAAGAGTGTCCACGAGTAATGAGCTTGCCCTGCTGCTTTCTGTTCCCTTGACAGTGCCTGGGGCCAGAGACCGGGCTGCCAAGGTGGGAGGCAGGGGCCCCCACACAGAGTCCAAGCCCTTCCCTGGAGGAAGTCCTCTGCAGCACCCCACTTCTTAGCCCCAAACCTCTGCCTGGGTCTCCTACCCCCAGCCCTGCACTATTGTCAGAGGGAGCCTCTGGGGAGGAGGGGTCTGCCTGAGGAGCCCTGGGACCAAGGGAACCAGACCAGAGTGAAGTAAGACATGAAGAAACCTGGCCTGTGACAAGGAGCATTGATTGAGTAGGATGGAATTTTTATTAGGAAACAGCTGGAATTTGGGGAGAGGCTCCTACATTGAAATTCAGCCTGAGCCAGCAGCCCTAGAGGCGAAATGGGGGGGGGGGGGCAGGCACAGGTCTTGGCAGAGGCAGGAGCAGCAGCTTGTGGTTGTGCATAGAGAGCTGGCTGAGGGAGACAAGCAGGGCCTGCCATTGAGCCCTGACACAGCTGTCAGGGCTGTGGGCTGGGTCAGTTCAGAGGAAGGATGCCTTTGGTAACTCATCCAGCTGAAGGGGGCTGGCGTGTTCTCCTAGAGCCCTGCGTGTTCAAGTTGCCCCCATACTCCCCACACAGAGCCACGAGGGAACGGAGGCTGGGGCTGAGCCCCAGGATTCAGGAGGAGTTGGGGGCAGAGGCCGGGTAAGAACAGATAGGGAGAGAGAGGGAGGAAGGGAAAGAGACTTAAGACAGAGAAGGATGGAGGACTGGGAAAGAAGTTCATACGATCTACAGGAGCTGATTAAAATCCTGGAAGAAAATGTGATGGAAAGACTTTCTGTCTTTCTATTGAGACATTTAACCTAAAAGAAATGAGTTAAATAATTTATACAGAGAACGAGTGAAATTTGCTTTGATCGAATTAAAAAATATGACTCTGGAAATAAAGTGTCCGCCGCGTCCTTTCCAGGCGGCAGAAAGAGCTGCCGAGAAACAAAATGACAAAGACATAAAAATAACTAACCCTAACCCGGCGAATATTAGCACCATATTTTTTGGGAGATTACACGGCATCACTGTAGGGCAAGCAGAGAAATCCTCTCTAAGCACCAACAGGAGAGGTTTTTGCTCATTGAGGAAGCCCCATAAAAGCCAAAAAATGGATAAAATTTTCCTTTGCAAAAGTGATCCGACTTCACTCAGGGGTTGGCCCAGAAGCCACAAGGGATCGGGTTAAATTTCCCATTTGTGCATTTCAAAAAAAGGAGAAAGACGCTCAACTCCCCTCCCCAGTTCTGTGTTTCTTGAAGATTATTCCTCTCCCATTTACCCTACACACACACATACACACACACACACACCCCCCGCTGCCCTTTCTAAAAAAAATCCGGCAACGCCTCATTCCATAAAAGTAAGTGTTCCATTTCATCTGCTCTTAGGAAACATCACAGACAAGCTCCAAAACTCATGAGCTATAAGCATAAATGCCAGTGACTTAACCTCTTGGAGCCTCACTTTGCTACTCTTTAAAATGGGGCTAGCATCCACTGCACAGAGTCATGGTGAAGACTAAAGGAGATGAATAGAACCTGGCAGATGGAATATTCAGTAAGGGTTAGGAACACTATCTTCCTCCTCGACCTAAAGAAACATCCAGCAAGTACAAACTGAAATGCCAGAGATCCCTACCCCAGCACCACCCGCACCTGGACCGCCCATGGTGGGACACCATCAGTCCAACCCTGGAGAGAACGTTTGAGCTTCATGGACAGCAGTCTCTCTGACTTTGGGGGCCCACTTGACTAAAAAAAACACTTTTGTTTCCAAATAGCTGGGGAGAACATCCACAGATTAAAAGCAAGGGCTTCAGAGTCAGTACCAGGTTCAAATTCTGACTTCACCACTTACTTAGCTGTGTGACCATGGCCAAGTTAACTTAATCACTCCAGGTGTGTTACTTCATCTGCAAAATGGAATAATAATGGAACAACTCTTATGGGATTGAACAAGATAAGGGATGTAAACAGGGTACCTACTGTGTAGTAAAAGTTCAATAAATAACAGCAGATATTATTTTTTACAAGACCTTGGGAGAGACATTCAAGGTCAGTGTGATTTTTCTTCTCAAACCTTCTGTAATGGTTTCTGATCCCCAGATGGGAGGAGGGCCCAGCTGGCCTGTGTTCTGGCTGCACCACAGGAAGGACGGTGGTCAGCATTGGAGCCACCTTTACTGGTTCTCTGACACACCCTGGTGGCACTGAACAGGTGAGCTAGGATAAAGGAAGGGCTCAGCCCACTGACACGAGTTCTGGAGGAAGGATGGGGAAGGTTAGCTTGAGACCAAACGTGTCATCAGGAAGCTGGAATGGCAGCCTTCAGATTTCCAAAGGTCTGGCATTTGCCAAAGGAAGGCTGAAAGTGAATATGAACTCCTACTGAAGAAACTTTCTTCGCAGTAATATAAAAGGCTGCCTCCATAGGTAGTGAGCTCCCCGTCCCTGGGAGTATGTAAATACAGCCTGAGGGCAATACAGAAGGGCTTTGAGCATCCACTGAGGATTGCACTAGATGCTCTCTGTGTGACTCTCAGAGTCCGCCAAGAAGGCTCAGAAACTACTCAGCCTGGTTGGTCTCAGATTTTCTGCCTCTGCCTTTCTTCTCTGTGTTCCTCCTTCTTTTCCTTCTCTATGGAATTATCTTCCTTCTCCGCACCGCATCCCTCTGAGGACCCCTGAAAAAAGCAAAGACCATATGGAGATAGAGTCTGTGCACATTGCAGGTTTGTTTGGTTGAATGGTGTGAAGATGAAGGAGAGGCAGGTGATGGAGAGGCAGGTGATGTATGTACGTGTGTGTGTCTGTGTGTGAGAGAGACAGAGAGAAAGGGGGAGATTGGAAAAGAGGAGGAAGAAGAAACAGAGAAAACAGGGAGATACAAAGAGAGGGAGAAGCAAGATAGAGAGGAACAGATAAACAGAAAAAGGGGAAAAAAGTCAGAGAAAAACGCTGAGGAAGAAAAACAAAAATGAGAGACAGGCGACTGAGGGAGGGAGAGCGCAGCTAAGGTGGAGAGTGGCAGCAGCCCTGCACCTGCAGCTGTCGATGCAGCTGGGCGGTGGGTGGGCCCAGAGCACACGCGTGTGCATACACAAGTCAAGCCGCTGAGCCACTGTCAGTGCAAGCATGTCAGCCCCGGGATGGGGATGAGCCGGCTTTTATCTCTTCCGGCTGTGCAGGATTTACAAGCTTTTGAAACGTAGGATTAATAAGAAGAGGCCGGTGTTTTAATCTATAATGGAACAGAAAGTATCGTTATTGTTAAATAATGCACAGCCTGTCGTTTATTAAGAATTAATGGTTTATCGAGTGCTCAGGTTGCTGCAGCTGCCTCTGCCCTTCCAGGCCTGGGCTCCTAGCCACTGGCCTGGCCCGACTGGCCACAAGCAGGCTGGAAGGGCAGCAGCCAGCTGGTCGGCCTGGGATGGAGAGGCTTTGGCTCTGGTTCAGAGGCTTGGCCTCTCTCAGTGGTCCTCCCTTGCTCAGGCTGGGGGCGGGAAGAGCTAGAGTGGAGGGAGAAGTTATGGGGTGTGAACCCCACCTCATTCCTTCAGCCTGGATCCATCAACCCCTTCTGAGGAGACAAAAAAAAAAAAAAAAAAAAAAAAGCATCCTCACTGCATGGGACCTACCCATCCTGCTTCTCTTTCTAAGCCTATAAAGTTTAGTTTCCCCCTCTCACTCTGAGTCCTCTGGAGGTGGTGACAACACAGATGCAGGAGTCCCTTTTTCTTCTGCCCTCTGGGTCCTGGAGTGATGGATCACACACTTCCCAGAAGGAGAAACAGAAGCACCTGCAAAGGCACGCTGGAGAGAAGGGAACCACATTTCCTGAGAACTTTCTCTGTGCCAATTTTTCCATAGATATCATCTCACTGTAATCTGTATCATCACCCTAGGTGGTACTATTATCTCCATTTTATAGATGGAAAAACTGAGGCTTGGGGAAATTAAGTCATCTGCATAAGGCCACAACACAGATGGCAGAGCTGGACTATACTATTTTATTTCAAAGTCCTTTCCACTTCACACCTTGGGGCACCTGCTCTGGGCTTCCCCATTGTCTCAAAATGAATGACCTCAGGGACAGCATTTGAGAACTGCTAAGGGTCTCTGCATCTGTCATATGGAACTGCAACTACAATGATGCACGAAGCAACAGCAGACCTAGCATCTCCACCAGCTGGGAAAACTGAGTCATGGTTGGCAATCCAGGAGCCTGCCACTCCACTCAGCACCACAACCAGGCTCCAATCTTGGGCTCTTGTGACACAGAACTCCCTGCCCTCCCCAACCACCAATCTGCGTGGTTTGGGTCTTCAGCCAGAATTATTCAGGTCCAGACACAGAAGCCGACCATGTGTCCACTGTATCTGAGGCAAGAATTAGAGCTGTGTGACTTTGGGGAAGTTACTCAACCTCACTATTACTCTGTCACATAGTAATAGTGTCTGCCTCAAAGGATTATTGAAAGTACTAAATGAGGTCGTCCATGAAGGAGTTTGGCACAGACTCCACTGGGAGCACTCAGTGTTGATATTGAGGAGGAGGTGTGGCATTGATTCCAGCAGGAAAGTTCTCCCACTACAGCCCAGCATTTCCCACCCCATTCATTAATTCCACAAACATGTGTGAGCATGGACTATGTGACAAGCACACACTTCCTGAGCACTTGTGCTGGGCATAGAGGTGAGCTAGTCAGAGGCTGTGCCTATCTCCCAGACACTCTCTCCCTCATCGCACCCTTCTTAACAACCCTCTCCATCCCTCTCCCACCCCACCCTTCTTCATCTCACTCAGTCTTAGCTCCCATCCCAATCTCTCATCTCCACCTTCTTCCTGCATCCCATGCCCGTCTCCACCTTGCACCTACCACCAGCTCCCTCTCTCTCCCCATCCCAGACTCTTCTCCATGCGCAGGTTTCTACCCTCCCTTTCCTCCAACTCATCCCTTCCTCCCCGTGGCCTCATTTCCATCTCCTTCCTCATTCCCCTTTTCATTTCTCCATCCCCAACCTAGACTCCACTCCCACCCGTCCCCATCTCACCGCAGTCTCCGCCCGATTCACATTCTAGTCTTTCCCTGCCACTTTTCTTCTTCACCCCATCTCCATCTCTCCCTTTCCCCAGCCCCAGCCCCAGAACTCCAACCCTTCTGATTAGAGGGGCCCAGTGGAACCCATGGGGGAGGGGACACTGCCCCCAGAGGTCACTATGGGAAGGTGCATTCCAGGAGACAAATCCCAATTCCCCGAGAGCTGGTGCAGCCCCAGAACCTGCAGTTGGCAGAGTCGGGGAGGGCGGCGACTGGGCAGCGAGCAAGCTCCTCGCTCCCTGCCCCCATCCGTCCCCCTCTCCTCCGGGCGGGCCACCACGCTGGGACCTCGGCCCACAGCCCGGCTCCTCACGCGGCTCCTGTTTTATTAACCTGCCTGTCGCTGCTCTCGCCACCGAATAGGGCCTGTCGCGGGGGCTAAGGGGTGGGGGGGCCTGGGCTTTGCCAGAGATCACCATGGAAACGGCAGCCTCGGCCAATCAGTGGACAGGCAGCACCGAGTGCAGCAGGCAGCTCGGTCTCCGAAGCCTCGTGCAGCCGCAGGCTGACTCCTGCCTGACAGGCCTTCCACAGTGGGAAGGTGGGAGAGGATAAGAGCGGGGACAAGACCCTAGGAGAGGGGGCAGAGGCGCAGGAGTGGTGGGTAGTATGAGGCCAGGGTACACTGAGGGCTGGACTAGAAGATGGGAAGAGACTGGGGAAGGGGATTAGAGACTCTTGGGGTGGGGTTTTGGAGGAGCCTGGGGCAGGAGGCTGCATTTCTCCCCAGCTGCCGTTCTCTGCCTAAGCCAAGGTTTCTCAGCCTCAGCACTGTTGATATTTGCGACGAGGTGCTTCTTTGTTGTGCGGGCTGTCCTGTGCACTGCAGGATGTTTAGTTGTATCCCTGGCCTCTACCCATTAGAAGCTAGCAGCTAGCAGCATCTCCCAACCCCCGGTTGTGACAACCAATGTCCCCAGACATTGCCACATGTCCCGTGGGGAGCAAAACCACCCCTGGGTGAGAGCTACTGGTCCAGACACTCACAGGGCAGTGGTCACTGTTTATGAAACGTGCTCTCTCTGAGCTGGCTTTTCTAGGGGAAGAAGGAAGGAGGAAGAAGAAGATGAATAGGAGTAGGAGTGAAAGAGAAACGAAGAGGAGGAGGAGCAGGAGGAGGGAGCCCAAGGCAGGGTTCCAGGTGGGTGGGAGAGCCTCTGGAAATAGGGATGTAGGAGAGAGATGCCCCAGGGGGGAGACATAGGGCTGCCATTTTGTGCTGCAAGGATGAAATAAAGGTTCCTAAATGCCTTTCCTCCTGGAGTTCCTTCTACCTGCTACAGCCCTTACCAACCCTGCTATAGAAATATTATCTTTCCTTCAGGCCCATATCAGGCACCACATCCAAGAAGCCCTCCCTGATAATCTCAACACATTGAATTTTCTTTTTTTTTTTTTTTTTTCCTTTCCTTTCCTCTTCTCTTCTCTTCTCTTCTCTTCTCTTCTCTTCTCTTCTCTTCT
>NC_045437.1:148986526-148998844 GCF_002776525.5 Piliocolobus tephrosceles | reverse complement strand
GAAAGGAAAGGAAAGGAAAGGAAAGGAAAGGAAAGGAAAGGAAAGGAAAGGAAAAGAAAGAGGATTTAAGTCCCGAGGGAGGGGAGGAAACAATATGCAGGGTGATGAAATCAGACTGTGCAAAGATCCTGTGGCAGGAGGGAGCCAGTCTTATTCAAGGACCTGAAGAGGCCAGTGGGATTAGAGGCCAGTGGGTGGGGTTGTAAGACTGTAGGTCTTACAGGTCTCAGTGAGGAATTTGGCATGATTCTAACAGCAATGGAAAGATGCAAATGTGTACGTGCAATAAAAGCTGATTGACATTTGCCTCGGAATGACACAGATCTCCAGAGTCACTGGCCCAAAGCAATTCTTCCGAGCTTTTGCACTTGCTGTGCCCTCTGCCTGGAAAGCTCTGTTTCCAGATTTTTTCTGAGGCTGATTTGTTCTCATCATTTAGGTCTTGACCCAAACCACCCATCCTAAAGGAGCTCCCTCTATATGCACTGTTGCTCTCTATCCCTTTATCTTGTTTCATTATTTTTATAGCACTTTCACAATCTAAAAGTAAATTGCTAATTTATTTGCTTGTTTACTGTTACTCTTTCCACTTGCTAGAAAAAAAGCTCAGTATGGGCAGGAATTTTGTCTTAGCAACTATCATATTCTAGCATCAGCATTGTGCTAGCCCACAGTAGGGCCTCAGTAAATAAATGAACAGGCCAGGCGCTGTGGCTCACACCTGTAATCCCAGCACTTTGGGAGGCCGAGGCAGGTGGATCACCTGAGGTCAGGAGTTTGAGACCAGTCTGGCCAACATGGTGAAACCCCCATCTCTACTAAAAATACAAAAATTAGCCAGGCTTGGTGACAGGCACCTGTAATCCCAGCTACTTAGGAAGCTGAGGCAGGAGAATCGCTTGAACCTGGGAGGTGTAGGTTGCAGTGAGCCGAGATCATGCCATTGCACTCCAGCCTGGGGGACAAGAGCGAGACTCTAAAAAATAATAATAATAATAATAATAAATGAACAAATGAATGAATTACTGAATACACACCAAGATAAAACGGCCAGGATTTACCCACAAACATACACATATAAATGTATGGCTATTCATGAGCAAGTGCATGAGTACCCACGGTGACTCAGAGACCTCCCTCACCTACAAGGACCACCTCTCAAGGGGCCACTTAGGCAATCCAGAGCCTGTACAGTTCATTGCCCTAGTCTAGCTAATCAATATCCACCTCCTGTGACTGGATAAGGACCTGCATAAGCAGGTATGTCTGAGGTCAGCCATTGGTTAATCAAAGACGAGGGTGGAATTTAAAGTGCCCTATGGAGGAGCAGTGGAAACAGATTGATCCATGTGGCCTGGACACAGCAAAACCCCTTACAGGCTCCATTTATTTCCGACCTGTCATCTCCCCTCTCCTCCTAGGGCCCCAGCCGATCTTCCACTGCTCCCCATTTTCCACTCTACTTGGAAGTGGCTGAACCAGGCATTGTGTGGGACACAGGACAAAGAGATTCAAATTTAGTGGGATTTTACAGGGTTTGGGAATTTGACTAGTTGGGCAACATTTTAAACAAGCATTTATTGTCTTAGCAAGCACCTACTAAGTGCAAAGCATGGCTAGGGACTGCCAGATTCATTACATAATAGCTGACTCAGGGGAGATTGTGAAAAATGATTTAGTCGGAAACCTTAAGGGTGGAATCCCTGTGTTCCCAAGGTATATGTCAGAGTGGGACACGGTTAATTCCCAGTTGGGGAGCTCTGGGATAGCTTACTAGAGTATCATTCTCAATAACTACCTCTTTAATAGAGCACTGACTGTGTAAGCACATTTTACATGTGACCTTTCTGATTTAATCCTAATTCTAAGCCTCTGGGTATGTGTGATCGCTATTATTATCCCATTTACAGATGGGGAGACTAAGGCTCAGGGAGGATTAAGTGAGTTGCCCAAATTTTCCAGTTATTAAGTGGCAGAGTAGACTTTTTGAAGCTCAAGAGGAGACGCCAGAGTCCCTACTCTGGGACCCCACCACGATGCTGGTCCTAGCTGTGCCTCAACGCAAAGGTAGGACTTAGGTGGGAAGATAGGAGAAGTCCATTCTAGGAAGGGGACACAGTTTGAGAAAAAGCTGATAGGCAATGGTGCCAGATGTTTTTGTGTGTGTGTATTTTTTTTTTTTTTGAGATGGAGTTTTGCTCTGTGGCCCAGGTTAGAGTGCAGTGGCACGACCTCAGCTCGCTGCAACCTCCACCTCCCGGGTTCAAACGATTTTCCTGCCTCAGCCTCCCAAGTAGCTGGCATTACAGGCACATCCCAGCATGCCCAGCTCATTTTTTGTATTTTTAATAAAGACAGGGTTTCACCATGTTGGCCAGGCTTGTCTCCAACTCTTGACCTCAAGTGATCCATCCGCCTCAGCCTCCCAAAGTGCTGGGATTACAGGTGTGAGCCACCTCGCCCAGCCTAGATGTTTTTTAAAACTCTCTGGTAGCAGGACTGGTGTGGATCTCTGGTAGCCTGAGGTCCTAGGAGATTTAAAACAACAACAAAAATAACAAAAACAAACAAGCAAAAAACAACTATTGCTGACTTCTTCCTCTATCTGGTCTTTAGGATATTAGCCCCAGGATGGATTCCTTGCCCTGGGTGTGTCTTTATCTAGTTCCCAAACAGAACTTTATCCAAGGGTGGATGGTAGGGGGTGAGGGTGCACTATTTTTGGTGAATTTGTCTTCTCCCTACCCTGGCTGGGATGGGGGCCACTTGGGGACACTTTCCAGGCTCAGCTGGTCCTCTGCCCATCTGCATCCCTGCCTCCTGACTCATTTCATTCCAACCAATAGAGTCTTGGCATGCAAATTTAATGAACAAGCAAAGAAATGATTTGCTCATTTTTCCCTGATGTAATAATGCCACTATTCAAGTAACTCCTATGAACCCTACCCCCACCCCAATTCAGGGCATTTGATCATGTTCTGGCAAGAATCCCCAACTCCTCTGTTTTCCCTTTTTTTCCCCATTCTGAGTTAGTGAATCACTTCAAAATGCCCGACTCATCTCTCCAGGGATGGGATGTCTGGAGGACCAGGAAGCTACCCTTAGGCCTGAACCGCTGCCATCTTTCTGGGAGGTCCCTTATGCCTCTGCTGACTGTGGGTAGCATCAAATCCAGGATAACGGAGCCCATTTACTAAGAAGTTTTGCGAGGATCCGTGTCCAAAGCCTGACTGAACCAAACCCCAGCACGTCGGCTGTTCCTTTCAGCCCCTAATTCAGTAATTCTATTGAGAAAAAGAGATTGTGGGTTTTTTTATTTGGTGTGATTTATTCTTTATCATATAAATAATAATAATTTACACAAAGCTCATCCCCAAACAGAAGAGAATCTGTACATAAAAATAAACAAAAATTAAACTGAGCTGGGCCTGGTGCCCAGAAAACCAGCCAATTCCAAACACAACCAGGGGGAAAAAATTCTCCAGGTCCTGGGAGCTCTGGGGCCTTGGCTGGATTTCTGGGTGGAGACTCTGGTCCGGGAAGCCATTGCCCTCTTTCCTGTAGATCCTGTGCCGGATGATGGCACCTCTGGCAGCCAACACTCATGGACAGCCAACCAGCAAGCTCATTGGGTTGGGAGGTGGGTGGGATTTGGGCTCAAGGGAAGAATCAGTTTTAAAACTCCTGGGCAGTGTTGCTTGCTGCTGGCTTCCAGGGGCTGTGAGAGATACTGTGGCTGGGGAGATGGGTGTCAGCCACCACCCAAAGGGGTGGAAGCTGCCTATGGCTCCATCTTTCTCCTGTAGCTCCTTAAAGGCATGAGTTGGGCAGAGTACCCACTGATCTTCTGTTCCCTTGGAGCCCTAGCCCCCTCTCTGGAGGCTCATTATTTCTTTTTTTTTTTTTTTGAGACGGAGTCTCCCTCTGCCGCCCAGGCTGGAGTGCAGTGGCCGGATCTCAGCTCACTGCAAGCTCCGCCTCCCGGGTTTACGCCATTCTCCTGCCTCAGCCTCCCAAGTAGCTGGGACTACAGGCGCCCGCCACCTCGCCCGGCTAGTTTTTTGTATTTTTTAGTAGAGATGGGGTTTCACTGTGTTAGCCAGGATGGTCTCAATCTCCTGACCTCGTGATCCGCCCGTCTCGGCCTCCCAAAGTGCTGGGATTACAGGCTTGAGCCACCGTGCCCGGCCTATTTCTTATAGATATTGAAAGATGACAAGCAATCTTCTTGGTCATTGATTAATTTCCCTTAGCAGGCACTCTTTGGCTGTTTGAAACTTCTGCTTCACCACCTCCATCTTATTGCAGAAAAGTCTCTAAGAAGGAGACTGCCTTCCACATTCTGGTTTTGTACCTTTATTTACAAAGGGAGGGAGTATATGTGGCTTAAACTGCTGTTTGGCTTGACTGTAAGCCCCATCCTCCCATCCCAAGGCAGGGGTTAGATCTGCATTGGTCTATAGGTACACAGTCATTTGCAATTAGACACTTCATAAATGGTGAAGTTGATCATGATAGTGAACGTGATAAGGCTAAGACGGTGATGAAGAAGATAAAAGGAAAAGGGATTTTTATAGCAGTGCTGAGCCTGCCCTTGTGTCTGGGCTGATTATCTGGCTTAGCCTGAAATGAGAAACTGTGAAGGTGGTGGTGAAAGCTAAGGACAGAAGAAGAGGAAAGTGAAGGTAAATGTGTCCAGGTACAGGTGAAGCTTCCAGAGAAGAGAGGTAGCACAGCACAGCGGTTAGGAGTCTAGATTCTGGGGCAGGACATTCTGGTTTCAAATTCTAGCTTGACCACATACTAGCTTAGGGAAGTATTTAATCTCTCTGAGCCTCAGCCTCCCCAGCTGCAAAATGGGAATCATAATAGTACCTGCCTCGGAGGGTGGCTGGGAACACAGAGCAAGTGCCTGGCCCGTGGTAAGTGCTGTGTGAGCATGTGCGACCTAAGGTGTAAGTGGCATTACAGTTACAGCCCGAGGAAGGGCCACAAAGCACAGCAAGCAGCACTGGGAAGATTCAGGAGATCTCGATCAGGTCCTATCACAGTCCTGTGTGACTTTCCCCATCTGGGCCTCGGGTGCCTTGTCAAAGGAGAGTTGAAGTAAATAATATTCAGCCCTCAGAAAGTCCCCTTGGGCAGCAAAGCTCTGTGTGCATGACTGATAATGGTCCTGTGGGAACATCCAGACCCAGATTCTACAAGCCTATAGGCCCAGGTGTAGATTCAGCAGGCATGCTTGTGTCAGGGGTCAAACCGAGGGAGCTGCTGAGCCCGTTGAAACAGCCTCCTTTTAGGGGTAATAGAAAGATGAGAGGTGAGCTCTTGCCTGGGAGAGAAGGCTCCAGCTGTCCGTCTCTCCAAGGAAGCTGCTAGGCTCCAAAGTACAGCCTGATGGGGCTGAGCCGCCGATCCTGGTTGTACCGTGACTGTAGCCATGTTGGCATCTGCTCCCAAGTTTGGGTACATGAGGGGTTTCACTACCAGAACCAGCCTTTTCCAGTTCTCCCCTTGTTTGCATTCTTGAGTTTTTTCCTACCCCCTAGGGTTGAAGGACAAGAGGGATAGAAAGGGCACTCATGCCCTGTGCCAAATTAAATCTTTATAGACCCCCTTCTCTAGGCCTTGTCTAAGGATGTCAGAGCCCTCTAAAGTCCCCCAAACCAACAGGAGGCTATCAGAGGCTGCAGGGCAGGAATTGGCCACAGGATGTTTTCCCTTTATTCTGCCCTAGAGGAAACCCAGCTTCAGGTTCATGGCTCCCTGAAAATCAGGGCTGAGGAAGGGAGTTTGGCCTTCAGTACCCAGGGACCTTCATCAGTCCCTCACCTCTTCTCCTGACAAGCCTCAGCCACTCTTCCACCTGAAGGAGGGAGAAGAGCCCTGCTGTGTCCTGAATTCCAATCCTGGGAACTGCCACTCACATCATGGTTTCTGGTCCCAGCCTGAATTTCATCCAAGAGCGGAGGCCTGTCTGGTCCCAATCAACCTAGGTACAGGAGATCATGGGCTAGGTGTGTGTATTTGGTTGGTGCTTAGAAGATATAATACAAATATTAGCAATCCACTTGAACTCTTACTCTGTCAGGCTTTACGCTAGATGTTCCATATGCATCACTTTACTGAATCCTTATTTCAGAGTAGGAAACAGGCTCAGAGAAGTTAAGACACTTATTCAAGGTCACACAGTTAGAAAGCTTCAGAGTCTAGATTTGTGGACCTAATTCCAAAGGCTGTGCTCTTATTCACCAAGCTTTGCAACATGTACCTGGATGAACATGAGGTTTTCCGCCTGACACTCAGTTTACTAACAATGTGTGCTGAGGACAGTGTAGTGGGCCAAGGGGGGCCACCCTCAGGCCTCAGATCCACCTGCCCACCCATGATCTCCTGTCAAGACTGTCCAGGGAGCCTCGCAGAAAAGCTGGAGCAGAGCCCAGAGCCATCCCGATGCCTTAAGGAGGCAGCCAAGTCTTTGCTGAGTCTGCAAACCCTCATCTACAGGCCCCCCATGAGCTCATTTTGAGAACCCCCCCAATACCTCTCCCCAGCCCCTGCTCCCTCCATCAAAGTGGCCCTCCAATCCCTCTTTCTGTTTTCTCTCCTACCTGCAAAGCATTCCCTGCAGCACCCCCAGGTTCCCTTCGTCCTGAAACCCAGACCTGTAGGGTTAGACTGGTCCAGCCTGCAAATCTCCCAGTTGGGCTTCTTTTGGGGGTCACAGCTTCAGAAGCATCTCTGCATCTTGCCTGTACTTCGATAAATCATATGAAAACCTGAATCTCTTCCCTTCTCCTCTGGAACCCCCTCCTCCCTGCAAATTCTCTCTGCTTACCAGCTGCACAATGCAGTCAGAGGGAAGGGGGTGGACTAGCAGAAACCAGCTTGTTTCTGAGGCTGGAAAACAGAACTGTAGGAAATTAACAGGCTGAGAAATGTCTGCTCGGCTCCGTGTTTGTTTTGCACCCTCAGTCTTTCTCTCTGCAGCTCTCTCCTCCTGCCCCTGCCCCTCTCCCACTCTCTGCCGCTCAGCATAGGCACCTGGGGCTTGGTGGTTGTGTGTCTGGGCCTTGCAGGAAGGTGCATCTTGGTGTGTGTGCAGGAGTGTGCGTGTATGTGTGTTTCTCTGTGTGTGTTTAGGGATGGCAGACCTGCCCCTCCTTCAGAGGCAGCTTAGCCAGAAACGCCAGCGGCAGAGACAATTGTGCGGGTGGGGATGCTGAGTGCAGAGCCGGCAGAGCCCGCGGGCAGGCAGAGAAGCACCACACAAGAAATTGATTCCATTAAAAAGTAATCTTAAATTTAATAAAAGTTATGATTTGATTATAGCCACAGAACCTACAGGCAAGAGGGAAGGGGGGTGGATTCTAGTGATGGATAAACAGAAAGAAAAAAAAGAGGGGGGGAGGGGAGGAGAGAGACGCTTAGGTTTGGATGGATGAGAGGATGGAAAGACCTGGGGGGTGGGGAACGAGACCATTCTCTCTCCCTCAGATGGAAGAAAAAAGCCTGTGGCTGGATTCCAAAGAGGAAGCAAGAGTGAGGAGTGAATGAGGAGATGCAGGGAGCTCTAGGGAGACGGAGCTGTTGGAGGGGGCTGGGGACATGGATGCATGGCCTGGGAGAGGCGGATGTGCAGGAGGGATGGTCTGGAGCCTTGGGAAGGCGGGTAAGGAACGCCAAGCACCCATTCATCTGTCAGGCAGTCCTGGGTTTCCACTCCAGGTCAACCTCTTCCCAGCAGTATAACTTGACCTCTCAGACCTTCATCTTTTTCATTTGCCAAATGGAGCCACGGAGATAGTGCCTACCTCACAAGGTGGTTGTGAGAATGAATGAAATTGTGCAGGTGCATCTCCCAGGTGCCCAGTAAAGGACAGGTCCCTTCCTGACCTTCCCCGATGGAGGTCATTGCCCCAATACTGCCCCCTCCTGTTTATTTGCAAGCACTGGCCAATCCTACTCCTTTCTTTTATTCTTTTTGCAATGGAGGGGACTGAGTGGCCTTCATCTCCAGTCTCAATCTGGAGGCTGGTTCTCCTGGGTAGTCGCATACTTTGTCCTTTGCCCACCTCTCTGGAGCATGAAGAGGGCATGGGCAAGGCACTCTAGAGCCCACTTCCACTATGAGCTAACGGGACACATTCCCTTGCCTAATCTGCCACCCCCCTACCCTGCTTTTTCTCTCCCCCTCAGCCTAGAATCATGTGTAAACACAGAGCTGAAACTCTCCTGACCCCTGAGAAGTGTGCCTTGGGTGAGACTGCCCAGGTCCAGCCCCTTGGCCACCATAATCAGGTCCTATTGGGTAGAACATTTGGCTTTCGGGCAAGTCTCCTGTTGTTCCTTCCAACGAGCCTGGGCCCTGTCTCTAGGCCAGCTGGGAGGGACCTGGGACCTGCAGGGTCAGCACTAGAACTGGTGAGTGGGGCCTGGGCAGGAAGCCAGGACATCACTGTGAGATGCTATGTGAGGCGACAGCCAGAAGATCTCAGCTACCCCAGAGTCCAGGGACTGAGAACCAGGAAAAATCATCACAGCAACAGGAGTCTCCTGGGGAAGCAAGAAATCATTCTGAGGCTAACACGGCCAGTTCTGCTCAGTCATCTCCTCCTACCTGGGCTGCTTTTAGCAAAGTACCTCCACCTGAATTCACTCTTGCCTCGTGGCATGTTCAAGGCACCTGCTGGTTGGAGACACTGAGGAAGACAGGACAGGTGGTATTAGCATCTTCATTTTACTGATGACGAAACCGAGGTCAGAAAGGGCAAGCTACTGACCCCAGGCCACACAGCATGTAATACATGGAGATGGAACTGAAAGCAAGCATTTAGACTCTGGATAGAGGTGCCACAGCCTACCCTACCGAGTGTCACTCATCATGGCTACGTGTACTGGAGGCCTTGTCACCACTGCTGTCACCATGCTGCTCAGCTCTGCCTTTTTTTGCCAATATCACCACCTCGGGCTCCATCACAGCGGCTGCCAGCCTCACACACACATCCTCTTCCAGGAATGGCAGCCCAGTCTGGGATTCTCATGTCCCATATAGTTTCCAAAAGAAAGAAACTATAGCCCTGAAGGTGGGGCAGTGGCCTAGAGACGGTGGAGCACAGTGACCTGCAGCTACGAGGCTTTTGGCATTGCTGAGGGTCTGGTTGGATACAATCTGGCCACTACCTCCAAAGGATTTCCAGACCTTTCCCCCTGAACCAAGACAGGGAGATGGGTAGGCCATCCTGGGTGGGGACCTCCGGCGGGGCACCCTGCCGCTTCCCTCACACTCATGCTGTGTGCCAAGACAGAAACCCCACCCTGCTGCCCAACCTCAGTCTGTCTGATGTCTGTTTTCTGGTTCTATTCTCTGTGAAGAGACAAGTCTAGCCACTCCCTGTGTAAAAGCCAGCCACCCTCCTCTTCTTGAGGATTCTCTTCCTCCTCCTCTGCAGAGACTGAGGCATGGAGGGCAGCGTCTGGGGTGAAGGGATCATTTAGGAAGAGGTCCTCCAGTGAGGTCTGATCTCCGTCGGTACCCTAGGCTGTGTCCTCAAAAGCAAATCCTTACAACTTTACTTGAAATGGTCCTTAACTCTAAGAGTTGCCTTTAGAGGTGGGCTATAGAAGGAGCTACCGTGGAGTCCTGACTTCTTTGTGACATTCATTAATAAATCACCTTCCCCAGCCACTCCCCAGAGCTTTTCTTCCATGACGGATGCAGAAAATGGTTCAGTCAGGGAAAGGAAACCAACATGGGCCAAGAGCCTACTGCGCACCAGGCCCATGCTAGAGGCTTGACCTACAAGATGCCATATGATCCTTGCAACAGCTTTATGAGGCAGCTGTTACAATCTCCACTGGGCAGTTAAGGAAACAGAAAATCAGAGAGGTTAAGTGACTTAACCAAGGTCACACAGGAAAGAGGTGGCAGAACTGGGATTTGAACCCAAATACATCTGAATGGAAAGGCTACGCTCTTTCTACCAGGGGTGACTTTCATCACTGGTTCAGCCCTAGGGATGGAGGGCTCCTTCACAGAAAAAAGTTCTCCACTCTAACTTGGCAGTATTTTTCAAAATGAAAAATTCATACATATTTTGAGCCAGCAATCTCTCTTCTAGGAATAAACCCTCAAGAAACACTCATACATGTGCACAAAGTGTATTAGATGTTCTTGTTTGCAAAGCAAAATATCAGAAACAAACCAAATGTCTATCAGTAAGGGACTGGATAAATAAACTGAATGGCTATGTAGCTGTAAGAAAGGAGGAGCGCTGGGTGCAGTGGCTCATGCCTGTAATCCCAACAGTTTGGGAGGCCGAGGCAGGTGGATCACCTGAGGTCAGCAGTTTGAGACCATCCTGGCCAACATGGAGAAACCCCATCTCTACTAAAAACACAAATGAGCAGGGCATGGTGGCACATGCCTGTAATCCCAGCTACTCGGGAGGCTGAGCCAGGAGCATTGCTGGAGCCCAGGAGTTCAAGAACAGCCTGGGCAACATAGGGAGACCTCGTCTCTACAATTAACAAAGAAATTGGCCGGGTGTGGTGCCTCATACCTATAATCCTAGAACTCTGGGAGGCCAAGGCGGGTGGATCACTTGAGGCCAGTAGTTCGAGACCAGCCTGGCCAACACAGCAAAACCCTGTCTCAACTAAAAGTACAAAAATTAGCCGGAGGTGGCCGGGCGTGGTGACTCACGCCTGTAATCCCAGCACTTTGGGAGGCCAAGGCAGGCAGATCACTTGAGGTCAGGAGTTCCAGACCAGCCTGGCCAACATGGTGAAACCCCATCTCTACTAAAAATACAAAAATTAGTAGGGCATGGTGGCGTGCACCTGTAATCCCAGCTACTTGGAAGGTTGAGGCAGAATAATTGCTTGAACCCGGGAGGCGGAGGTTGCAGTGAGCTGAGATGGTGCCACCGCATCCAGCCTGGGCGAGAAAGCCAGACTCCATTTCAAAAAACAAATAAATAAATAAATAATAAAAAATAAAAAAGAAAGAAAGAAATTAGCAAGCCATGGTGGCAGGCAACTGTAGTCCCAGCTACTCTGGAGGCTGAAGTGGAAGAATTGCTTGAATCCAGGAGTTCGAGGCTTCAGTGAACCATGATCACACTACTGCACTCCAGCCTGGGTGACAGTGCGAGACCCTGTCTATAGATAGATAGATAGACAGATAAAGATTGGTCTTGGAGCAAGGATTACATGATGAGTTGTTAGTAGGGACATTGGTTGCAACTATTGCTGACTGTTCAGATAAACTCCAATGACCTTGTCTTCCTCCCCACCCCAAGTAGACCTACACCCTGTGCAGACTGGAAGCTCAGATGGACTACTGTCATTACACAGACAGACAGCCTATGTAGCAGCAAAAAAACTTTCATGAAACCTCAGATTGGCCCATCTGGAAAATCATCTTTGGCTGTGTGTTCTTTCCGATAAGTTCTGCTATCCCTGCTTCACTGTTGAATGTCAGTTCAGTGATCCTAAACGACCACCCCACCCCCACGCACACCTGCTTTCCCATCAGACTCAGTCCTCATCCCTGTAGTTGTGTCTCTCTCTCTGGGTTTTCTTTCTCTCCCTCTGTTTCTCTCTCTCTCCTTTTTTTTTTTTTTTTTTTTTTTTGAGACAGAGTCTCACTCTGTTGCCCAGGCTGGCGTGCAGTGGCACGATTATCGGCTTACTGCAACCTCTGCCTCCTGGTTTCAAGCAATTCTCCTGCCTTGTCTTCCTGAGTAGCTGGTACTACAGGCATGTGCCACCACGCCCGGCTAATGTTTTTTTTGTATTTTTAAAGTAGAGACGGGGTTTCACTATATTGGCCAGCCTGGTCTTGAACTCCTGACCTCAGGTGATCCACCTACCTCGGCCTCCCAAAGTGCTGGGATTACAGGTGTGAGCCACCGCGCCCAGCCTCTCTCCCTCTGTTTCTCTAAGTGGACTTAAGAGTCTGTTAGATGCAAATGACAGAAATACAACTCAAACTGGCTTAAGCTTTTTTGGTCACATAACTGAAAAGCACAGGAATAGACTTCAGGCATAGCTGAATCCAGGCGCTCAGACATTGTCACCTGGCATCTGCCTCACTCCAGCTTTTGGGTCTCTCTCCATTGTGTTAGCTTTACTCTCTGATAGCCACTTTCCAAGCAGTTTAAGAAGCTCTAGTCTTACACTGACCAGTATGGCAAACCCAACAGAAAGAACCCACTCATCTTTCAATACTTCAGCAAAAGATCCACTGCTAATGTTATTGGATCAACTTTTTTTTTAATTTCTTTTCTTTTTTTTTTCTTTTTTTTTTTTTTT
>NC_045437.1:148979306-148986426 GCF_002776525.5 Piliocolobus tephrosceles | reverse complement strand
CTCTGTCGCCCAGGCTGGAGTGCAGTGGCGCAATCTCGGCTCACCACAACCTCCACCTCCTGGGTTCAAGCAATTCTCCTGCCTCAGCCTCCCTAGTATCTGGGATTACAGGAGCCCGCCACCACGCCCAGCTAATTTTTCTATTTTTAGTAGAGACAGGGTGTCACTATGTTGGTTAGGCTGGTCTTGAACTCTTGACCTCATGATCCACCCAGCCTCGGCCTCCCAAAGTGCTGGAAGTACAGGGGTGGACCACAGCGCCCAGCCAGATTAACTTTTAATGACTCATCATGTCCTGGAGATGGAAGGCACAGATTGCCCAGGTCCAGTTACATGCCCACCCTGGGATCCTGGGGTAAGATCAGGTTAGGTTACAGAGACAGGGAAGGAAGATGGGAGATTGACTGACCGTAATACTGACAATGGGGAGGTCTTCACCTTCTACATCTCAGTTAGGTCTTGTGAAAAATTGGGTGTGGTATCCAGATCTGATTCTCTGCTGTTGGGACACTTGCAGCCTAGTTTCTTTTCATAGCCTTAGGCAGATGATCTGAATTAAAGCAGCCTCCAGATCTTTCTGTCACCACCACTCTCACTACTCACTGTTCCCCTATTTCAACTCCCAGTGGAGACTCTGTGGTACAGAGGGGTGAGGGAGGGAGAAAAAAGAAAGTAAGAGATAGGATGGGAAAGAAAGAGAAGGGAAGAACAACAGAGACAAAAGCTCTGGAGCAAACCCCCAAGGCTGCACGGATCCTGGGCCACCTCAGCCCCCACCTCCATCCCACCCACTGGCCCACATCCTCCACCTGTGAGTGGTGCATCGCGGCTTAGCTGTTCCAGACCCCTGGCTGGGCTGGGCTCCAAGCTCTGCTGCTTTGTCAGGGTATCATTATCCCCATTCTGCAGCTCTTGTCACCTGGAGGTTCTTTCTTCTTCTCTGGCCCACACACCAACACACAGGTGCCTCCTGCCTGGCTTTCAGCTCCTCCTAACTGCCACCTTCTTTCAGGGGCCTTTCCACTGCCACATAGTCAGTGGCTCTGCCCCTAAGGGTGCCATTGCAGCCCAGGCCCATTTTTCCCTCCTCTTCTCTTCCTCACTGAGTTCTCTACCCTTTGTCTAGAGGGAGCCAAAGCCTCTGCTCTAAGGGGTTTCCTTTTTCTCCCTGGGAGGAAAAAGGTGAAAAAGGTATCCAGGGTGCTGGGCAGATCCAGATAACTGATGACTCTGTGAGAATCAAGCACTCACCCGTGTCTGGTCTACAATGCATCCACATTCTTCTCCACAGCTCCAGAGTGGAAGCTCCTTTTCTAGTTATCCCGCACTCAGGGCTTCTGAAACTCACCACTCTCCCTGAGTCCCTTGTCGATATCTAGTTTTGGAAATTCCACCTGGGTTTCAGGAGATCACAAAAGCTTTGAGATCTGCCTGCAACTCACTGTGGAAACCTTGGACAAGTCCCTTCCCTTCAGGTCTCCTGGGCTGTGCTGCAATGAAGAGGTTGAAACTAGATCAAGGAGGTAAATCCTAGCACATGTGCCACCATTTCTCATCCAATGCCCATGGCAGACATTGCTAATCAACTACGGCACTCTCTTTTCAGGATGCATTCCAGGCAGCTGCTACTCATCATTCAACATTAGCTCATGACATGAAACATCTTTGCCACTCCTGGACTAGCTGATCTCCGAAGGCCCTTATCTCATTGACAGCAAGGATTCTGTGGCCTGGTTGAATCAATACTACTTCTCCCTAGTTCCCACTTTTCCCTCCAGCTCATTCTTTTGATCATCCCCATCTCTCCCTCTCTCTCATCTTGCCTTGTTTCCAAGTCTCTGCCGCTGAGTCCATGTAAACCCTAGATGATGTCTGGGTCTCCAAGGTTCTGTTTACTGTCACTCAACTTCAGGCTCTTTGAAGGTTACATTTTCCAGGCAGTCACACTTACACATGTTGGGCGGTTCTGTGGCATTGGCTCAGAGGAGGGAGGCAGTGATCAAAACACCAGAGACAGTCAGAGGAGGAGCAGGAGGAATAAGACCAAAGAAATATTAAGAAAGAGATAACAGGATAGACAGACAGTGGGGCTAGAGTTAAATTTATGTATCAAGGCCATCCTGGTAAGAACAGGGAGCAGGAATTTTAATGGAATTTATCCTGGACCCCCAAGGGCACAGTGGGAGAGAGGATCAGGGAGGACCTAAAAGCAAAGGACAAAGGGAGCATATAAATTAGTAGCTCAACTGACAAACATGAAAGAGGTGAAGGGATTCTTTGGTGGGGGAAACTATCAGGAGTTGCCATAATGAGATGGACTTAACCATGCTTCACGAGTGTAAAAGCATCCACTAGTTATTGATCAGAAGTGTCTGGTAAAGTCAGGTGGGTGCTGGCTAGCAGCCAATTAGAGATTTAAAGCAAAGCCCAACCCAGGTTGCAGGACATGTCTTATCTCATCAGAACTGCCTGGAGCAGTTTTAGAGTTTCAGGAAATGCTACGAACTTTATCAGAGGGGTATATGCACTAGTGGGGTATGCACAAGGGCCAACCAGCCAAGAGCAGAATGACCACAAGAAAGCCCATGTGGCCGTGCATGGTGGCTCACGCCTGTAATCCTAACACCTTTGGAGGCTGAGGCAGGAGGATTGCTTGAGGCCAGGAGTTCAAGATCAGCCTGGGCAACATAGCAAAAATCTGTCTTGCTACAAAAATTTTAAAAATTAGCTGGGTGTGGTGGCGCATGCCTGTGGTCCCAGCTATTTGGGAGCTCGAGGCAGGAAGATCTCTTGAGCCTGGGAGGGGGTCAAGGCTACAGTGAGTCATGGTGGTGCCACTGCACTCCAGCCTGAGCAACAGAACCAGACCCTGTCTCAAAAAAAAAAAAAAAAAAAAAAAAGGAAGAGAAGGAAGAAAGAAAGGAAAGAAAGAAAGAAGGAAAGAAAGAATGAAAGAAAGAAAGAAAAGAGAAGAAAAAAATAAGAAGGAGGAGGGAAGGAGGGAAGGAGAGAGAGGGAGGGAGGGAGGAAGGAAGGAAGAAGGAAGGAAGGAAGGAAGGAAGGAAGGAAGGAAGGAAGGAAGGAAGGAAGGAAGGAAGGAAAAAGAGAAAGCCCTATGTGCTATAGGTCTGGGTTCAAATCCTGGCTCATCTACTTACCGAGACTTTGGTCTCAGTTTTCTCCTCTGTGAAGTGAAGACAAGAAGCACCTAACTCATAAGGTTGTTGAGTATTAAATAAGAATGCATGTAAGTAGGGCGCGGTGGCTCACACCTGTAATCCCAGCACTTTGGGAGGCTGAGGTGGGTGGATCACCTGAGGTCAGGAGTTCAAGACTGGCCTGGCCAACATGGCGAAACCTCATCTCTACTAAAAATACAAAAATTAGCCAGGCGTGGTGGTGCACAAGGCAGAGGTTGCAGTGAGCCAAGATTGTGCCATTGCACTCCAGCCTGGGGGACAAGAGCGAGACTTCATCAAAAAATAAATAAATAAATAATAATAATAATAAATGAACAAATGAATGAATTTGAGACTCCGTCTCAAAAAAAAGAATGCATGTAAAGGGCTTGGCACAGTGTCAGGCTTGTAGTTGATAATAAATGGTAGCCAGTAATGTTAGCATTATTATCATCATGGGCAACATGTCTAAAAGGTCCTCTGAGTGATCCCTACTACACTCAACATACATACATATACTTTAATGGTGGGATCCTCCAGGCACACCACCTAATTGCATGTGATAAATTTTGTCTAAACCAAGAAAGGCTGTAATCCAAAATGTCTGCTCTTGAGCGGGCATTGCGCATGTATAGGAAGAGCTGGACAGCTCCAGTGGGCCTAAGAGGAGGAGCTGATTCTTCCCCAGGATGCAAGAGCCTGATGTGGGGAAACAGCAGAAGTGCTGGGCTGACAAAGGCTCGGAATAGACCCAAAGATGGGACAAGAGGGGCAGGTTCTGGTCAGTTCTTTGTCTCCCTGACAATGCTGTGGGTGGGGCCCTGTCCAGGCCGCCTGCCCTGCCCAGCACCCCTTCCCTCCTCCACAAGAAGGAAATGGAAGAAAACGGGATTTCTCCTGTCTGGAAGGCTGCATGGCTGGGGTTGGCAAGGGCCAGTCAGGCCTGTAGGCCGGCAGTCAGGATGCCAGCCAGCTGGGGATGAGGAGCTAGGGATGAGGCTGACAGCGCAACTTCCCAGAGACCCTGCAGCTGGCCGCTGCTGCCTTCCTGAGGCTGTGCAGTGGGGTATGGAAGGAGCCAGGGATCGTCTGACCCCATGTGTCATGCCCGCTGACTCTTCCATGTGGCACAGAAAGAAACCTCAGCTTCCCAGTAGGTTTCTATCCCCAGGACATGAGTGGTGCCCACCTGAGCCTGAGACAACAGTTGCTTTTCAGATGTCCCTCTACAGGGTTCCACATCGTCACGCCCTGGCACAGGCACAGAGGTTAAGGGGAAAAGGCTGTGGAGTCAAGCAGACCTGAGTTCAAGTCTCAGCTTTGCCATTTACTGGTGTGACCTAGGGCCAGCTCTGTGAGTGATCCGGGCCTCAGTTTCCTTACCCAGAAGTTAGGGATGATAAAACTAAGTTCCTGACAGGACCAAGTGAGAATGATGCATGTGTAGTATTTAGCCCAGGTCTGGCACATAGTAAGTGCTTGAAAAATGTTAGCCATAATTCTTCTAATTAATGATTACTATAGTTCGTGAGGTCCCCAAATGTACTATGAGCAGTTACACAAATTCCAGCCAGCAAGTCCATATGGCCCAGTATGGGAATGACTGTCTCCAAAATTCAGTGTGATTTGATCCTAGTCCTTCTGTCACTCTGAGGACGTGGCCCAGGTCAGGGCTGGAGTCCCTTCAGACCACTGGAGAGCCTCCCTTTCTGTGGAAATATATGGGGAATCTTAGATGATACAGCTCCTGGATTCCCTTTGCCCTCAGGCCTGGCCAGGGTGTGGAAGGAGGCAATGGGGATGGGGAATATATGCCTCCGAACAGCTGCGCCTGAAGTGGTACGCTTCCACCTCCCTGGGAACAGGACGCCCTCCAAGGGGATAGGGCCCAAAGCTGCCCAGATTTCTAAGGATTTTGGTACAGACTCTAGATGGTCAGGGCTGGTGGCTGGGGGAAGCAGCCCCCACTTCTCTGAGCCATTGCTGAGAAAGTAAGAGGGAGCAATGGCTTATGATGACAGACAGGAGGCCACGAGGAGACCCCAGGCTCTTTTGCTAGGGACCTTAGTTCCAGAGCCCCACCTGGCAGTGTTCTCCTCCCTCTGCCGCATTTCTCCTCAGGAACTGTGTTCCTGTGTTTACCTGGGCGGGGTGAGCTGGGTCTGGGTATTTCTCTGTATGTGGGCCCTTCCTTGTCCCCCACCCAGCGGATGCCTGGGCTGGATTGTATATTTCCGGAGTTGCCTACTTGAATCACAGGCTTTTATTTTTAGAAGATTACAAATGCGGGGGCTGGAAGAGAGAACTGAGGGCCTGGAACTGGGGTGGGGGAAGAAGTTCAGGGTCTGAATATGGTGCATTTGGGACAGGAGTGGGGTAGGCACTAATGAGGAATAAGTGAGATGGTGGGAAAAAACGAGGTGAGGAAGTTGGGAGGGGTCCCACTCTCCCAGTGCCCCAGCGCCCTGTGCGGGATCAGACTTTCCTCGGGCTGGGGAGGGCCTCTGGAGGGGGACGGGTCAAGGGCCACCTCTCCGGCATGTAGCTGGGTCCCCAGAGAGGCTGAGGAGCCTGGGAAAGAGATGAGAAAATCGCTCCCCTTCCCCCTCGCCCAGGCCTTTGGGACTCAGAGAGAAGCTTCCTGTGCAGACAACTTCTCCATCCCCTGGGCTAGGACGTCTTAACCCTTCTAGTGCTGGTATCAGAGAAACAGAGAGCAACACAGATGTGCACATACATTCTTGCAGAATGGCCCAAATGCTACATCCCACACAGGTGTAGGCCTTCCTCTTGTTCCACTGTGTTCAATGTGCACCTCCCAGCTCCTGACCCCAAAGCCCCAGATAACGCAAAGCAGCAAGAATTCAGCTGATTCTCCTACCAGAGCACAGAGTGAGGAAAATGGAGAGCCTTCACCTGGGCATGGGTGGCACACATCTGTTCCTTCACTATTGGGTAGTGAGAAGACATCAGACAGAACTTAGAGCTTGTAGAGTTAGGAAATCCCCATCCTGCCATTAATAGGGAGCTCCAAGCTGACAGGAAAGGAGCCTTAAAGTCAGGAGAACTGGTTTGCATTTCTGTCTCTGTGTGTGAACTTGAGAAATTACTTAACTTTCTTGACTTTAGGTGCAGCTTCTGAAAAACACGAGGAAATCAAACCAGAGATGGTCTGGTGCCGTAAGAGGCAAAGAAAGGATATCTTTCTTTGGCCTTTCATTCCCTGGAATCCCCTGAATAAGGCAGCCCCAAGTCCCCAAACACCAAATTTCAGGGCTTTCCTCTCCATCTGCTCCATAAAGGCAAGAAGCCATTTGCTTTCTCTACCCCTGAATGGCCATGCCCAGCATGGTGTCTTGCACACAGTTGGCTTCCAATAAGCTTGTGATAAGCAGCTAAACAGATACATGACCCACCTTGACTTTGGGATGGGAATTTTTTTTTTTTTCTTTTTCCATTGTCTTCTCAAGAGTACTAGACTAGAAGTTAGAAAGACCCGGCCCAAGGCTGGGCGCGGTGGCTCACACCTGTAATCCCAGCACTTTGGGAGGCCGAGGCGGGCAGATCACGAGGTCAAGAGATTGAGACCATTCTGGCCAACATGGTGAAACCCCATCTCTATAAAAATATAAAAATTAGCTGGGTATGGTGATGCACGCCTGTAGTCCCAGCTACTCGGGAGGCTGAGGCAGGAGAATCGCTTGAACCTGGGAGGCAGAGGTTGCAGTGAGCTGAGATTGCAGCACTGCACTCCGGCCTGGCAACAGAACGAGACTCCATTTCACAAAAAAAAGAAAGAAAGGAAAGAAAGGAAGGAAGGAAAGAAAGAAAGAAAGAAGGAAAGGAAAGGAAAGGAGGAAGGAAGGAAGGAAGGAAGGAAAGAAGGAAGGAAGGAAGAAAGAGAAAGAAAGAAAGAAAGAAAGAAAGAAAGAAAGAAAGAA
>NC_045437.1:148955479-148979296 GCF_002776525.5 Piliocolobus tephrosceles | reverse complement strand
AGAAAGAAAGAAAGAAAGAAAGAAAGAAAGAAAGAAAGAAAGAAAGACCCAGCCTTGGGTTCATGCTCTGACTGTTACTTACCACTTGTGAGGCTTGGGACAAGTCACATTGCCTCTCCAAGCCTCAATTTCATTTATCTGTAAAATGGACATTAGAAAGAAAGCATCTACCTTATGGGCCTGTCATCAGCATAAATCCAAAAAGCCTTTGAAAACTCTAAGGTGATATACAAAAGCAAGTAGGACTGTCACCGGTAGTACTGGCAGTCCTAGACCTCATTTCAGGGGTGGTCTGAAGTGTGGCACTTCTGAGCCTGAGGCAGCAGGGTGACAGATATATGATCCTGAACAAGTTTCTAAACCACTCTAAGCCTCAGTTGTCTCATCTACAAAATGGGGATTCTAATACTACCTGATAGTACACATAAATGGTTTGCAGCCTGCCTGACTCAGCAAACTCCACAAATAGTGGCTATTGTTATCCTCACCTCCCCCATTAACTCCTCCAGCAGTTTTGCCCCCACCTTCCTGCCTTGAGGTGGTTGTTGCACCCATACCTTTCTTGAACGATGACAGATATTCCCAGCTTTCTACTTTGACCTCATTTGGATGAAAATATATCTCCCAGAAGCTGCCTGCCTCCCAGCCCTGGAAGGAGACAGAGCAGGAGTGAGGGTTGCTCAGGGGAGGCCAGAGGCTGAGGGGCTGTGAACTGTGTGTGTGATGGGGTACGAGGATCAGAGGCTGACCCAGCACCACCACCAGCCACCCCAGATCGAGGCTGCTCAGCCTGCCAGGCGGGGCACCTTGATGCTGGGAGCTGCTTATCAGGTTAGAGCGGAGCCACTGTCTCTGGCTGTCTCTGCACATTACCCAACCCATCCGTCCTGCTCTTCTGCGCCCTGCCTGCCCCCAGCTCTGCCTGCGCTAACTAGTTAATTGGATCTTGGCTAACCTGGTTATGGGCCAAGTCAGCCAGCTCTTCTGCCTCTAGAAGCAGGGTCGGGGAGAGACAGAGCGGCTGGGCATGTGTGCACGAGCATGTGTGTCTGTGTGCTGGAGCCTGTCTTTGGGCTCTGGTTCGGAGCCTCCCAGGATCCCCCAGAACCCGTGGAGACTGGATCTTGGTCCTGAAGGTGAACCCAGAGTACCCTTTCCCACTGTGAGAGGTGGAAAGCACTGAGTCACATGACCTGATTCCAAAGCGCAACCATACCACTAACATAGTCTATATGACTGGGGTGGGAAGCTGAGCCTCAGCTTCCTCCTCTGTAAAATGGGGCTGACAAAATGTACCACCCAGGGTAGTACATTTTATCAAGATAAATAGAACATTCACTTCAGTGCCTGGCACTTAGTAGGCCCTCTGGGAATTCGAACCAATCATCATCATCTTTAGTCGCGTTGGGTTCCTGCCCTCCTCCCCAATCCTGGGGGGTTTATAGGAAACATCTCAGGGTGGGGGTAGAAGCTTTCATTCACTGTTCTTTGCAGGTGTTTCCTCTGAGGCTCAACTCCAATCTCCTCAATTGTTCCTTATGCAAATGTTATGCTAATGATCACATCAGCGCTACCCGGAGCCCAGCGCCGGGAAGGTGACACAGGGCTGACTCCCCAGCTTTCACTTTGGCCAAGTCCCTCGCCTTCCTCCCCAAAAGAGGAGCAAATGCTGGTCCTCTGACAACACCAGTCCTCAGGGCAGAGAGAGACCTCGATGGAGAGAGAAACAAAGAAAAGCCCCAGTCTTGGTAGAAGACGTGCAGCCTCATCATCACCATAATCATCAACATCAAAAAGGCCTTTGGAAACTTCAGATTCTTCCCCGCCTGTGTGGACTACTCTACAATTATAGAGGCCCAGCCCCCGGCCCTGAGGAGCTGGAGCTGGGGCTGGAGGTGGGGAGGAGCTGTAGAGAGAGAGGGAGAAGGACAGCTAAAATTTTTTTTTTTTTTTTTTTTTTTTCTGAGACGGGGTCTCACTCTGTCACCCAGGCTGGAGTGCAGTGGTGCGATCTTGGTTCACTGCAACCTCTGCTCCTGGGTTCAAGTGATTCTCCTGCCTCAGCCTCCCGAGTAGCTAGGACTATAGGTGCCCACCACCATGCCCAGCTAATTTTTGTATTGTTAGTAGAGATAGGGTTTCGCCATGTTTGCCAGGCTGGTCTCGAACTCCTGACCTCAGGTGATCCACTTGACTTGGCCTTCCAAAGTGCTGGGATTACAAGCATGAGCCACCACGCTTGGCCAAGAGCTAGAATTTCTAACTGGCAAGTTATTTTCCTTAAGGGCAGGGGCCATGCCCAGCATCGCCCCTCCACAGCACTCAAGCTCCAGGAGGACGGAGGTCCCCCAATAAAGTGTGGAGATCAAAACTGAGGAAGTGATCCAGCAGTTCTTGTCCCACCATGCTTTCACTTTCTTACCAGCTATGTGACTTCATCTCTTTGTCTTGTTTCCCCGACTGTAAGATGGGTATAATAATTCCCACTTTTTAAGATTACTATGAGAATTAAATAAGTAAAATCTTGTAGGCCTCCAGGAAAGTCGATCGTAACTGGGGAATAGAGTGACAGCAAAGGAAAAGCAAATGCCCATCCCTGTTCTATGGCCCACATTAGCTGGGTTGTCAGATATAACCCATCCCACTTTGCACCTGGCAACTTGATGTGGGATCAGTTTTCTGAACCAAGGTAAATAACAAAATCAAATGGTGTGTGCTGTCCCAACTAGGTGGGTTTGAGATTGGGGTCTCCACTGAACATTTAACCTGCCCTCTGGGTTAATGTTGGACAAGATTTATAGTTGGACTTTAGTCTTCTGACGCTATCCTCTAAATGGTATAAAAATAGACATGGAGTTGTGGGAGGGTGCCCAAAGACGACACTGTGGGCACCAGTACAGCAGCAGGGCAGGGTGCTGATGAGGCCAGTGTGGAACCAGACTCTTCCCTATGGGGAACCTCCTGCTGACACTGCCAGGTTTCTCTCTCTGTGTGTCGTGTGTGTGTGTGTGTGTGTGTGTGTGTGTGTGTGTGTGTGTGTGTTGTGTGTGTTTTGTGTTTTTTTTTTTTTTTTTTTTTGCTGAAATGCCCAGGCCTGTAGGCAGCTCTCTCCTGATCCCTCCAGTCTCTGTAGAGAGGAGCTCCAGCACTGGAAGCCTACTCCAGGGCAGACCCAGCCCTCCAGGCATAGTAGGTGCTCAATAAATACAAATTGGATGGACTAGGGAGATAGCCTTAAGGACACTGCCAAATAAATAACAAATTGTGCAAGCAGCAGGCCGCTGTAATTAGACAAAGGAGGACAGTCAGTTATTAATATCAGACACGTGGCAGGGTTAACAGCCATTGAGGGTGGGTATAATGACCAGAGTTACTTTCTGCACCCTCAGGGACTTCCCTTGTGATGGCCTTCTAAAGAGGGCTGAACAGCACCAAATGTCCTCGCTGCCTCTGAATCCTGCTGCCCCCCGTGTGCCTTGGTGCCCCACAACTAGGGCCCTGGTCCCTCCCATGTCCCCCTCCCTCCTACAGCCCCTCAGCCCCTTAGCCCCTTATCTGCCCCGCCATTATGATGCCTGTCAGTATGAAGCCCTGATGAGAGTTCTTTATACCCAAGCCTCATCTCTCCTGTGGGATTCTAAACTCCCCAACGGCAGGATTTATCCTGTGCCCATTACTGTATCCCCACTTGTGGGAGCAGGGCCCCTGTCCTATAAGGGCTGCTTAATAAATGCTTGTTAAAATGGAGAATTCCAGTGGAGAGGGCAGGGAGTGTGAGGGAGAGAGTGGGAAAAAGAGAAAAGAAGGGAGAGAGAGAGGAGGGGAGGGGGAAGGAGCGAAGAGAAGAAACAAAGAAAGGAAAGAAGGGAGGGAGGAAAGGGGTAAGGAAGAAAGAGAGGAAGGGAAAATAGAAAGGTAGCCATGTGTATTCCTGGGATCGGGAACAGAAGCCTCGCTGTCCTCGGTGCTCAGAGTCTATTTGGCAAGATAAGATGGCAGGTAAAGAGCCCTGCCCCTGCCCTGCTGCCCTGCATCTGCTGGGGCTGGCTGGTGTGTCCCTGGCCTGTACCTGCTCTCTGCCCTTCAGCCCAGGCTCCCCTTGGCAACTCGCCTCTGAGGAGGTACTCCTGGGCGCCTTCCAGGGGGTGGGGGCCGGGCAGGAACCCAAGCCAAGCCAGGGAGCATGGCCAGGAAGGAGTCAGCAAAGCAGATGCCGCCCCTCTCCTGCTGTCTTGATTAGAGAAATTGAGATGTTAATAATATTCTGAGATGCAAGGTGCTAATTAAAGTTAATTACTGTTTCCTTGTGAAGTAACCTCTCCTCGTGTTTACCAGGAACAAGGCTGCCAGTCGCTCCCCTGGCTCGTGCCAATCACAATGCCCGCTGCTTGGTGTACCCCTGCACTCTCATGGGTGCCCTCAGCTGCCCCAGACCAGCCTGGCCCAGTCCAGGCAGGCACCAGGCTCTGCCTCTTGGCATGGCACCAGATCAGTCCTGCCAGGAAGCATGGGGACACATGGGCATGAGTGACCCCTGGGGCCTGGGGACAGGACTAGTGGCCTCAGCAGCTGGCACCCCTGTCTTGTGCCTCCTCCCCTCCTACAGACTCTTGGCCTCTTTCCAGCTCCTTCACCTGAAACAAGTTACTTAACCTCTTAGAATCTCAGTTTTCTCATCTGTAAATGGGGCTAATAGTTTCCACCTTGTACTATTGTTGTGGGAATCAAATGAAACACTGCCTGTAAAATGTTTACCACAACCACATAGCTGGAATTTAATAAACTCTCAATTAAAGATAACTGTGATTAGTGTTGTCTTTGTTAATAATCATCCTTCCCAAATCCGTCTCCTGTGTGGTCTGACTGCAGGACTGGGACTGGGTCACCTGGGTATATACATGTCCTCTGCGGATACGGGGACACCACCCAGCTACGCTGCACACATAATCCCACATGAACCCACACATTTGCGAAGTACACCCCCTACCCACCTTATGGAGGCCTTCCCCCTTGCTGGCACCCTGACACATCCTCTTCCCAAGGCCCCCTCCCTCGTGTCAGCCTCACCCAGAGAAGTAGAGAGAAGAGGGGCAGCTGAGGAGTAGAGAGAACCCAGGAGTAGAGTTCTGCAAAACCGTGTGTGTGTGTGTGTGTGTGTGTGTGTGTGTATATGTGTGTGTCTCCACTCTTGTGTTCCAAGCTTTATAGGGCTTTGGGGGAGAGGCCACCCCCTTGGGCCAGATAACCATGACAACCACCGCAGGGGCACACCTCCAATCTCCTCTGCTCCCTCACCCCCATCCCTGCACACATAGCCACTCCGGCCAACTCCCGGGGAGACAGTGCTTCTCAGGTGAATCTCCCCACTCCGCAACCTCCAGGCTATCTCCCCTGTCCCTTGCCTGCCTTCTCAGGAAGCCCCTGGGCTGGGGAGAGGGCCAAGGAATAATGTGAGGCCCCGTGAAAAGATTACCCCTCAGGCCGGGCACGGTGGCTCAAGCCTGTAATCCCAGCACTTTGGGAGGCCGAGACGGGCGGATCACGAGGTCAGGAGATCGAGACCATCCTGGCTAACACGGTGAAACCCCGTCTCTACTAAAAATACAAAAAAATTAGCCGGGCGAGGTGGCGGGCGCCTGTGGTCCCAGCTACTCAGGAGGCTGAGGCGGGAGAATGGCGTGAACCCGGGAGGCGGAGCTTGCAGTGAGCCGAGATCGTGCCACTGTACTCCAGCCTGGGCGACAGAGCAAGACTCCGTCTCAAAAAAAAAAAAAAAAAAAAAAAAATTACTCCTCAAATCCAATTTCCTCTAGGGGCTTAGTGCTAATGAGTTAATATTGTCATCACCTTTGATTTGGGAAGACAAGGCTTCCGAAGGGGCCTCCCTGGGTAAAGCATGGGTAATCAAAGGGTCAGGAGCCCCTGTGGCTTTGTGCACCCTTCCCAGCCAGAGGGGGATCCCTGGCTCTTTCCATAAGGGCAGCCTGGCCAGCCCAGCCTGGGGCATTTCCTGTTTATGGGCTTAGACGGGCAAGGGGAGGAGATCTGGGGATGAGTGAGTTGTAGGGATGTTGGTGGTGCCAGCAGGCCCTGGGAAATCCTTATGACTCAGCTGCTCTTGGTGGGTCCCTGCACTCTACTCACTGTGGCCCCGACCTGAATTTCAGGTTTCCCCTTGCCCTTGCCAGGGACACACCCTGTCCTTGACTCCCTATCCCAGGTTTGCCCTCCTCCTACCCAAAGACCCTGCCTCTGGGGCCTCTGGGGACCTGAGTCCCTTCCCCTAAAGTCCATGCCTCCTGGTTCTAGCTCCATCTACTTCCATCCCAGGTCCCTCCTCTTCCCCATTGTCCCTCCCAACCCATCCCACCCACGCTCTTCACCTTCTAACCCTCTTTCCCTCTTTTCACCACAGTTCTCACCTGCAGCCCTACTCATCTGGGACCTGCCCTCCTTCTCCCTCCCTTTTCTTGCTCTGGCTACAGAATCTCCAAGCAGAATTCCTTCCATTCACTCATTCATGTATTCATGCGACAAATATTTTTGGTGGTGGTAAATGAGTTAAACAAGGTTCTTGCCTCCTGCAAACTTTTATTCTAGTGGGAAGAGGCAGAAATTGAATGTACAAAAAGATTAAATAATCATAGGTTGGAATATGGTCAAGGAAAGGGACAAGGGGGGGCCTGTGACCAAGACTGAAAGAGACACCTTCTATTCCCTTAGATATGTTGTCAGGAAAGGGTCACAGACAGCAGCCCTATGGGGACTATCCTGAGGCAGAGGTTTGGCAGAGGCAGTCCCCCAGCTCGTCTGCAAGCAGGGGGCGTGGAAGCCACTAGACTCGGAAGCCGTCCCCCTCATTCCCACCTGTTCTGCCGGACACCTTCCTCCTTAGTCAACCATGACAGAGATATAAACTCAGGAGACCTCGACCTCCTCCCTTCCACCCCAACCTCTGCCTCTGCTTCCAACCCACCAGCTTTTTCCAGCTACAGGGGTCTCGTGATAAGGGTGAGGGAAGGAGGGTTAAGGGTACCAGTCCTTGGGAGTTGTGTCTTTTTTGATCCCTTGGAGGTGGGCGGAACACTGAACACAGGGGCAAAAAAAGACATGACTGTGTAAACATACAGCCTAAAAGCCATAGGAACTACTACAGCGATAGGAAATGAAATATACATGTGCTGGGAAGGTTTTGGAGGGATCTTGGCCAGGAAAGGGTTCACGAGAGCAGCTTTCCTGAGTGTAGCATTTTGAGGGTTGGGGGGTAAGGAGGGCATTGGGCATATGGAACCGCTCCAAGCCATGTGGAGTCACGCGCATATGCACAAACACAGCTCAGGGACTTTGCCCTTCCCAGTGCTGCAGCGCCATGAAATATTTAGGTTTCTGGACGCTGCTCATCCTTTATTGTCCCCCTCAGCAAGTACGCTTCCCCTACATCATGTATGGCTGTCCTCTTTCTTCCCCTCTGAGGCCTGCCGAGAAGGGAAAAACAGACCCTAAGCTGGAGGAGAGGTGTGTCCCTCCAGACCTTGTAGGCAGAGGTCAGGATCCCAGTCTCATCCCCTGCATGGGGACACTGTAGTGAGTAGCCCTGGGAGCCGGACAAGGGCGATGGGTCCGGGAACTGAGAGGCAATCTGGGCCCCCCAAGAATGGAGAAGCAGCAGCAGGAGGAGGGGATTGGAAGATGCAAATGTCCTGGCTCCAGAAGGACCCCGGAGAAAGGACAGGAGTCTGGAGTGATGATAAAAGCTGCCATTTATTGAGCCCTTACAATATACCATGCTAAGCAACTTACGTGCATTCTCACCTTAAATCCACACTGCATTTTTGGAATGTATTACCCTCATCTCATAGTTAGAAAAAGTGATGCACAGAGAAATTAAGTAACTTGTCTGACAGAGTCAGCCCATCCAGCTCAAGACCAAACTCACACATTCACACCCCCTGACCTGTGTGGGTGGGTGGGTGGCCAGGGGAGTCATACCAGGCCAGCATCCACCCTACTCTCTCTTTCTCCCCAAAGACAGGGCTCCTCTCAGTATAATCCCCTCCCCCTTCTCCTCCTCCACTCCCCAGTGGATCGGCCCAGATCAGCAATCCTATATCCTTTATTTGTTCCATAGACAAATATTGGTGGCCAGAGGTCAGGAGACTCCCAGGAAGGGGAGACAGGAAGGTGAGGAGCTAAACAGGGTGAGCAGGAGAGAGAGAGAGAGAGCTAGAGCTAGAGACAGAGATACATGGAGACAGATGAGAAGGGGCAGAGTAAAAAGCAAGTGGGCGTGAGGGGGTGCTAGTGGCAGCTGGGGAGCTGTTAGAGTGACCCATCAGCCTGTATTGTCACAGCCCACCCCATCCATTGGGTGGCGATAGAATGGATGGCAGGTGGTGGAAGGAACTCCCACCCCCACCTTCGCCCAGCTTTGTCTCCACCCATCCTCCCCCTTCACACCCCTGCTTCTCCTTCCCCTCCTCCACTGTCTTCTCCAGAACAATTCTAATTAGACTAAGTGACTAAGAGGTGGTTTTGGACTGAACAGTCAATTAGGCCAGGAAGAAGAGAAAGTAGCTTCCCCAAATCTCCCACCCCTACCCACCCACCCCCATCTGCCTTTTTCACCTAGACCAAGTATTCTTATCCCAAGACTCCAGACCGTCAAGAAAGTTCCTTTCATTTTGCCCACTCCTCACTGCCCACTGTGCCCTATTACCTGTGTCCAGACAGCCCCTAATCTACTGCTTAGTCCCCACCCTGAGCTCCTCCATCCTCAGGGCCCGAGAATCCACTCACGTCTTCCTGGCGGGGGGTGTAAGGAAAGGGTAGGGCTCTCCTTGGGAGGTTATCTTTCTAAGTCTCTTTATTTCTCTTTCTCCCCTTCTCCCTCTCCCTCTGGCACTTATTTCTAACATCCATGGACCAGGCCTACTGGTTGCCATGGAGATGCACGGTGCAGCTGGATGGTGAGTGTGTGTGAGAGGAGCTGTGTGTGCTCTGCAGCAGGGGCGGGCGGCTGTATGTGAAATGTATCCATGTTCCAGGAAGTATTCTTTGAGGGGGAACCAGACAGGGATCCAGGCCGCCTCCCTGAAGCGAGACCCAAGCCAAGGGGAAACTCCAAAAGGCCTAAGCCCCTAAACCCCTTGCTCATCTTCATCTGGGAAACATCCTCCCCTTGGCCCCTGCAAGTCGGATACTAAATTCTGTTTCATCCAGGATCTGGACTGGCAGATTCTGGAGGGGCCCTAACCTACCCCTCCTGCCCAAGAGGACTAGGAACTCCAGAACCCACTGGGAAAAAGCAGGCTGAGACCTGTCCTGAAACTGGGAGGGGGGTTGGGGGCAGCTATAGAACAGCTGGAAGATTAAGCCGGACAGATGGGCTGACTGATGAAGCCCGCATCTCCCCAATATTACCCCAGGGGATGGGGTTGGAGGGGAAGTGGGTTGGCCCAGCAGGATGGAAACTCTCCTCCATTTCTTTTTTCTTTTTTAGAGACATAGTTTCACTCTTGTTGCCCAGACGGGAGTGCAATGGTGCCATCTCGGCTCACTGCAACCTCCGCCTCCTGGGTTCAAGCGATTCTCCTGCCTCAGCCTCCCTAGTAGCTGGGATTACAGGCATGTACCACCATGCTAGGCTAATTTTTTTGTTTTTGTTTTTGAGACAGAGTCTCACTCTGTCGCCCAGGCTGGAGTGCAGTGGCAAGATCTCGGCTCACTGCAAGCTCTGCCTTCCAGGTTCACACCATTCTCCTGCCTCAGCCTCCCGAGTAGCTGGGACCACAGGTGCCTGCCACCACGCCTGGCTAATTTTTTTGTATTTTTAGTACAGACGGGGTTTCATCATGTTAGCCAGGATGGTCTCAATCTCCTGACCTCGTGATCCGCCTGCCTTGGCCTCCCAAACTGCTGGGATTACAGGTGTGAGCCACTGCGTCTGGCTGTATTTTTGCTTTTCTTTTTTTTAGTAGAGACGAGGTTTTTCCATGTTGATCAGGCTGGTCTCAAACTCCTGACCTCAGGCGATCTGCCGGCCTCAGCTTCCCAAAGTGCTGAGATTACAGGTGTGAGCCACCACACCCGGCCAACTCCCCTCCATTTCTACTCACTTTGCCCAGAAGGTAAGAAGAAAAGAGACCCAGGTAACTGCCCTCAGGAAGCTTAGCGTCTTAGAGTACTGTGGCAATGCTCTTTTCTCCCACCTCAGGGCCTTTGAAGGCAATTTCCCTGCAGTTTGCCAAGCTCTAAACCTTCAGGGTTTTTTTCTTTTTTTTGAGACAGGGTCTCACCTTGTCACCCAGTACACTGGCCAACCTTCAGGTTTCCTCATGGAAGCTTCCCTGGCTAGGCTGGGTAAAGCAGTCCCTTCCCCTCCCCCACCTCCAGTTATCCTCCTTCATGTCCCACTGTTTGTTTCCTTCACAGCACTTTAACACAATCTATAATTATCTCATTTATTTGTTTATTGTCTGTCTTTTCCTCTAGAATGCAAGTTCCCAGAGAGAGGGAGAGAGAAGGCATCATGCCTGTCTTATTCAGCACCATAATGCTAGCACCTGACACAGTGCCTGCCACTTAGTAGGTGTTAGATGTGTGATTAAAAAGTGGACAAATTATCTCATTGAAGCCCCACAATAACCTTTGGTGATGGTAAGCACTATTATTCCGACCTTACAGAAGAAGAAACTGAGGCTCAGCCACCTACCCAAGGTCACGCCACTAGAAAGAAGTACAGTCAAATTTCTAACATAGGTCTCTCTGACTCCAAGTGTGCCGGAAAGTGGGGACCATTCTTTTGTTTTCCGAGATGGAGTCTTGCTCTGTTGCCCAGGCTGGAGTGCAGTGGCGCAATCTCGGCTCACTGCAACCTCTGTCTCCCGGGTTCAAACGATTCTCCTGCCTCAGCCTCCCAAGTAGCTGGGATTACAGGTGCGCACCACCATGCCCAGCTAATTTTGATATTTTTAGTGGAGATGGGGTTTCCCCATGTTGGCCAGGATGGTTTTGAACTCCTCACCTCGTGATCTGCCCAGCTCGGCCTCCCAAAGTGCTGGGATTACAGGTGTGAGCCACCGTGACCAGCCGGGGACCATTCTTAACCAGTCTAAACTGCACGTGGTTCCTCTTCCTATCTGTCTGCCTGTGTATCTCCACTCCCAACCCAGGCAAACCCAGAGAAACCTGGGGCAGCAAAGGGAGGAACACAGAATCTGGAAGAATGTAAATCTGACCTTTTCTTTTACAGGCTTAAAATCTGTAAATGGCTCCTCCCCAACCCCTCAATCCAAGCACTTTAAGTTGACCAGCAGGTCGTTAGTTCTGGCCCCTGCCTTCTTCTCCAGCTTCTCCTGTCCTGAGCCACCTCACCTCCTCTTCCACCTTCAGTCCCTGGCACACACTCCTCCTCAGTCTGCAAGGCTGACCCCTTCCTCAGTAGCCTATCCCTCATTTGCCCGTTGAAACTCAGCTCTGGCACCACCCCTTCCAGGAAGCCTCTAGACTTTGGAGAGGACAGCGCCTTTGGGTCTCCTGCCAGAATTTCCGGCTCAAGGCTGGGGCAAACACAAGATGTGGTCATTGTTTACCTGTCTGCCTTTCCCAGAGAGACTGTGTGTCATTCTTGGGGTCCAGTACCCTGTGCGGGTCTGGCACATGGGAGGGGCTCAGGAAATGTTTGTAGAATGAATAAATCAACCAGTGACCGAATTCTGGTACCCAGTCGGCCACCACATCTCCTCCAACTTCCTTAACTTCAGACATCTTTTCCTGGGCTAGGCCTTAACAGAAGGAACTCCTCACCTTCCACTGTAGGGTCAAGTCAGGGGTGGAGACAATGCGGAGCCCTTCCCCGCTGATTCAGCGCCTCTTCTAATGAGGTGAGGCCTCAGGTTTAGGAAAGGGTTGCCACAGCCACTGGTAGGGGGAGGGTCTGTGATTCTGTAACTGAAGGATAGGTAGGGAGCTTCGGTTGCAGACTGAGCTAGGGAGCTGAGTTAACCCCGTAGATTCAAATACTGCCCGAGAGATCTCTGCCTCTCCGCCACACACCCCGGTCACCCCGCGGCCAGGCTCTCGGCGCGTCAGATCCCGGCCCTGCCTTCTTCATCTCCTGCCCCGCTCCGCCCCCAACTGCAGATACAACTCGGGTCTCTCCGAAAGCAGCAAGGAGCCTCGGGGTGGGCTCTAGGCCCCGCGATGCTCCGCGTCTGGGAACGGATGAAGGGGTGCCAGCAACCCCCGCCGTCCCCGCGGTCGATCCGGGTTTACACGAGGCTCATCCGGGATTAGTCCCTGCGGTCGGCTAATCCCAGCGGCTGGACCGACCTCGGGGTCCGGAGCGAGGCCCACACAGTACCGGCCTAGGGAGCGAGGACGCTGGCCGAGCAAAAGCGCGCGACGCGGGGCGGGTGGAGGGGGAGGGACGGAGGAGGGAGCAGCGCCCTGGGAGGCGGGGCCAGGAACCGGCTGATCCGGTCTCTGTTTTCCGACCTCTCCGGAGCCGGTGTTTACCCGGGAGCCGGACGGAGGAGGCTGGGGCCGGTCGAGCCCGGAAGGGGGGAGGGGAGCGCAGTCGGAGACCGAGGCTGAGACCTTTTCGGTTCCTTTCCCCTAAATCGACTTCCAACCCTCGTTCCTGGGCGTGGGAGAACGCGACAGACAGAGAGATGTCTCCCGCCCCTTATCCCATCCAGTTCCGCAATTCACACTCGTTGCCAAAGAGTGGGGAGCGGTAATGGATACACCCGGGAACGACTGCACGTCCTGGGGGCGCCCGGGGAAGAAGGCAGCGCAGCACAAAACCTCCCCGGCGGTCACCTCCCACCCCGTCCTGCACCTGAGTTCTTGGGGGAGGGGATGCCCACAGCAGATCGGGCCCAGAGGATCCGGCAGGGGTCACTCTGAGGTGTATGGACTAGGGGTCTGTCCTCAGAACGCGTCAGCTCGACCCCATCCCCGATTAATACCAGTGCGGGTCTCAGTCTCTTGTCCCTCGCGTCCCCCAGCCCTTTCCAAGGTCTCCAGATTTAGCTCCCACTCTCCACGGGACGCAAGCCCGAGGACCCGGAAGAAGCGGAGTGGGATCCGGTTTTCACACTTTTATTGTAAAGCTCGGGAATAATTACACGGGTCTTTCATTGACAGCTCAGCAAACAAACCGGAAACGAACCGAACCGGAGGGGGGGTAGGGGCGGTGCCTGCGCATGCTCGCAGCGGGGGTGGGGGGGTCAGAGAAAGAGAAAGACAGAAAGAGACAGAAATCATTACAAATCAACGGGATTGTGCTCGCAGCGCCAGGGATGGGGTGGAGCGGGGCAGGGGCCCTTCCCGGGAGGAGCGAGGCGGTGGGAAGTGGCACGAACCAAGAGAAACACGACCCCAATGTGGGCACCCGACGCGCCCAAAACCCCCCACCCCGACCCCCACCCCCCTACACACGAGAGAGACACGGCCCCCCTCCCCACTAGATAACCCGAGGAGAGGAGACACAGTCTCCCCTCCCCATGGGCAGACACACCCGCCCGAAACCCCACGGGCGAGACACAGTCCCCCCTCCCAGAGAAGTCCCCAGTGGAGACGCCCCTTAAGAGACTTTCTCATGGCCAACACAAGCCCTCCCAACACCCGGAGACAGCCCCGACCCAGGGAAGAAATGGCTCCAGAGGCCCTACCCTCGGGATAGAGAGGTATCCCAGGGCTCCTAGGAGAAAAGACAACTCAGAGATGCCCAGCCTCATCCTAAAGTGCTGCAGGGCAGAGAAACCCCCATAGAAGAGATGGGGGCAGGGCCAGAAACATCCCTTCCCAGACATGCTTCAGAGATAGCCCCCTTCCCTGGGAAGAGAGATGGCCCCAGACTGACTTGCCTTAAGTACCCCCAGGAACCCTGGGAGGAAAACAGGCTCCCCAGAGAGCCTGGGTAATGTGGGGAGACATGCTCCTGTGGTCCTCAGCGGGAACACATGTCCCCCGGAGGCTCCCAAGGGGAGAGAGAGGGCCTAGAGAGCCCCTAGAGGTGAGGAATGCCCAGAGAACTTCTCCCCACCCTGGGATGTGAGACATGCTTCAGGGACCCTAGGAGAGAAATACGTCCCCATATACCCTACCCCTACCAAGAGACATGCCCTGAAGTAGGGGGATGGGGACCGACTAGGTCCCCTCTAGGAAGACACAGACTGGGTCAGGCTGGGTTTGAGGGTGGCTCTCCTCTGGCCAAATGTCGCCTATTGGTACATAAAACTGTACGCGACACAGGCATTGGGGAGGGGCTTCACAGACCTAGGACCCACAGGGATAGTCCCCAGTGCTGTCGCCATCCCCTGCCCACCTTTGGTTTCATCTCTCCAGTGCCCAATTGGTGACAGACCCAGTGCCCTGGCCCCAACCAGGGGGCTGGGGACTCTGTCTTTGCCTGTGGGAAGGGCTTCTCGGCCCTCCCAGCCATCTGGGCCACCCTCTTTCTTCTGGCTTCTCCACTGTGCAAAATGCTCCTCTGCTCTTCCGCTCAGTGCTCAGGGGTCTCTAAGACCAGGGCAAGGTACCCAGGCCACTAGGGGCTTCCAGTGGGAGTCCACTGACCCCAGGAAGGCCGCCTGTCTGGACCACCTTCTCCACCAAGCAAATGGGCCTCATACAATCTTCTTGCCCGAATCCTGACCTCCAGGACCCAGGACAATCCTTGAGGCCGCTGTTCCACCAGCTGGGCACCCAATACTACCAACTCCAAGACTATTGCACCTGCCCCATTTGTGCAGGGGAAAGGGGCTGTCTCTTTAACAAGCCCCCAGCCCATTTCCTGGGCTTCCCCAAGGGAAAGGAGCCTTTGGCCAACCCCTAGACCTGGTTGCTGCCACCCCATCCCATTCTACCCCTTCCCCTCCATAGAAGGGCTGCGTATGCCAGGGCTACCAGCCTAACAATGCTCTTCTTCCTAGCACTGTCACCCCAAACCAAGTTAGGGGCAAGGGGCAGATAAATAGGGTGACTCTTCAGCCCCCCGGCTTTTCCTGGGTGGGGGTGGGGTCTCTGGGGTACAGGAGTCAAGACCCCAGCAGCACAGCTCCCAAAGGCACCAGACGACCCCGCAGCCTGTACCCACCCCTCCCAATCTTGGACCACCTCCCCAAGCTTAGACTAAGTCAAGCAAGGGCCATACCCTGAGTCTCCAGCCTCCCAGCCTGGGCCCCTAGGGAGCTGGAGAGGTATGGGCCAAGGCAGTGGGGGTTTCTGGAAGGAAGAGGGGCTGAGGCTTTGAGATGGCCACAGCGGGAGATGGGGGCTCTGCAGGACACCCCTCACACCCTGGCCCCCTGAGGTGAAGAAGAGAACTCCACCTCATCATGGCTGACTGGGCTTCTCTGCCCCCCAACCTCCCTACCCCCTCCCCTATGGGACCCCTGACCCTGGCAAAGGGAAGCCCAACTGGAAGAAGGGGGCCTGGAGCCCAGGGTGCCCTGAGGCAGCCCTCCCACCCCCTGAGATCAAGGCAATGGTGGTTTTACAGGCTGACGGGTCAGTCATGGCAGGGGCTGGGGGTTGGGAGGGCAGGGAGGGGACAGAATGCAGGCCCCCTATATCAGGAGCAGCACCCAGCCACCCCCTGAGCAAACCTTCCTGCTCCCAACTCACCCAACCAGGCCAGAGGCACAGTCGTCCCACCCCTGTCCAGCTGCCCCCCACAGCCTCAGGGCCCCTCTGTGATGCTCATCTGGATGTGGGAGGCCAGCCTGAGCGGGGATGCCCCCCCAGGGCACAGCGCAACAGTTCCAAAAAAATAGAGATTTGTATTTTTAAAAAAAATTAAATAAAAGCCCAGCTCTGCTGATAGGCAAATGTTCCCCCCGTCCCCACCCCCACCCACCCGTTGTTTCCCTGGCCTGCACCCCCATCCCACCATGGCCCCAGGGGTATTTACAACATGGAACAATAGAGGCCTGGGTTGGGGGGCACTGCGGCAGGGAGGAGGGGGCACAGGGCAGGTTCCCCCCCAGAGGGGTCCCCCAAGACAACACAACATCAACAAGAAAAGTTGCAAATCAGGCAGAAATGGGGACGTCATTCCAAGGTCCTTATATACAGACACTGCATGACCAGCAGGGAAGGGGGGCCCAGATGGGACTAGGCGTGGGCATGTGGCAGGCAGGTGGGCCAGCCCAGGAGCAGCACGGGAAGACGAGGCCTCCGCTCCACTCCCACCCCCGTCCCTACCCCACCTTTGGTAACAAAAGCCCTTCAGGGAGCCCCCGGCGGTCAAGAGTTTCCTCTGGGAGCTTCCAGGGAAAGGGGCTCCCCAGGTCAGCCCTGCTTCAGGGCTAAAATTGGGCGTGCTATCCCCGCCCTGGTCGGCCATGAAGGTAACGATGAGTTAGAAGTGTGCTGCCCACCCTTGGCTCCACCATCTGCCCAAATCGAGGGGGTGCTCCCTGGAAGTCAAGGAAAGGAGCCCAGTCATTGTAGAGGAGCCCTCTTGGGCATCAGCTGGGGAAGCCCCATAAAGGGGAAGGGGCCCCTGGGGACTGGGAGATGGAAAGGAGGGGAGAGGACCTGGACCCTGCATGGGAGAAGGGCCAGCGTGGTCATGAGGCCAGTGATACGCCCACTTGGGGCCCTGGCCAGGAAGTCCACGCTGAAGGGGTCAAGAGTGAGGCCCTGGAATGGGCCCATTTGGGAGCTGGCCGGCGGCTGGGGGAGGGGGGCCGGCCGGCCAGAAGGGGGCTCACAGGTAGATCTCGCGCTTGGCCGTCTGGGCAGATGCCGGTGTGGCTGCGGGTGGGAAGTCCGAAGTCTGGGTCAGGGGGATTTCCTCCAAGGTGGCCGAGTCCTTGCAGGAATCATGGCTACTGTGGGAGAAGGCACTGTAGGAGGGCAGGAGGCGCACGGGGGCCGTTTTGGTGTTCCGGTCTTCCGGGGGGCTGGGGCTGCCGGCACCCGCAGGCTCCTGCCCTCCTCGGTCCTGGTAAGGCACGAAGGTGGAGAGTTTGAGGGCGCTGCTCTTGGTCCGGCGGCTGGGAGATGACTGGCCAGGCATCCAGCATGTGTCAGAGTGGCCAAACTCACTGCACTCCCGGGTGCATGTGCCTGTCATGGCGACATCAGGCAAAGGGCGAAGGTCTGTAGGAGCAAGCGGGGAAGAACAATTGTCAGACATACAGCCTCTGCAAAGCTCTGCTTCATGGCCTCCCACTGGCATCTACACCCTGCCTCAACACAGGAGTATGCGCCCCTTCCTGACCACTGAACTCACAGGCACACACACCCTCGAATGGACACATGCCCTCCCACCATCGACCTACTGGCCTACTGTACACACGCACATGCACACGCACACGCGCACACACCAATCTATCTTTTTTCTTTTTCTTTGTTTTGAGATGGAGTCTTGCTCTCATCACCCAGGCTGGAGTGCAATGGCGCGATCTCAGCTTACTGCAACCTCCACCTCCTGGGTTCAAGCAATTCTTCTGCCTTGGCCTCCCGAGTAGCTGGGATTACAGGCGCCCACTACCATTATCTGGTTAATTTTTGGATTTTTAGTAGAGATGGGATTTCACCAGGTTGACCAGGCTGGTCTTGAACTCCTGACCTCAGGTGATCCACCTGCCTTGACCTCCCAAAGTGTTGGGATTACAAGCATGAGCCACCGCACCCGGCCTTATCCTTTCTTTCCTTCAAGACAGGGTCTCACTACTGTCACCCAGGCTGGAGTGCAGTGGTGTGATTTTGGCTCACTGCAGCCTCAATTTCCCAGGCTCAGGCGATCCTCCCACCTCACACTCCCGAGGAGCTGGGACTATAGGCATGCACTACCATGCCTGGGTAATTATTTGTATTTTTTCTAGAGATGGGGTTTAGTCATGTTGCCCAGGCTGGTCTTGAATTCCTGAATTCAAGCAGTCCGCCTGCCTCAGCCTCCCAGAGTGCTGGAATTACAGGCGTGAGCCACAGAGCTCTAAATAGACAGATTCCTTCCAGCATCACCTATCCCACAGTGCTCTTCTTACACACCCACCAAATCTGCCCTCAGACAGGTGCACAAACACACTGCCTCATCGATCTCCGGACAGGCTTAAACGTGCAAATGTATCCTCAGGTGGGGTTGAGGAAACCCCCATCCTCATTGAATTGACGGACACAATCAATCTCTCTCTCTCTTTCCGTCTCTCACACACACAGATAGGCAGGGATGCACAAATCTACTATAGTGGGCACCTCTATCCTCAGATGAAATTGCGCACATCACTTCCTTCAGAACCCCCTCAAGCCTCACATGCTCCTGGTGGTTCTGAACCCACCCTCCTCCAGCGAGGCCCTGCTTTAAACCCAGGGGGAAGGGACAAGCTTCTATGTGGGGTATTCACATAGAAGCACACACTCACATCCACAAGCACGCTCATGCAGCCCCTCCCCACCTCACTTTGGCCCCTAAACCAGCCACCACCCCTGGCCTTGCCCCGGCTCCCTGCCCAGAACACCCACGGGAACAGGAGTTGGCGCCTGACATTAGCAGTAGCCGGTGTAGTTGCTGGGCAGCGGGGATCTCCATGGGAACGGCTGGGCCATGAGCACTTCCTGTCACAGCTGTCCCTGTCCTGCCCTTGCTCAGGGACAGCACCAGGCAGTGACCCCCCACCCCCCAGGGACATGGCTGAGCAACACTGCCTGGGACAGGGGCTCCCCTGGCACCACCCACTCTGGCTTGGCCTCCTGCCAGTGCCAGGTGAGGAGGGGACAGCTCTGTTGTTAACCCTCAAAGTGCCAAGGCTCTACAGCTCAGAGCAGAGTTGAGGGACACAACATGGCTCAGAGCAGAACATGGGCACTGGGTGGGCGAGGCTGGGTGCTGGGCAGAGTCCCACAGACCCCAGACCCCAGAGCAGCTCCCACATACCTGGCACTCTGCCTCAGGGCCTGCTCCGGCCAGCCGGCTCTGCGCGGGCACAAAAAGGACGAGACGGGCATGAGATCGCGCATGGAGGGGCGGGGTGGGGGTGGAGGACACTCTGAGACCTAGGGCCTGGGAGGTTAGACAAGGGCCCTGTACCTGAGGCAGGGGAGGGAAACCTCCCATCTTTTGTGGGGAGGGGAGGCTTTGAGTTGAGGGAGTGGGTGAGACCTGAGGACAGCTCCAAGTTAGAGAGTCTTTCCATCTCAGGGGTTAGCTCGTTCACTCGCCCCCTCCACAGGCTGCCGTGGACGCCTTCACTGCACACACACTTTCTGACGGCACACTTCACCATCCATTCCCATGCCGACCTCTGCTCCAGCTCACATCTCCATTTTGCCATCAGCCTCCAAATCCCTCCCAGACAGGCCTTTCTCCTCACCAGACCTCCTGCTGCTCTTCCTCAAAGAGGTGCCAAACCTTTTCCCACTCCTCTCCCCCGCCGATTGCCCCCCTGTTTCCCTTTTCGGTTCCCCCCCCCCCCCCCGTAGCATCCAGGGCCCAATCTCTATTCTCAAGGCCTTCCCACCGTTAAGAGGACCACCACCCACCTTCTCAAGGTTTCCTCACCATTATGTGAGCTTTCTGGTCAACACACTCAGGGTCCCTGTTCCCAAGTGGCCATGTAAACATGGTGCTGAATGCAACAGCTTTGGAGTCAGAGAAACCTGGGTTTGAATCCCTTCCAGGTCTGTCACTTTCTAGATGTATGACTTTGGGCAAGTGACTTAACCTCTCTAAGCCTCAGTTTCCTCCATTGTAAAGTGGGTGCCATAAAGTTCTCAGATCACAGAGTGGTTCTGGGGATGAAATGCGTGTATACCTGAAAGCCCTCAGCACGGTGACGATGACTGAGCACACAAGAACTCAATACACAGAGGATCTGTTTAAGGCCTCGTCACCATTCCCAGGCTTCCACACATTCCTGGGGTGCCCTGACCATGGTGCTGTGCCTCACCATTCTCGGGGTGCTCCATCTCTCCTATGCTGCCGTCAGGGGTGGTGCGCTCATAGTGATCCTCAGGCAGGGCCAGGGGACCGAGTCGAGGCCCTGAGGACGACTTGCTGGACGGTGTCTCAGACTCCTCCAGGCCACTGTCATAGTAACTGTGCTGGGATGGGTCCTGCAGCTCCTGGGCCTGGCTGGTGGCCGAGAAGGTGACGCGGCGGTGAGGTAACTGCAGGGAGAGAGATTGTCACTATCGCCCAGCCAGCTTGCCCACAGGGCCCACCACCATACCAGGCCCTAGTACAAGCCAAGCACCATCCTACTCAGACCTCAACAGCAACCAACAGAGACAGAGACCCAGGCCCTAGCATAGCACATTCCTCCCGAAAGCACAGGCCTCCGTGAAAGACTGCTCCTGAGTTCTAGGACCGCTCCTAGTACAGCCAAGTCCACGTACTGGAAGTCCCAATACAGCGCAGGCCCCAGTGTTATTATAGCCCCTATGCCACCCCAATAACCCTCATCCAGTGCAACCACTTGTTATAGCACAACCCTTCTAGTTCTAACCCAGCTTCCCAATATTGGCAAAGCCTCCCTTTAATCCCAGAATGGCCTCTAATACAGTGTAGAGCCCAATACCAGAGTAGCATAATACCACCCGACTCCCCTAATTCCAGGTCAGCCTCTAAACACCAGCATAGCCTGCAATTTCTAGAACAGCTTCCTAAAAGCAGCAGACTCCTGACTCCCAAACAGCTCACCAATACCAGAACAGTTAGTTCCCTCATTTCCAAACAGCACCCTCCAAACTCCAGCTCCTCACCTGTCTCACTGCTCTTGCCACTGCCTCCTTCCAAATGAGGGGACAACCTTTCATTTCTTATCCTCTGTTCCTCATCCCTGGTTTGTGATGTTGCAGCAGTCTGAAGACTCCCTGCTGTGGCCCCTCCCACTCAGCCCCCCATCCCCACTTCACTCCCCTCCAGAGAGGCCTGGGAGTGGAAAAAAGAGGGAGGAGCCTGATAACAAACCAGGGCACCTGGGGGAAGGAGGAGACAAAGCAGAACAATGGAAACTACCCAATCCTCCCAATCAGGAAATAGAATATTCACTGGAGAGGGTAGGGCTCTGCCAGGAGCCTGGATATGGGGGGAGGGCATGGTACCCATTAGGGATTAGGAAAGCTGGTCTCAAAGGGTGACTCCTTCCAAGAAATAGGAAGTAGCTTCTGGGAGGGCTGCTGGCATGAGGAGCCAGACTTTGAGGCTTGGACTGGGGACTGGGGCCTGGGGGTCAGGGGAGTGGAACCGTTACAGGCTGCTCCCAGCCAGCAGCCCTGTATGCCTGCCACAGGTTAACGATCAGCCCTGGAACCTGGCAACCTCAACTTGGCACTTGGCACAAGCAGCCAGCCACCCAAATACCCACTTGGGACTGCCACAGATTTTCCTGCCAACCAGAAATTAGGAGTTGTGGAGGGCGCAGACCCAGGGCCCCTGGAGGCCAGGGGTGAAAACAGCCAAGCCCAGGGCCCTGCTGGTGAGTCTCCACGCTCCTTCCCATCCTCCAAGACTTTGGCAGTGCTTTGTCTTACTCTATAACTCTGGATAGGAGGTTATGAAGATGGCCAGGGGAGGTGGCCCTGGCTTTGTAGACTTACCCTCCTAACAGCCCCATTCAAGGCAGCTAGGGTGGGAAGAGGCTGTCAGGACAGGAGTTTTGGAGCTGTGGGGAAGGTAGCCCAGAACTGCCTCCCCACTATCCCCATTCCTGAAGATGGCTCCCACCTCATCTTCAGGAATAAGCGACCGTTCTTGGAATCCTTGTATTGATCTAAAACACTGAAGGGTCTGGGTGATGACTGATAAGGTCCCCAAAACTGATATGGACATCTGGGGCTGGGAGGCCATAAAGGAGTGTAGTCCACCTGGTGTAGAGGTGAACAGGGTCCAGGAGAGGTCTGGGAGGCACGGGGCAATATGGTTGTTGTTGCTTCTCTTTCCAGTTTTCTTTCAAGATACTGGCCAGCAGTCCCACCTCCCTGCAGAACCCATATCTGGTAATTGAAGGCTTCAGTCCTGCCTACTAAGCAAGTTGCTTGGTCTCTTTTCCCATGATTCTTTTCTGTAAAATGGAGGGTTGAGTTATACCCAACACTTAATGTTCCCTCTAATTTTATGACTATCAAATTATAAAAGCCCAGATCAAAAAATCTCTCTCAAACTCTTTGAGTCCTGAATCTCTAGACACTTACTGATTATTGCCAATTGGCTCTGGCTACTGGCCCTTAAGATTCAACATGTCTGAAACCAAATTCTTCTTCAATTAGCTTCTGTATGGTCAATGATCTCATCACTATCCTATCACCCAGACTCAGAAGGCTGACGTCTACCTGGGAATCCCGGTAGCTCTCCCCTCATTCCCCATCCCTACCCCATATCCAATTATCCCTTGAATCCTGTGGGTCCCTTATCCCTAACCTTGGCCAAATCCATCCATCCATCACCCCCACTGCCACCATCATCGTCCAAATCTTAGAGGTTCAGTCCTGTACCTTCATCTCTATGCCCTTTAAGCCCACCATATATTCCAGTGAACTTTCTAAAACTCAGTTCATCTAAAACACTCATGAGCTTTCAGGGACTATTTCCTTCTGAAGAACTTTTGGTAAGGCACCTATGTCCTCTACAACCTACAGTTCTTCTAGTCTCTTCTTTCAGCTTTCTCTTATGCCTTCCACTCTTGCCAGAATATTCCTTTTTCTGCCCTTTCCCTCCCTCCAACTTGGTTCACTCCTGCCACAGGAGTTTGCTCACACGGTGACCCTGTGAAGAGACCCTGTGATTAGGACCCTGCCCTAATCCTGCTCATCATTGACAAGCTGACTTTATCCTTCCAGAAGCCCATCTCCATGTCTTGTGTAAGTTTTCCCACACTGTGCTTGTCAAAGGAAGGGAAAGGTAATATGGTAAAATAAATTCAGAAAACTCAAGAGGTAAACAAAATTGGGGCTGGGCACAGCAGCTCACACCTGTCATCCCAGCACTTTGGGAGGCTGAGGTGGGCAGATCGCTTGAGCCCAGGAGTTGAAACCAGCCCGGGCAACATGGCAAAACCCTGTCTCTGCAGAAAATACAAAACTTAGCCAGATGCGGTAGTGCACGCCTGTAGTCCCAGCTACACAGGAGGATCGCTTGAGTCCAGGAGGCAGAGGTTGCAGTGAGCCAAGATTGCACCACTGCACTCCAGCCTGGGTGACAGAGCAAGACCCTGCCTCAAAAAAAAAAAAGAAAGAAAGAAAAAAAAAAGTCTAGCAGTTTCCCCCTTTTTGGAGGACTCTGCAGAGCCTTTAATAGGCTAATGTGATCGTGAATTTCTTACTACCAAAACTAACTTCCCCACAGAACCCCTTTTTTATGGCGTAATAGATAATAGGAGACCCGCCTGCTTTGTGTTTGAATCTAGCTGCATCACTAGTTTTCACTTCTGAAAATGAATATTAAAATGACCCATATCATAAAGAGTTATGAGCACTGATTGAACTAATTCGCACAAAGTGCTTAGCATGGTACCTCTCACCTAGTAAGGACTCAAAAAAGTGGAAGTGAGGGCTGGGTGCAGTGGCTCACACCTGTAATCCCTGCACTTTGGGAGGCCAGGGTGGGTGGATCGCCTGAGGTCGGGAGTTCAAGACCAGCCTGACCAACATGGAAAAGCCCTGTCTCTATTAAAAATACAAAATTAGCTGGGTGTAGTGGCATATGCCTGTAATCCCAGCTACTTGGGAGGCTGAGGCAGGAGAATTGCTTGAACCCGAGAGGCAGAGGTTGCAGTGAGCCGAGATTGTGCCATTGCACTCCAGCCTGGGCAACAAGAGTGAAACTCCATCTCAAAAAAAAAAAAAAAAAAAAAAAAAAAAGGA
>NC_045437.1:148929588-148955469 GCF_002776525.5 Piliocolobus tephrosceles | reverse complement strand
CCCAAGAGAGCAAGAAGTGAGAGACGGAGAGAGAGAGAGTGAGAGCAAGCAACCCAGGGTGGCCAAAGCAAGGAGTGGAAAGAGGGGATGGAGGTAGCATCACAGGCAGAAGGCAGAACTAGGAAGCCTCTGCTCATGAGCAGGGAACGCCCTAAGAGCAGGGGTGCAGGGCAGGTCAATGAAAAGAATTTAGGAATTCCCTTGCCTCCCCCTGGGCCCCGCTCCCTGCAGCCCAGGCTGGTGATCATGGTGGGGAGACACAGGGGAGAGCCAGCTAATTGCTGGGTGTTGAGTGTTGTTGGGATGAAGAGGCTGGGGAAGGGACTTGAGGGAAGGACTTGCCCTGGGGGAAGGTGGCTGGTGTAATCAAGAGGTTCTCTGCCTTCACCGAAGGCAGGAAGGCTGAATGTTATTCCCTACCAGGTGCTCCAGTCTGAGGTCTGTCAGAGGCAACTGTTTGAGCAGGTTGGAAGAATCAAGCCTCAGATGGGGCAGGACTTGGGTACAGCTCCACCCACCCTTTCTGGGTCATTCTTAGGAAGAAAGCCCTACAGACATGGGGCAAGGGGATACACTGGCAGACACCTCCATTTGAAGGCTGATCGGAAGGCCACTTTCCCAGAGGTGGATAGGGACATGGGGGTGGATGGCAAGATGGTAGGCTAAGATAGTGTGGGGTACAGTGGGCAGGTCTAGGATGTGGCAAGAGGCAAAGAGAAGGGAAGGGGAAAATGAGGTAGGACCTGAGGACAAAGGGCTGCTTCCAGTCTCTCTCGCTTCTTCTCTCAGTTCCAGAAAATAAGAAGCCAAAACTCCAAAAATAGAGAACTTTATTGTCAGGGTCAAGGGCATGTGGGACCCAGCCCCAGAAGCCTAGTGGTGAGGAAGAGGTTAATGCACAATACACACAGAAGGCACAATGGGGAGGTCCCCTCCTCTGGCAGACTCCCCACTCAGTTATCCACGGGACCCCAGGTCTCCCTGTTTCCCTCCTAGAGAAGCACCTAGGGCTGGTCTCACATAAAGACCTAGGTTTGGAGCAGACTTCTTCCCCATTTCCCTCCCCACTTCTGCTCACCTGCCCACCACCCCCAACCCACAAGGCCCAGCAGCTGGTTCAGGGCAAATCACAGGCCTCTCCCCAGTGGGGAGAGGGCAGGGAGGAGACCACAGAGCACACCCTCCCTTAATCTTCACTCAGCCTAATCCCTGTGCCTGGGTGAGGCAGCAGTGTTATTACCAAGGCCCCACCTCCCACTGCGGGCTCAGGCTGGCCCCCCTATGGGCAGACACAGTAAACCTGCTCCATCACTCCCACACCTCAGTCCAAATGGCTCCGTGGTAGGGGTGGGGTAGGGGCTGGGGTGTGCTGAGCTGAAAGGGCTGGCCTACCTGCTTGCTGGGGTATTTGGGGGGGTTGGTGCGGTAGCTGTAGTCGGAGTACTGCTCAGAGCCCGTGGACGTGGTGTCCCCGGTGCCCACGAATGTGTTTGCAGGTGGCAAGTCCTGTACCACCTGGTGCTTCTTGGAGGCCGAGGGTGACTGGGGCTGCAGCTGGATGGAAGGCAGTGGGGAGTTAGAGCGGTAGTGGCGGCCCAGGTCAGGGCTGCCTGGTGGGTAGTTGAGGGGCAGGTGGATGCGGGGACTGTCCCCAGGGGCATCGCTCATCAGGTTGAACTTGAGGGACTTCTGCAGCCCGGCCTCATCCTCGTCCTCCACTGGCTTCACGGGCTTTGGGGACTTGCTCTTCTTGCCCTTGCTTTTGTTTCCCTTGGAGGCCTTGCCACTGGGTTTGGGGGCGTACAGGTCCTTGGTCTCCTTCTTACCAGCCTGGTAACCACTTTTGGCCTCCCGCTGCCGGCAGTAGCGCACAAGAACCGCCAGGGCGATGAGCAAGGCCACGGCCACCACACCGGCCACCACACCAAAGAGAATGTTGCCACGCTGCTTGGAGCGCTCGTATTCTGGATCCCCGGCAATGTCAATATCCAGTGGTGTATCCAGGCTGTGGCCCAGGAGGGTCTCCAGCAGCGTGCGGTTGGCCAGAGTCTCATTGACATAAAGGTGGACCAAGGCTGTGCCATAGCGTGGGGGCTTGCCGCGGTCACTGACCTTCACCACCAGGCGGTGTAGCCCATGGTGGCGCCGCTCAATCTCCTTCTCCAGGGTGATCGCACCTGAATGTGACCCAATCTGGAAGAGTCCATAAGGGTTGCCACCTGCGATGCTGTAGATCAGCTCAGCATTGACACCAGAGTCAAAGTCCTCGGCTGCCACCTGGCTGACCGTCTCACCAAGACGTGTCTGGGGGGTCAGCAGCCGGTGAGAGGTGTTAGAAGGGGCAGTGATATAGGGTGCGTTGTCATTCTCATCCAGCACATTGATGGTGACACCAACATAAGCTGAGCGAGGTGGGACGCCACCATCCACCGCCTTCAGCTGGAAGGTGTAGGTGCTTTGTTGCTCTCGATCGAAGCTCAGGCTGGAGAGGATAGTGCCTGTGCCATTCTGGATAACAAAGTCACCATTGTCCTGCTCCACGGAGAGCTGCACCTGCGCATTCTCCCCCTTGTCTCCATCAATGACAGTCACCATGCCCACTGGACTCAGTGCTGGCATGTTCTCCATCACTGAGAAGTTATAGCCACTCAGCATAAATTTGGGGTCATTGTCATTGCAGTCCAGCACATTGACAAGGACAGTGGCTGTGCCCTGGAGGCTAGGGCTGCCCCGGTCAGCTGCCACCACCTTCAACTCATAGCTGTCCCGCTGTTCCCGATCCAGGGATGTCTTCACCTGGATCTCTCCAGTCTCGGGAGAAATGGTGAAGAGGCCCTTAGCAGCCGGCTCAGGCTCCAGAGAGTAAACTAGCTCAGCATTAGAGCCAGAGTCCGCATCACTGGCAGTGACCTCAGCAATCACTTCACCAGGTTTGTTGTTTTCCGGGAAGGCGACCTCAGTGACACTCTGAGTGAAGACAGGTGCGTTGTCATTGACATCCACCACCTGCACCTTGAGGGAGTTGGTGCTGGAGAGTGGGGGGTTGCCGGAGTCCACAGCCACAATCTCAATGGTGTAGTCTTTGACCTTCTCGTAGTCCAGCGGGGTGGTAGTCTGCAAGAAATACTTCTTCTTGCTGTCACTGCCTGTCTCACTGGCCTGGCGCAGCTGGAAGGGCACATCACCTGCCACCACACAGGTGACAGCTGCATTCTCTCCCTCATCTCGGTCAGATACCTGCACCAGGGCCACAGCTGTCTCCTCTGCCACATCCTCTGAGATGTTAGCCATCCCATCTTGATGAGTCACTAGCCCTATGCCCCGGATCTCAATGGTGGGGGCGTTGTCATTCATGTCCTTCACGGTCACAACCACCTGGGCACGGGCACTCTTGGGGTTGGTGCCTCGGTCCTTAGCAAGCACTGAGAAGCGCAAGGTGCTTAAGTCCTCACGATCCACCGGGCCCTGAACAGTGATAAGTCCAGTGTTCCTGTCCAGTCGAAGAAGACGCCTCACGACTTCGGGTGCCTGGTGGAATGTATATTCAATCTCTGCATTGGCACCTTGGTCTGAGTCATTGGCCTTCACCTATGGGACAGGAGAGAAAAACAAGGAGAACAGAGATGGTTTCGATCAGGGATAGCAAATAAAGGGGCACATGTGCTGCCAATGTCCTTTCCAACAAGCATGGCAGACACAGCCAATCCAACATTGCTCCCTTTCCAGAAGCCATGTGTGTACTGCCTTTTCCCGATTCGGACACTCTGGCAGGCATTACTAACCTATTTTCCTGAAGAGCCCAGATGCAGCCTGCAAATCCTCAACAGTGCTACAGGAAACTATTGGAGATGGGACAGGGCAGAATTAAACTTCACTTGTCACTGCTGTGTGGGTCCACAAAAATACCAGGAGAGGATGAGGATCCAATAGAACTAGGGAAGCCATTTCACCAATGAACCCTGCCTGAACCCTCCTGAAGAGATGGAGAGGTGTGAGTAGTAGAGGTGGTGTGTGTGCCCATGTGAATGTGCACTACATGCACGCCTGCACATATATATGTGTATGATTATGTCAGAATGTGTGATTATGTGTGATATTTTTGTATGAGAAGGTATGTGTCCGTATGCGTATGACTGTGTCAGAAGGTGTGATTATATGTGATTTTTGTGTGAGAAGGTATATGTGTTTGCACACATGAGTAAAGACTCACATGCCCACCTGAAGGCCCCAGGTTAGGATATTTCTTTTGAAAGAAGTCAGGTAGGGTTGTGGGTCAGAGAAGCCCTCCAGGCCGGGCCCCAGCCACCGCTCTGTCAAACCGGGGAAACCTGTTTCAGCAGCAACTTCTCCTCCTGGCTGGCACTGGCTGGCGAGGCACCAATGCGAGGAATCTGGCCTGAGCCTGCAGCCAGGAGGGAGGGGCTGATGCAGGCCACAGAGCCTGCTGGCAGTGGGCTGGGCTCCCAGCAGCAAACAATGAACTGTCTGTCCCTTTGCAGTCAGCGGGCACGCCCTCCCACGCCAACTCCGACGCGCACTCGACCCAACTCTATACAAACATGGTTGGTAATGGGGCAAGAGGACTCAGGTGGGAATGGCCATGGGGTACTACTGGGCAGGGAGAAACATGAGGGCTGGAGTTAGGTCACAGCCAGACAGAATGTGATGGCTGTGGGGAGTGAGGGAAGAATAAGCATAACTTGGTAGAGTCTCTGGGGTAACAAAACAGAAGAGTCCTGGGTTCAAATCCCAGTTATACCACTTCCCAAGTAACTGTATGACCTTGGGCCAATTATTTAACTTCCCTAAGCCTCAGTCTAGGAACATGTGAAATGGGGATGATAATGTAACCTATTTCACAGAACTGTGGCAAGTATCAAATGGGATAATATAGGTAAAAATGCCTGACACAGGGAAAGTGCTCCCTAAATAGCATTTACTTCTTTTTGTCTGTCCAACCTCTACCCTCCTACCCGCCTGCCTCTGAAAAATCAGTGCTAGTGCAGTAGTGGGCACTGTACCGAGTGAGCCCTCCAGCCACTGCCAGTCCTCTCCTCCTTGGGAATGGGAACTCCAGCTACCCCTGTCTGGGCTTTTGCTACAGTGAAGACTCCTGGGCAACAGTTCCCCAGGTACCCTGGTCTCTGCTCACATCTCTGGGTGCCAAACCTTAACAGTTTCTCCTCCCCTCACCCCAGTTTACCTGTCACTAACTTTATGATGAGGATCCCCAGTCTCCCTTGCCTCTAGATTGGTCTTCCAGCTTCTTATCTGCCTCTTGTCTCACCTCCCTTTGTCCCTGTCTGTGACTCTTGGCTTCGGTCTCCTTTCTATCCTTGCTCACTTCTGATTCTGCCCCATTCCCACAGCCTGTTTTCTTCCATCCTCTTTTTTCAGCCCTGCTGACCTCCCTGCTTACTCTCTGCCCTACTCTCCCGCTTCACCTCACTGGGAAGTGGTAAAGCTGTTACACACCTAGGCTCTGAAGCCAGACTCTTGGCTGCGGCAAAGATGGACTCTGAACTCATTAGCTGTAGGATATCAGGCACGTATTCTAATCTGTATGGGCTCAGTTTCTCATCTGCAAAATGGGGCTAATGCTTACCTTGTACTGTAAGGATTAAATGATACAATACACATCATGTGTTTAGAACGGTGCCTGGCACCTAGGCTATTATTATTTGCCATCCCCGACTGTCTGTCTCCCTTTTCTTTTTCAGTCTCTTTTCCAGGTCCCAGTCTACCAGGCTCTTAAAAAGCAAAAAAAGGCTGAAACTCCCACCCACCTCCCACTTCGACTTGAGGACCTAGGACTAAGGGTTTTCCAGGATGGGTAACGGTGTCCAGGGCAGGCCGCGCCTCCTCAGCTCCCTCACATCAAAGAGAGAGGCATCTTCAGCCCATGGGGAAGGAGAAAGGAGCTGGGGCTGGCAGGAGGCCAGAGCTGAGATGACAGCGGGAGATACACCCACCTGTCTGCAGGGACGCTTTCTTTGCACCCTCCCAGGCCCCAGCTCCATCAGGCTGCCCAGCGCCTGGGGCAGTTCCCATGGAGGGGTGCTGAGAACTTCAGCAGAGGAAACTGACCCCCACTAACCCCACTGTGCCAAGCACCCCACACCTATGGGCACCCCATGCCTAAGGGAGGAGGCAGGTCTATAGACACCCCAGTATGTGTTTTTAGAACACCTGGCTAAAATGATCTCATTTGACCTTGTCAGGAAGAGGTAAAATGAGGCTATTTCCTTCAGCTTCAGGAAAACCTCATTTGGTTAAAGGGAAACTGTCCCTGGTTGGGAAGATACTCTCATCTCAGGAGAGATTCCACCTGGATAAGCGGTGATTCTTTTGTTCCAACTCCGCTCACCTGGCTGGCAGAGAAGGTCTACTTGACTAGGGCGGGAGTTTCACTTCTCAGAGGTTTCCCCAGCTTGAGTCTGCTTAGGAGTGGGGAGAAACTGTTCATATGCTACGTCACTGTCACTTAAGTAGCCTAATAGAAGAAAGTAATATCACTGCTGGGGTGGGGTGGGAAAGACTCCCCTGGCTGAGTTTGGGGAGAAGGGGTCTCACTACAGTATTCTGGCAGTTTTTCCCCTAAGTGAAGGGAACTCTCACCTGGTTGGGTGGGCTCCCATTTCTAATGGATCACCCTGACAGTTATACGGAGGGGGCCTCTCACCTGGATGACCGAGTGGCCTATGGGGCTATTCTCAGATAGTTCGGCCTCATAGGAGGGCCGCTCAAACTTGGGGGCGTTGTCATTGGTGTCGAGCACGGTGACACGCAGCAGGGCACTGCTGGCGCGTGGGGGGCTGCCGCCATCCTGCACCTTAATGGTGAGGTCGTAGGAGTCCCAGCGCTCACGGTCCAGGTTGCCCATCACAATGAGCTGTGGTTGCTTCTCCTCCTGGTCCTCTGCCACCTGCAGCCCAAATAGCTCCTGGGCCTCAGGCCCAGCCTGCAGCTCATAGGATGCCACACCGTTGGGACCAGCATCACGGTCTGAAGCCAGCGGGATGGGGAAGAGTGAGCCGATGTTGGTGTTCTCAGGGATGGCCAGAGTGATGACTGGTGAGGCGAAGTTGGGTGTGTTGTCATTGATGTCTTGTACTTCTATCTGGCCCTCCAGCAGCCGGGGGCTGCCATTCTGCACAAGGTCTGTGATAGACACCTCAAACTCCAGGATGCAGGGATCACCAGGGAGCTGGTTCTGGCATTCACGGAGCCCCTCACGGTCGATGGAGGTCTCGGTGGTGAAAATGTCACCTGTCTTGCCATCCACGCGAAGGTACGGGGCACCCACCTCTAGCTTGTACAGGTGCCCCACATCTGGAAAACCATAGTCGGCTGCGAGGCTCCCAATGAGGGTGTTGGGTGGCTGTTCCTCCGGCACCTTGTACACTACCCGAGTGGCGTGGCCTGGGGATGGAGCCAGCAGGAGCAGCAGTGCTAGCAGCATGGAGGGCAGCAGTAGCCGTTGCCCCCCAGGGCCTGGGCTGTGCCTCAGCGGCCCCATCCTGGCAGGCCCCAGAATCAGGAGGGCTGCAAGGGGAAGAGGCAAAACAGAGGCCATGAGCTGGGAAGAGAAGCCTGGCCCTGAGCTGCCCAGAGCTGGCCCCATACTCACCCTCTCCCATTGACACACGATTCTCCACAAGAGCAGTCAGTCCCAGCACAGAACCCCAATTCCAGAAACTCAGATCCCTGAATCTCATCCACAGCTGGGTGTAGCAGCAGTGTCTGCTCCAGCTGGAGGAGCCAGTAAGAGGCCTGGCATGCTTAGAGCAGCTCCCGCCCATGGAACACCCTCACCCACCTGACGCTCCCTGGGCCCGAGCCCGGCTGCCCTCCCTCTTTCCTTCTTTCCCTCCCTGTTCTCTGCTCTGTGCTTCACCCAACACCTCCTTCTCACGAGCATCCTGCCTTAGTCACCGATGGTAATTACCCTGATACTGAGATAGGGAGAGAGAGCCAGTGGAAGGGTGAGGCCTCGAGCATCCCCAATCGGAGCACCCCTCCCCACATGCATGGTAGGAAAGAGACACAAGTACCTCCTTACACACCCCAGACCCTCGGACCATGACTTCTCACACTGGGCCCCATTAAGGTTGGCTGGAGGGAGAGGAGATGATGTCTCATTTCTCTTTATTATGAGATGCCAAGTCAGTGCATATGTATGAGATATGACATCTCAAATCCTCTTTTTCTGACAATCTCCCACAGTGCCCAGTGTTCGCCATCCCCATAAAAGGCCAGCTTAAATTGGGCAAGGCTTGTGAAAATGGTTAGGGTTGAGGAGTAGGTGTTAGCCTTCCTGACTTTCCCTCAACACACATGCCCCAGAGTGTGCACACAGGCCACAGAGTGCGCACACATGCCCCAGAGCGTGCACACAAGCACATGAACAGTTGCTAGGGCTTCTCTCCTCCCCCTTCTGCTGCCATGGGCAGGTGCATACAAGGGAACACAGGTCAAGATTGGGGTCAGAACTGTGGTCAAGGCTGACTAGCTCTGGAATTGGCATTGGGAACTGCCCTGGCCTGTCCTTAGCAACAGGGAGCCCAGCAGGTCTAACTGGGACAGAGCTGCCAATGATTATGACACCACCAGCCTTTCCCTGACCACTCCCCCACCCCACATGCTCTGGTCTCTGGATGAACATCTGGCTCCTATTTGACATCTATCCCCATATATCCAGCCCCTACTTCACACCTGCCTTTCCCAACCTCTGCCCTAGCCAACCACAAGCTGCACCCCCATCACCACAATAACCCCCTTCTTCTGCCCATCTCCCCTGGCTTTGAGGTCGTGCATTTGCAGATCCCAATCAGACCCAGCTACTGTCTCTGCCTTGAATGCCCCCTCCTCTCCAACAAAACCATGGCCAGTCCCTCCTCTATTCAAATCCAAAATCTTTGGATCTGCAGTTTCTTTAGAGGCTTCTGGTTCAATCTCCTTTCCCCACTTCCTCACTTTTACCTGGAATACCTTCCCCGCACGTGGAATACCCACCCCACATCAATCCCACTGAGGGCAGGCTCTGGCCCTCCAGGAAGCCTTCACAGTCCTCTCCTGCCCACGGTGACTTCTCCTTCCTCCAACTCACAGCGGCTTATTGTCTGCTCCAATCCCAAGGCAATGAATCATGGGGCTGACTGGGACACCGCCCGCCTGTGTTGTTCAGCTTCAGTACTGTGCACCTATTCCTGAGTTATCTGCCTCTCCAGGCAGACACAAAGCACCATGAAGGGACAAGTACTCTGTACACTCACTCATCCCCTGCCCCCCAACAATGCACCTTTGCACATCTGGGTACACTGTAGGGACTCAGTCATGCATTCAACAAATGTTTACCGGGCATTTACAATACGCCAGGCTCTGTCCTGGGCACTGGGATGCAGAAGTGAACAAGACTGGTCCAATCTGCCATGACAGTGGTTCTAACTCAATGACTATTTGTCCATTTTGTTTGGTTGCTTCTGTATACCATTTGGCGAATGTGAGGCAGCAGGGTGGGGAAAAGCGAGGGCTGTGGCATCAGACGGTCTGAGGCAAACCCAGCTGCTCACTTCCTGGCTGCATGATCTGAAGCAAAGATTTAGTGCCTCAGTTTCCTTATCTGTAAAATGGGGATAATACTACCTATTTCCTAGGGTGTTTGAGATACTGTGGGCTAAATGTGGTACTCAACAAAGGACTCCTTCAAAGCATTTAGCACAACTGTAGTTGTGTACCTGTTTGGAAAACGTGTTAATTGTCTGTCTTTGCTACAAGATGGTGAGCAGAAGGCAGAAGAGTTTCTATTTTGTTTGCTCCTACCTCCTCAGGGCTTAGCCCTGGACCTGGCATACAGTGGGCACTCGGCAGCTCTTGAATGACTGTTGTTATTTTGGCTCTCTGGGCTTAGCCTTTCCTGGTGTGTGACCACTGCTCTTTTACTTGCTCACTTACCCGATTCCCCTACTCCACTAAGAACTTCCTGGGGTAAAATGTAAGTCTTCTCTGTTTAGGGCACATAGCAGACTCTCAGCAAATGTTCACTGAATGCACAGAGTCCTCAGATAAATCAAACACTTCCCCTCCTCTGTGTGGCCTTCCCCAAGCACAGGCCCCTCCCTAAAGTGTGTGCCGCCGTATTATCAGATTGGTGTGAATGTTCCCATTGCAATCTTAATCTCCTTAAAGGAAGCAGGAATTTATCTGATACTCCATTTGGATCCACCCTGCCTCCAGTCACCTCCCCTCCACCTGCATGGACCTGACACAAGGCTCATCTGACTACTTCAACCCCAATCCAAACACATCCCCAAAGGACCATCACCAGAGAACCTCATTTTCTTATGGGACTGAGTCCTGCTGCCACCCTCCTCTGACTATACAAGGTGGTATCATTGTGCACCCCAATTCTCTACATAAGTCTTGGCAGGTGAGGTGTTATGTGGGAAGCCCACAGGAATTACCCTAAACCTGACCAAGAGAATAAATAAGGCAGTCACTGTTTGCCTCTGTTCTCTCCAGATCAAGGATATTTAAGAGAGTTAATCTTTTGTGGTCACATCCTCCTTCAAGAATTTTCTAAAACCATGGTGCAGATTTTTCCAGGAAAAATGACTGTTCACAAACTTTAGCTGCTAATTAATTCAGGGGGCCATGATCCGGCAGTCAGAGCGAATGATGTGTGGCCACTCCGAGAGCTACGAATGAAGCCCCCACCTCAGGCTTCCTCCGTCTCAGTCACAACCTGAAGCCCTATAACCTTTCAAACCTCCTAGGCAGAACAGGCACACATGCTTGTGAGACCACCTCTGCCCCCCATATGCTCTTTCTCACCCTTAGGAGTTGCCTTACCTCCAGCCAGAAAAGAGAAGGAGAACCACAGGATAATATCCAACTCAAGGAAGGTAAAGGATGGCGGGGCTGGGGAAGGATCCCAGAAAGGAGGAGGAATGTGGGGAAAACAGGGTTGGGGGGAGAGCTGCTCACAGTGGGGAAAGGAGCTGAAGAGGCTCAGGCCCTTCAAGCATCTGGAGAGTTCCTTCAAAATAAGGATTATCTGGCCCCACCCTTAGGAATCTTTATTCAGGAGGTGGGACCTAGAGAAACCCCCAAGCAATTGTGATGCAATGGTCGGATCAACTGGGTACAACTTTAAGGTAATTCCAGGGAGGTAAGAAAGGGCCTGAGGTCCTGCAAACTTTCCATTGCCAGGCTGGAATGCAGTGGTACGATCTGTCCTCATTGCAACCTCTGTCTCCCGGGTTCAATCAATTCCCCTGCCTCAGCCTCCCAAGTAGCTGGTACCACAGGCGCGTGCCACCACGCCTGGCTAATTTTTTTTTTTTTTTTTGTATTTTAGTAGAGACGGTGTTTCACCATGTTGGCCAGGATGGTCTCGATCTCCTGACCTTATGATCTGCACCCCACTCGGCCTCCCAAACTGCTAGGATTATAGGCGTGAGCCACCACGCCAGGCCCGGTACTGCAAACTCTTTTTTTTATTTGGCGGGGGGGATGGAGTCTTGCACTGGACTGCAGTGGCTCAATCTCGGCTCACTGCAAGCTCCGCCTCCCAGGTTCATGCCATTCTCCTGCCTCAGCCTCCAAGTTTGAGTAGCTGGGACCACAGGCGCCCGCCATCACACCCGGCTAATTTTTTGTATTTTTAGTAGAGATGGGGTTTCACCATGTTAGCCAGGATGGTCTCAATCTCCTGACCTTGTGATCCGCCTGCCTGGGCCTCCCAAAGTGCTGGGATTACAGGCGTGAGCCACTGCCGCACTTGGCCCCTGCAAACTCTTATCATCACCTTTGCCATCATCATCACTCATTATCATCTCAGCAAACACTAAGATTCTACTCAGTACTAGGCATTTTACACACATGATCTCTTTCCTCCCAACCCTCTGAAATGGATACTATTTATTATTACACTCCTTCCCATACTACAGATGATCAAATGGGGGCCGAGAAAGAATAAACTGTCTCAAGTCACGGAAGTAGTATGTGGAAGAGCCAGGACTTGAGAAATAAGAATGCCTCTTCACATCCCAGAGTCTGGGGGAAAGCAACAGAAATATCTGAGGCTAGAATCTGATGCTTGTTATGTCACACCCACCTCCCCACCATTCCTGGACTGCCAACCTTGCCCAGTAAGTAGGGAATAAGAAAGAGTGGGCCTAAGGGTCAAGGAATGGATGAGCCCAGGCTTCCTAGGCTGCTGCTGTTCACATAGGGGCCTGTAGAGATGCAGGGAGAGAGCCAGGGTGGCCTGGAAGGGCAGGAACAGCAATAAGGAGGCCTTCCCTCACCCCTGCCCCCATCATCTCTGAACTTTGTCCCCAGCAGTTGGGCACTGGGAGTCATTAGTCCCACACGGCAGCCTTTGATACATGCAGCGTCTTATCTGCCCTTCCCCAGGCCCTGACTGACTTCCTGGGCAACGGTGCCCCACCTCCCCCCAGTGACATGGGCACCCAGGACCCTGAGAAGCCAGAGCCTCAGGGGGAACAGGCACAGGGAACCATGTCCCTCAGATAGAGGAGCAGAAGTGTCATCAGGGGTGTAGGAGTAAGGGATAAGGAGGGGATAGAGTCCCAGAAAAGCCGAAAGAAATACCATCTATGTCAACATCTGGGAAGGGATGAGAACAGAGGTGAGGGTTCACCCGGAAACTTCATTTCCAGCCCACCCTGGGGACTAAGGTCCATTTTGCTGAGTGCTGTGGCCAGAGAGAAAAAAACACACAGAGGCAGCCACCACTGTCCCAGTAGCCAGGTCAGCTCTGACTCCCCACCCTCACTCCAGCACTGTTACACAACGGTCACTGCCGCGGGCACAAAACACCAAGGGACAAAGGGACTGTCTGGGGGAAAAGGGGAAGCAAATGGGGCTGTGTGGGGTGGAGCTGAACAGAAGCCTCCCACTGAAAGCAAGTATGCAGACCTCAGCTCCTCTCCCCTCTCTCCCACAACCCTCTATTAGCCTCTGCAGGGCTTCTGGGCACCTGCATGCTTGAGTCAGATTGTTGGGGTTAGAACCCTCGCTCCACCACTTCCTAGCTGTGTGACGTTAACCAAGTGAATTTACTTTTCTGAACCTGTTTCCATACTGTGAAATGGAAATAATGAGTCCTACCTCTTGAAATTATTTGGGAGAATTAAATGAGATCTCATGCCTATAAGGTCTGTTACATTAAGGTCTATTTACATCACATGTAAAGGACAAATCATTTTTTTCTAAGCCTTCCAATTGCCATTTTATTTCCAGCATCAGGCACACAGTGGGTGCCCCTTTGTTGGATGAATAAACAAGCCAATCCCTCGCTGCTTGGTAAGTCCTATGAAGGCAATGATGGTACGCATCTTACTACTGCATCCTCACCACCCACCATGGGCCCTGGCAGATAAAAGGTGCTCAATACATTGTTGAACAGAATCTCTGCACCAACTATCCTTGCTCACGTAAGGGGCAGCCCTCACCTTCTCCTTGTTTTTCCACACTCCTCCCTGAACCTTGATTCCCACTTAGCTCCTCCCCCACCCTCGTAGGCCCCCCTCCTGGCCCTTCAACCCCCTTCTTCCCAGCAGTAAGGTTACTATCGCTTGCCCAGCTCCTCTGCAGAAGTAGCCACAGCAGCAGCCTCTCTGCTAAGAAGATGCCAGACCAGCAAGACACCCCCTTCCAGCTGAAGTCCCTTTTGGAATTGGGAATTGGAGGTGGGTAGGAGAAGGGGTAAAAACTAAATGCGGCCAGAACTGAATCCAGACTTGCCTCCCTATCACACTGCCTCTGGCCACCTCTGGGGGCCGTCTCCCTCTCCCCTCGACTCCACCCCATGCCCTAGTCTAGTTGTAATTACAGGTTCCAATACCTCCCAGACCTTCACGTCAATCAAGTAACATCACTACCCCCACGCCCCCCCTCCCAAACACAGCTAGACCTCCGGGTTGTCATAAAAACTTTCTGTGTGGCCCCCTTTCCTGGCAGCTCCCGAGGGTTGACCCAGAACAGGTGCTAGAAGGCTCGCGGCGTCCTGCTGCACGAAGTCCTGGACTCTGCTGACCCGAGCAGCCCCAATCCTCACCGCCTTGGTGAGCGGGCGCTCCCAGCACACACCCAGCGCGCTGAGCGACTCCTCTCAGAGGACGCCGACTGTGTGTGTGTGTGTGTGTGTGTGTGTGTGTGTGTGTGTTGCGGGGATTGGGGGGTGGCAGAGGACGGCGGCAGTTTCTTGGGCTCTGGTGGCCCCACCCCCACCCTGGCAGCAACTGGCCTCCAGGTACCCAAGGCAAGACTAGGGCGCGGCGTGTTGAGAACGCGCCTCGGTTAGTTGGGGGAGCCCTTGAGCCCCCCGCACCCAGGCCACCGCGGGGAATCCCTCCTCCCCAGCATCTCCGGCCTCGGCCTGGGGTCCCCCGCAAGCCGGCGCCGGCGCGAGCAGCGCAGCGGGCGCCGAGAGGGGGCAGGGAGGGAGCCGGCGCTGGAATCACAAAGCCGCGAACCCGGCTAGGCGGGGACGTTCTCATAAAACCGACCCTCTCGTGGCGAGCGCAGGGGGGATTTTACCCTACGCTCAATCCTCCAAGGCCTCAGTGCCGCCCTCAGTCTTTCCTGGCAGAAGAAATAGTAGCCGACCACTGTTGGGGAAACTGAGGCCATAAGTCTGACTTACAGAGGGTAGCTGGGGGGGTAAGGGGTGCGAGACCACCTCGCCTACAAATTCTGCTCCTGTGCCTGCCGCGATCTTCTTTCTGGCTCCAGGGCCTGCCCGCGCACACACTGGCCTACAGCGGGGACTAGGCGGAGGGGCACCCAGGTGTGAGACGAACCAAGGTGTGCGGGACCCACCAAGGTGTGTGGGACCCAGGTGTGCTGGAGACCCAGATGGCTCAGAAAACTCAGCTAAATGTCCGGAAGAGGGTCACAATCACCGTCCCAGGCTAGCACCCTCTGCAAATGAACCTGGGGCCCCGGAGCCCCGGGGAGGCGGGATGGCTGGGCCAGCCAGGTCCAGTTTGTTCCCGGAACACCGGCCGGTTCGCCCAGGAGTGGGGGTTGGGGAGGCGCCGACTGGGAACCAGGCTTCCCGCTGTGCTGAAATTTACAATAACAATGTCGCGATTAAGGTGGCGGGGCGCTTGGGGCTCGCCGAGCGACCCCGGTGGCTTCTGCCTGAATCTGGACTCCGAGGGAGAGGAACGGAGTGTGTGTGTTTGTGTGTATGAGCTGCAGGGTGTAATGTAATGTGACACTGTTGGTTTAAGGTGTGTGTGACACCCAGTGTTAAGATGGGTGAAGCAGTGGATTCTGTGTGGCTGTGAGGCGCTGCTGTTGGTGCCACTTCCTGTGTTAGGGTGTGTGCCGTCAAGCTTGTGCTGAGATACTGGGTTGTGTGTTTGTGTGGGTGCAGTAGAGGGGTGCAAGGAGACCTGTGCTGTGTACCTATATTCTGGCCAAGAAGTGGGTGAGATGATATATGTTAGGGTGTGTTCCTTAAAGGAATGTGGGGGATGGCTAGGTTTTGAGGGTTCGTGTAGTCAACTGTGGCTGTGACACTCGTACATGAGGGCACGAGACTGTGTTTGTGTGTCCAAGTCGCGGGGTGTCACACCCGGTTGTGTTGTTGCTCTGTAAAGCCACGGGTTGCGTGTCCGTGCTGCTGATCGTGCAGACACTGAAGCGGATTCTGAGCTGGTGACGGTGCCCCAGTGGGCGCTGGTGTGCGGGAGGTATGTCTGTGTGCACATATATGTACGGATGTATGTATGTGTGTATATATGTCCACGGTCTGGCCCTCTGGGTGCCCGCGGGAAGCTGGAAGCGGCTGAGTGAGCCGAGCTAGTTGCCCAACAAGTGTGTATGTATGTGTTGTGGACAAGGGTGCCTGCCTGCTCCGTCCTCCGGGAGCCCCCCATCAAACTGGGGGCCGCGCGCTTCCCCAAACCCATCCTCCACGCCGCGCGCTCCTGGAGTCTCCTTATCCCCGTCTTTCTGAGAGCGCCCAGGTTCGGGACACGGGGACTGGGGTTCTGCTCAGCACCCCCTCCCCTCCCTCGGCTTCTCGCCGCGGACCTGGGAGACCGGAATCCCTCGGCCGCATACCCCACTCTGGGCTCCCAGCCGCCCCCACCTCAGCCCCCTCGCGCGGAGCTCGGGCTAGGCCCCCGCGGCCTCGCTCCGCCGAGCGCCCCTCCCTCAGCTCCCGCCGGCCATGACCGCTTCGGGCCCCAAGCCGCTGCAGCCTCCACCGCCACCGGATCCTTACCCGCCTCCCGGCAGCGCCGGTCGCCCGCCCCGCTGTCCATGAGCCGCCGCCGGCCCCGGCCCGGGCTGCGGCTCCGCACGGCTGGGGCTGGCGCTGCGGTTCGGGCTCCGGCTCCGGCTGGCTCTGGGCGCAGCAGCCCGGCGGCTTTGCGTCCGCGCCGCGCTCCGGCTCCCCGAGTGTGTGAGGCGGCGGCGGCGGTGGCGGCGGCGGCGGCGGCGGCGGAGCCAGCAGAGAGCGGAGCGCACAGCCCGGCCCGCCCCCTCCCTCCCTCCTCCCTCCCGGCCCGCCCGCCTCCCCGCCCCTCTTTCGGCCGGGAGGTGGAGCTCGGGACCGCTCCGGTCCGGCTGGGAGGGGACCCCGAGCACCGCTCCCTAAAGCCTGGACCCCTCCCTTTGCTATCTCTTCACTACCCGAGGCCCAGTACACAGGCCGTCCCCTCCTCTGCGCTTCACCTTACACTTATCCCACCCAAGCCTCCATCTAGGACCGCTCCTGAATTCCCCTCCTTACCCTACTCAAACACCTGTCCCCAGCTCTGTCTGCCCCCTGGGAAGTCGAGGAAAGGGAAGTGTCTCCCACAGCGCCTTCTTCCCTGGGCACTTGCTCCTCCATATCCACCCTCTTCCCGCCCAGATCCCCGATCACCCTGTGTGGCCCTCCCTTCCCACTGCGCTCGGGGAAAGTCCACCCCTCCCCCTCCGGCCGAAGCTGCAGAGCGGTCAGCCTAGGTGGCCGCAGCAAGCTGTGGGGGTGGGGCTATGGAGGGGACCGTGGGAGGAGGAGGCTAATGGGACCCGGGGGCTCTAGAGTGAGGATGGGGAAGATACACAAGCTGAGGACCAAGTGCTGCGCCTGAGCTCAGGCTATTCGAGGGTCCCCTGATCACCTGCCCTCTGGGCGGCGTAGTGCTGCGGCCAGTGACTTACATTATACAGTCACCGGGTCCCTGCCCCCCGAGGCCGCGCAGTGTCACGGCCTGTGTCACACGCCCTCGCAGTGCCACACGCTCCCTATCACACTCACACTCACCAAATCACACACGGTGTCACACGCAGTGTCTCACACACTCCAATACTAGGTTTCTCCCATTCAGCTCTGGCTCTCTGGCGCCATCTAGAGGTCTTCGAGCAGCTTGGGAACTCCCTCTCCTGCGCTGGTGGTTTGGTAACCCAGGCTGTCAAGTGTCCCAGTTCAACAGGACCTCCTGCCTTCTTCGCCTGCATGCCCAGGCAGAGTGTTCGAAATCAAAAGAATGAGGAAAACTATCCCTAGCCAGGCCTAGTGCTGGGTGAGGAAAGGCTCTCGTTATGGGATGATCAGTTGCTGGGCCCCTTTTGCCATAGCCTCTGACTCCCCATCTCTGTCCTTCCCCATTTCCCTGTTCCTGTCACTCTTCTGTGCCTTTCCTCTTTCTTCTACTTCCTTCTCTTCTCAGCTCTGGCCTCTCTCGGTGGGATGCTCTTCAGGGTAAGAGTGGAATCTCTGGCTAGCTAAGGGGGCAAGCAAAGTCTGTGCAAGATCTCTCCCAGAGCAGCCCCCCTTAACTGGACTCCTTTTCTGGCCTGGGCCCTGCTCTATCCCTCAGCCCCAGGAGCCCAGGGGCGGGGCTCTAGATGGGAGATGGGATAATCTGCTGAAAGAGGGGGGAGGGTCTGTCCTGTAAGTAGCTTCTTTCTGTCTCACGAAAGCTCATACTCTCCACATCATTGAGCACAGCTCCGAGGAGGGAATCAGTGCCCCAGAGAGAAGAAATCTTCCACAGAAGAGCTGCCCCAGTCTCCCTGCCCCCAGCGTGTGCCCGCTGCCCAATGCAGCAAACCCTCCCCGGTCGGCTTGCTGGGAGCCATTCAAAGGCTCCTCTGTTCTCCTCCCTTGCTCAGGGCTGAGCAGGCTCAGCAGCCACAGAGCTGGGCAGGAAATGCTAATCTCCCAGATGTTCTCCTCCATCCTCCCTGCTCCACCACCATCAAACTCAAATTCTGCACCAAGTGGTAGGAGCAGAACTGGGCCAGAGCAGCAGCACCAGGGTGTGCCTACTCTTCTCCCTGCTCCCCAGCCCCTCCTACCCCAGCTGCCAGGCCGGGCTCTGTGCCCCTGAGTCAGGGGCAATGTAGATATGAGAATTGGGGCCTTTTTTCCCCAGGAAGGAGGGCAGGTGAGCAAGCAGGGACTGGGAGGATGGTTGGGGAGCAAGGGAGGTGGCATTTGAAGAGGAGAGAAGTCAGACTTTTGGCCCTGTACCAAAGTGGGAGGAGGACCTGCTTGGCAAGTGAAGCATTGGGGGAAGCTCCTGAAACTGATGGTGCCTGAGTTCCAGCTGAGACTGTGGTCAGGGATTGGAACCAGGTGATGCCGGGTATGGGAATGGTTGGGGTGCTTGCTGTGCTATCTGTGTACCTGGGATGGGCTGTGGCTGAGTGAACTAGGATGCTGTAGGGCCTGGAACTGTAACACCAAGCCTGCTGCCTCTGATTGTAGTTGGGACACTTGCAATGCTCTGATGCTGGTGTGCCTAGGCTATAGCCAATAAGATTACCTGAGAAGCTATCACCAAGCTGTGTGTATATGGGCGTGTGTGTGCATGTTGAGGGAGGGCTGTAACTGATATGCTGTTGGGCCTGAAGCTGTAGATGTGAGGCTGGCACACCTGAGACTAGCTATAGCTGAGAAGCTGTTCCCTGTTAATATGATGTAGATGGGACTGTAGCTGGATCCATTGCCTAGGTCCTAGGAGATGAGAGGCTGTTGCTAGGAGCCTGTACCTGGGAGACAGGCTGTTACCTGGGATAGGAGCAGAGCTACTGTTGTGTATAAGACTGTAGCTGAGCTGCTATTGGTCCTGGAGCTGTAGCTGTGATGACAGCATACTGGGGATTGGCTATAGCTAAGATGCTGTTGCTCAGGATTGTGGATGGGCTGTTGCCATATGCAGGACTCTAGCTGGGATGCCTGCAGCTATAACTTTAAAGCTTGGGTGTAGCTAGGAGGCCGTTTCCTGGTAATTTTGCTGGACCATTGTTGTGTGGGGGCTGTGGCTGAGACTCTATTGTCTAGGAGATGACAAACTGTTCTGGGAGGCAAGATACTACCTGAGATGGAAGCTGATGTACTGTTGGAGCTGATCTACTGTTGTGCCTAGGGTGGTCCCCAGGTGGATGTTGCTGGGTCAGTGAGAGCTTTGTGGGGGAAGCCAAGTGAGTCTGCCTTGAGGTCTGGGAGATGCCAGGAGCCCTAGGCTGGGTGGGGGCTGCTGCTCTGGGGAGGCCTCAGCAGCTGCTCTGCTGTGAAGCTGGAAAGCCTGTTTTCATTACTGTTTTAACTCTTTTTTTAACCTTGTTTTTCTCTCGACTGCACTTTCGCTCACTCATTAATTTTGGTATTTTTCTCACGGTGCCTCAGCCCCTGTCACGGCTGCCATGGCAACAGGAGGCAGTGTGCTCGGTGCCAAAATATCTGATCAAAAAATAACCAAAATAAGCAAACACCAAGACGACTGTTCTGGGAACTATGGTTGAGGGAGAGTCGATGGCTCAGATTCAGGAAACCCTAGGCTTCAGGGTACCTGTTTCACTACCCTTCTCCCCCAGGGAAGCTTTGCTAAAGGTTCTGATAACCTAGAGGGCCCCTTTCCAAGGAATACCCCACAGCACAATATCCCAGGACTCTGAGATTTCCAATAGTCCCTGTCCAAGGGGCAGCTTTGCCTGAGGTGGGAGCATCAGGAGAGGGTGAGGGCTGGGGATCACTTCCCAGGAGCTGGCAGATGAAGCTTCTAAGAAGCTCCCTCCCTGCCCTAGCCACAAGCATCTGCACTCACTCACTCACCCACCCCTCTTCTGGCCCTTCTTGCCTTAGGCTTATCTCCCTTTCTCTGCACCCAACCCCCACTAGGCCACTTTTGTTTTCTCATAGCCCAACATACTGATGGGAAGGACAGAGTCGGGAGGAAGCTGACAGCCTCCAGCCCCAGCCCCTACCAACTCCTCAGTAGGGGTGCTGGAGAGGGGTACCATAAAAGTAGCTGACATCCCAAGGCCTCTGCCCACCTCTAGCTCACCTTCCTAGGGGAGATTCCTGAACATCCCCGACCACTCACTCCAATTTTCCCTCTCATTTCTTGGGAGCCTTCTAGTTCCCTGGAGACCGCCTCTCAAGTGGGCATGTCCCTAGGAAGGGTAAAAGGATAGAGCTTCACATAAGGGAGGAATGGGGAGAGCTCTTGGTACTACCTGTCTCTTTTCCTTCTTCATCCACCACATTCCTCTCTGAGGAGGCTTGTCTAGATGTCTGGAGCACTGGGAATTGGCGGAATGAGGAAGAGCCCCCTGTCTCAGTCACACACTTAATCACACCTCTCCTTCTGTTCCACCCCTCCAGCAGTGAAGTCTCACTCCCCACAGATCTCCACCCGCTTCCAGGAATGGCCAGAACTTGCCTCCAGTGTCTTTCTTTCCATTTCTATCTTCCCCTCCCCCCAAGAGCAGTAGTGGCCTTGGCCTCCTGGCAGTGCCTTCCCAGCCTGTTTCCATAGAAACTGGGTAGGCTGTGCAGTGCAAGAAGGGGAGGGGAGACAGGAGCAGGAAGGAGGGACCAAGCCTTAGGGACAGCCCCAGATGAAGGGACAAGGGCACCAAGAGAAGCAGGGAGGGGCCCCATGCAAACTGAGAGTGGGACCCCAATTTGGGGAACCGGGTGGGATGGAGGGTGGATTGGGGAGAAGAGGTAGCAAAAACTTGGTAGCTGGCTTTGCTGCCTTCTGAGGAAGGGGCACAGAATCTCCCCTTCCCTGCCACAGGTAGTGGGGGTTCCTCCCTCCCCACCCCCTTAAAATCCTTCTTTACCAGGAACTGCCTGAGCCAGATGAATCTCTTCTCCGGGGTCTACTAGTCTCTAAGAAAGGGACCATGGGATTCCTTTCTTCCCCGAAGAGCTCCCCACTCTCCCCAGCCAGAGTCTGCTTGATCGGGAGACTGGGCAGCCCCCGGGGACCCGGTGGCCGCCGCTGACCCCGTGGCGTGCGGCTCTCAAAGGCCCCATTCATCTCTGGGGGCTGAAGGCGCCATTGTCCCCAGCGGGGGGTGGTGTGGGGAGTAAGTGAAGGGGTCTCGACTCAGAAGGAAGGAATGCGTCTGGAGAAGTTGCCCCCAGGGCCCCAGTCTCAAGGCCCCCACCAGATCTCCATCGGGACCCTTTCACGACCCCGAGCCCTTTCCCCAGGAGCTCCCAGCAGCCTTCGCGCTTCTCCGGAGGGTGGGGACTGCAGCGGCGCGGGGGCAGCCTCGCCCCACCTCTCCAGTGGACTCCGGAGAACCATTTCTGGGGCCGGGAGCTGTCCAGCACCTCGGGTCCTGACGGACCGCTGATTCGCCTAGGTGCCATCTGACAAGCGGGCGCTCAGAGCCAGCCCTGGTGGCTCGGGAGCTTTCCCCCAACCAGGCTAAGACCACTAAACCACGCCTGGCCCGGATGAGCTTGAATGCAGCTCCGGACGTGGGGATCCATCGGTGCTGAGAAGTGACCTAGGGAGCGCCTTGACCCCTGCCCTAGATAGGGCATAATTGAAGGGCCAAGTGCCACCAGACCACTCTCCTGGAACCCTGTCACAGACTTGGGCAGGAAGAAGAGTCATGAGAGGTCAGGCCTTGCCTCTGCCCGCTTTGCCCATCTTTCTCTGTGCCTCTGTTTCTGTTTTCCTCAGGCTCTCCTCCCTTCTCCTCTCTTTCCCTCCCTGCTGGGTTGGGGGCTGCTGAATTATCATTTCTCAGCTCTGCTAATGTGCTCCCCGCTGCGAGGAGGGATCATAATTCTGGGAGATGATTAAGTTTCAAATTGTTTTTCTTTGTGTTGTTGAAGATGAGGCTTTAATATGGTCCTTCCTCAGCCCGGGAGCCTGCCCCCATTCCTCCTTTCCTAGTACTCTCCTCGTTAATAGGCTAGGTTTGGGACCATGTCTTTTGCAGTGCTCGCCAAACTTTTATGTGTATGGGGTGGTAAGGGAGAGCGGCATAGACCTACCCTTTACTCAAAGTGGATTTTTTCTTTTTTTTTTTTTTTTTCTTCTTCTTCTTCTTCTTCTTCTTCTTCTTCTTCTTCTTCTTCTTCTTCTTCTTCTTCTTCTTCTTTTTTTTTTTTTTTGAGACAGAGTCTCACTCTGTTGCCCAGATTGGAGTGCAGTGGCGCTGTCTCAGCTCACTGCAACCTCTGCCTCCCGGGTTGAAGTGACTCTCCTGCCTTGGCCTCCTGAGTAGCTAGGATTACAGCCGCGCACCTCCACGACCGGCTAATTTTTTGTATTTCACTAGAGACGGGTTTCACCATGTTGGCCAGGCTGGTCTCGAACTCCTGACCTCAAATAATCCGCTCGCTTCAGAAGCACCCCAAAGTGCTGGGATTACAGGCATGAGCCACTGTGCCTGGTTGGGAATACATTTAATATGGTGGTAAGAAACACTGGTTTGGACGTCGGATAAGTCAACATTTAAATCCCGACTCTGCCACTTACTATTCAGGTGACCTTGGATGAGTTACTTGAACTGAGTCTCCGTTTCTTCATCTATTAAATGGGGGTACTATGAATTACCTCATAGAGCATTGGTGAGGATTTAAAGTCATGTAAAGTGGTTAGCAGGGTGTACAGCTTATGGTAAAACTCAGTAAATACATATTGGTTCTGAGTCACTTGATTGCTATCTTTGATTAAAATAAGAAAAAGGATATTTGAAAGCTTTTAATTTGTTTTTTAAAGAGCTCTATGGTAGGAAATTGGTTTAACTGAAAGTTGATAGGCTGGCGTGGTGGCTCAGGCCTGTAATCCCAGTACTTTGGGAGGGTGATGCGGGCAGATAACGAGGTCAGGAGATCGAGACCATCCTAGCTAACATGGTGAAACCCCATGTCTATGAAAAATACAAAAAAAATTAGCCAGGCGTGGTGGTGGCAGGCCCCTGTAGTCCCAGCTACTCTGGAGGCCAAGGCAGGAGAATGACGTGAACCTGGGAGGCGGAGCTTGCATGAGCTGAGATTGTACCACCGCACTCCAGCCTGGGCGACAGAGTGAGACCGTCTCACAAAAAAAAAAAAAGAAAGTTGATATTCAGAATATATATATATATATATTTTCAGAATATATATATATATTTTCAGAATATATATATATGTTTCAGAATATATATATATATATATATATACATATATATATATATATATTCTTTTTTTGAGAAAAGTTCTTGCTCTGCCACCCAGGTTGCAGTGCAGTGGTGTGATCTTGGCTCACTGCAACCTCCACTTCCCGGGTTCAAGTGATTCTCATACCTCAGCCTCCCGAGTAGCTAGGACTACAGGTGTGCACCACCACGCCTGGCTAATTTTTGTATTTTTAGTAGAGACGGGGTTTTCACCATGTTGGCCAGGCTAGTGTTGAACTCCTGACCTCAAGTGATTCGCCTGCTTCAGTCTCCCAAAATGGTGGGGTTACAGGTGTGAGCCACCATGCCTGACCCAGAATATATATATATATGTTTTGTTGTTGTTGTTGTTGTTCTTTGTGATGGAGTCTCACTCTGTCGCCCAGGCTGAAGTGCAGTGGGGCAATCTCGGCTCACTGCAAGCTCCACCTTCCGGGTTCATGCCATTCTCCTGCCTTGGCCTCCCAAGTAGCTGGGACTACAAGTGCCCACCACCACGCCCGGCTAATTTTTTTTTGGTATTTTTAATAGAGATGGGGTTTGTGTTAGCCAGGATAGTCTCTATCTTCTGACCTCGTGATCCTCCCGCCTCAGCCTCCCAAAGTGTTGGAATTACAGGCATGAGCCACTGCGCCTGGCTCAGAATATGTATATTCTGAACAGGCATTTCTGTTCTATTGAACCCTGCTTTTCTCATGGGAACGTCTCAGTTGACTGACCCTTCACCCCCTTCCCAAACTCCTTCTGACTATATTTTCTGCCAACTCTCTCTGTCTCCCACTTTCTTGAGCTTCATTGCCTCTTTGGGAAGCTGAAGATCCCCCTAGACGAGCTCTTCTAAGACCTCTTCTTTCCATTCACTTCTGCTTTTCCTTCCTCCTCCTACTTTGGCCTTCCTTTCATTTCCCTTGAATTCTTGATATGCCACCTTTCTCCCTTCCCTCTCCAGAACCTTGATTACTTGAACGTTAGGTCTCCGGCTCTCAAGGGACTCTGAGACTCCTGAAAGTAACCACTTGAGGCTAAAAGAGAGAAAGAAAAATACTATTTGGAAACAAAAATGGATGTTTGTCTACTTAGATGGGCTTGGGAGGCCGATAGCCACTAGATGTCTCCTCAGTCACTCACCTACAATTAGTCCACAGCCTCCATAAGATTGACCTCTGATAATAGACAAATATGCCTCCAAAACTTGCATTCTTTTTCTGTGCCATTGAGTTGCAAATTTTCTACCCTGTCTTCTTTAGAACCTAATAGTTACCTTTTGGAAATACAAACTTCAGGGAGGGAATTGTCATCAAAAAAAAAAAAAAAAAAAAAGCTCTTGGAAACCAGTTGAGTAAAAAATCTTAAAAGTCTTTTCCACAAATATTAGTAAAAAACTTCAGGCCAAGTGCGGTGGCTCAAGCCTGTAATCCCAGCACTTTGGGAGGCCGAGACGGGCGGATCACGAGGTCAGGAGATCGAGACCATCCTGGCTAACATGGTGAAACCCCGTCTCTACTAGAAAATACAAAAAAACTAGCCAGGCGAGGTGGCGGGCGCCTGTAGTCCCAGCTACTCAGGAAGCTGAGGCAGGAGAGTGGCGTAAACCTGGGAGACAGAGCTTTCAGTGAGCCGAGATCCGGCCACTGCACTCCAGCCTGGGCGACAGAGCGAGACTCCGTCTCAAAAAAAACAAACAAACAAACAAAAAGCAAAAAAAACTTTAGACAACTGAGAAGGTAATCTTAACTTGTTATACCTGCCAAAAATGCAATTTAGATCTAGCCATTTATTTTATAATTTAGTGTGTTTTGAATTGTTGTACCTGGCACATGGCTAACATGTTAAAAACTGTTATGTTTACATATGCATGTGTATTTGTATGTTACACATAGCTGGTATTTTTCCTACCTCTGGATAGTATTATCAAATTTATTTATAAAATTCCTTAAAGGAATTCTATTCAAATTGGTTTGGAAATAAATGAGTGCTTATATAAAGTATTCCTAAAACTCTCAGAAATGTAGAGCCTAAGTCAGGTGTAGTGGCATGATTCTGCAGTCTCAGCTACTTCAGAAGCTGAGGCAGGAGAATCTCTTGGAGAATTCCTTGAGTTCAATAGTTCAAGACTAGCCTGGGCAACAAAACGACCTCATCCCTCTCTCTCTCTGTGGAAAAAGAAAGAAAGAAACAGAAATCAACCCCAAGCTTTTTTGAGTTTACGTGACTTGGGTAAATTTCCTTCCTTCCTTCCTTCCTTCCTTCCTTCCTTCCTTCCTTCCTTCCTTCCTTCCTTTCCTTCCTTTCCCTTTCTTTCTCTTTCTTTCTCTCTTTCCCTTCCTTCCTTCCTTTCTTCTCTTTCTTTCTTTCTTTTTTTTTTTTTTTGAGACGGAGTCTTGCTCTGCCGCCCGGGCTGGAGTGCTGTGGCCGGATCTCAGCTCACTG
>NC_045437.1:148765655-148924588 GCF_002776525.5 Piliocolobus tephrosceles | reverse complement strand
CTTTTCTTTTCTTTCTTTCTTTCTTTCTTTCTTTCTTTCTTTCTTTCTTTCTTTCTTTCTTTCTTTTTTCTTTCTTTTCTCTTTCTCTCTCTCTTCCTTTCTTTCTTTCTCCCCTTCCCTTCCCTCCCCTCCCCTCCCTTCCCTTCCCTTTTCTTTCTTGACAGAGTTTCACTCTTACTGCCCTGCCCTGCCCTCCCCTCCCTTCCCTTCCCTTCCCTTCCCTTCCCTTTTCTTTCTTGACAGAGTTTTACTCTTACTGCCCGGGCTGGAGTGCAATGGTACTATCTCAGCTTACTGCAACCTCTGCCTCCCGGGTTCAAGCGATTCTTCTGCCTTGGCCTCCCAAGTAGCTGGAATTACAGGTGCCTGCCACCAAGCCCAGCTAATTTTTTGTATTTTTAGTAGAGACAGGGTTTCACTATGTTGGCCAGGCTGGTCTTGAACTCCTGACCTCGTGATCCACCTGCCTCAGCCTCCCAAAGTGCTGGGATTACAGGCGTGAGCCACCACGCCTGGCCGACTTGGGTAAATTTTCAAGAAATAAGATTAGTTTTTAAATTATTGGTAAAAGAAAATCAGAAATGTCGGCTGGGCGGGGTGGCTCACGCCTGTAATCCCAGCACTTTGGGAGGCTGAGGCGTGTGGATCACGACATCGGCAGATCAAGACCATCCCGGCTAACACAGTGAAACCCCGTTTCTACTAAAAACACAAAAAATTAGCCTGGCATGGTGGCAGGCGCCTGTAGTCCCAGCTACTCTGGAGGCTGAGGCAGGAGAATGGTGTGAACCTGGGAGGTGGAGCTTGCAGCCAGCTGAGATTGTGCCACTGCACTCCAGCAGCCTGGACTACAGAGCGAGACTCTGTCTCAAAAAAAAAAAAAAAAAAAAAAAAGAAAGAAAGAAAATCAGAAATGTCTTCAGAACTATTAGCATTAAATATAATGCAGACATACATTTTTTTCTACTTGGGTTTACTAGTCAAACAAGCTTATGTTATCTCCACTTATATATTTAACTTTTAGTTTCTTTGCTTCTGTGGTATTTTTGATACTTGCCTAATTTGTCAACAAGAAAAATAACTTAAGATGGTGGCTAGCTTTGTTTAATGTCTCATGAAATTTTCATGAGCAATTTAATTCAAGCATAATTGTTAAGAACAAGTGAATTAAATGAGATATAAGTGGGATAAAAGCTTATAAATAATCTTTTCCAACAACAATTATGTTTTATAAAACATTTCCAGTTAAAAATAGTTCCAAAATTTTTTTGGCAACTTCAAAGCTTAAAGTTATACTAAATTAAATTGAGTAACAAACATTTATCAAACGGGTCGTTTCTATGTAAGATATAATACTGAAACATTAATCACTGAACATGAGTTTATCTACTTTTGCTTCTTATTTCAGAAGAACTAAATATATTTGGATCTCAGTAAAAATGTCCTGTGCCACATTGAAAAATTGTATTATGGAGATGCATATATTTCTAGAAATTATGAAATGATGTTAATCTACACAATGTTGGTATGTAACAGTTCACAATTGCTTACTTCTTAGTTTTCACTAGAAATTGAGGATACTAAAATTTAAAATTCAAATTAATATATGGAATTAAAACTATTAGAAATTAAAAGTGTAACAACTCTATGCAAATAATGCAAGGAAAATAAGATACATTTTTGGTAAGGAAAATTATAAGGCGTGAGAATGTGTTTTTCTGTTAGGGGAAAAACGAGTAATTAATTCTGTCCTATAGTAGAATGACTGATCTTCCCAGAATGAGAAAGAGAAAAATGTAGGGAAAGAAATGTCAATGGATATATACATATATATATATATAAGATATATACATATATAATATATAAGATATATACATATATTATATATATATAAGATATCTATATATATATTTTATATATATATATATTTTAAGATGGAGTCTCACTCTGTCATCCAGGCTGGAGTGCAGTGGCATGATCTCAGTTCACCGCAACCTCCACCTCCCGGGTACAAGCGATTCTCCTCCCTCAGCTTCCCAAGTAGCTAGGACTACAGGTGTGTGCCACCACACCCGGCTCATTTTGTGTTTTTTTAGTACAGATGGGGTTTCACCATGTTGGCCAGGTTGGTCTCAAACTCCTGACCTTGTGATCTACCCACCTCAGCCTCCCAAAGTGCTGGGATTACAGGCATGAGGCACCGCAGCCGGCTTGATGGATATTTTTAAAAGATTGTAATGGGTTTGAGGAAGGAAATCGTAGGAAAGGAGTCTTACCTGGTGTGATCAAAGCTATCCGAGGCTGGATAGATGTATTCAGAAGAAATTTTTAAAATTAGCCTTAGCATTAATAGTACACTGATGCAAAACCAGAATTTGGTCTCCTCTGTTAAAGACAAAGTTCTGGCCGGGCGCGGTGGCTCAAGCCTGTAATCCCAGCACTTTGGGAGGCCGAGACGGGCGAATCACCAGATCAGGAGATCGAGACCATCCTGGCTAACACGGTGAAACCCCGTCTCTACTAAAAGAAAAAATACAAAAAACTAGCCGGGCGAGGTGGCGGGTGCCTGTAGTCCCAGCTGAGGCAGGAGAATGGCGGGAACCCGGGAGGCGGAGCTTGCAGTGAGCTGAGATCCGGCCACTGCACTCCAGCCTGGGCGACAGAGCGAGACTCCGTCTCAAAAGAAAAAAAAAAAAAAAAAAGACAAAGTGTTTTGATGGGGGGTATATTGGTTTGCTTTTGATAAGAGATTATGAAAAGTTTTTTTCTTTGCCTTTTAAGTAATTGGTATAAAAAACAAAGGTTTTGTGAGCTATCAAAATAATTTTTGGTGCTTCACATGGTCTCTACTAGGTCTTTGATTACTTAAGAAAATGGAGTTCTCTCTATTAAAAGAACTAAGGATTTGTTTTTAAAACTATGTAACCTTCTGTACTTGCCTTTAAAATATTTTATTGCCACTTTGATTAAATAGATAACAAATAATCTGATTTAATCAAGAGTTTTACACCTTTTGATATTGTTGACAAACTTCCCCAAATCAAATTCTAAATTAAATCTTTTTGACCTCAATCTAAATTTGGGAGCTTCTAGAGGGCCTCTGGAATATCTCAAAATAATTTATTTTCTCTCCTTATAAAAAGAGAGATATTACACTAATTGGGCTTATTTGTGTTTTGTTTGTTTGTTTTTGTTTTGTTTTGTTTTTTGAGATGGAGTCTCGCTGTGTCACCCAGGCTGGAGAGCAGTGGCACGATCTTGGGTCATTGCAAGCTGTGCTTCCCAGGTTCACGCCATTCTCCTGCCTCAGCCTCCCAAATAGCTGGGACTGCAGGCGCCTGCCACCTCGTCCAGCTAATTTTTTGTATTTTTAGTAGAGATGGGGTTTCACCTTGCTTGCCAGGAAGGTCTCCATCTCCTGACCTTGTGATCCCCCTGCCTCAGCCTCCCAAAGTGCTAGAATTACAGGCGTGAGCCATAATTTGGCTTATTTGGCATGTTAAATTTGCATGGGAAACATTGTCAACTAAGAAATGATGTTTAACATTCTTTGAATTTTATCTGTATGGGTATATTATTAATGTGTGTTCCAGAAACTGTATAAAATTCTTAAAAATTTGATATGTCCTCATATAATGTTTTCGGTCATAATTTTAGTTATGTTAAAATGTTTTATCCCACAGGAATAATCAAATTTCTTCATCAGGCCAGGCGCGGTGGCTAACGCCTGAAATCCCAGCACTTTGGGAGGCTGAGGCCGGCGGATCACGAGGTCAGGAGATGGAGACCATCCTGGCTAACACGGTGAAACCCTGTCTCTATTAAAAATACAAAAAATTAGCTGGGTGTGGTGGTGGGCGCCTGTGGTCCCAGCTACTTGGGAGGCTGAGGCAGGAGAATGGCATGAACCTGGGAGGCAGAGCTTGCAGTGAGCAGAGATCGCGCCACTGCACTCCAGCCTGGGTGACAGAGCGAGACTGTCTCCAAAAAAAAAAAAAAATTTCTTCATCAAGTTTGTTATTATTATAATGAACTCTCATATGTTTAACCATGGCCAGTTTTTTTTGTTGTTGTTGTTCACAAACAGTTGTTTTACTTTTATTCTTGTCTGAAAGTATTTGCAATCAACTATTGTCCAAAATTGCTTCTTCTTCAAGGACATTCATGAAAAAGATCTTGACAAGTACTCTGGAATAGAATGCAGGTTCAGGTTTCTGATAACTTAAAAATCATACCATTGCACTGGGTAAGAATTTCCAAAACTCTAATGAAGAAACTGATAAATTTATGAAACTGCTAAGCAAGATCAAACACAACAAGATTTGATTACACAGGACTGAATAAACTAATGAGGATGATTATGGGGGATGAATTTTTGTCTGAAACATTGCTAGTTCTTTAATGTTTTGTTTTCCATATTTGAGAAAACTTTTTTTTTTTTCACTTTTAAGCTATCTATAGCTTACAGCCACTTGGTAAAGTACACTTTCATAAATATAATTAAAATCATTACTTTTTCTCCTTACCTGATTCCTCCAGAATTTGGAAACTATTAGTATCCTTTCCTGATTCCTCCAGAATTCAGAAACTATTAGTGAATATCTTTATTTTTATGGCAAAATAGTTATTTGCATAAGTTTAAAAAGAATCTGTTCCCCTTGTAGCAGAACACATTGGAAATATTGGCTATGTTACCAAGGCTTTGACTGGAATGCCTATTTTCGGATATAACCCAAATACTTTAAGGAACTAAGGCTGACTTTATTGATCTAGTAAAGCCTCTTAGAAAAACCTGGCTTGGTAGTCTGCATACATGGTTCCCTTACATAGCTCCCCTATATGGATGCCTTACAGGTAAGTAAGCAATGACACTTTTTGAGAGGCCCTGGAAACTCAGGGTATTTTGGGGACTTCAAGAAGAGAGGAATTCGGCCAGGCACACACACCTGTAATCCTGGCACTTTGGGAGGCCGAGGTGGGCAGATCGCCTGAGGTCAGGAGTTTGAGACTAGCCTGGCAAACATGGTGAAACCCTATCTCTACTAAAAATACAAAAATTAGCCAGGCGTGGTGGCAGGTGCCTGTGATCCCAGCTACTAGGGAGGCTGAGGAAGGATAATTGCTTAAACCTGGGAGGCAGAGTTGCAGTGAACCGAGATTGTGCCATCATGCCATTGTGCCATTGCACTTCAGCCTGGGCAACAAGAGCGAGACTCCCTCTCAAAAAAAAAAAAAAAAAAAGAAAAGAAAAGAAAAAAAGAGAGAGAGAGAGAGGAATTCACCCAAATCTGTAGGTATTATAGGTAAAGTATGATGACAAGTCCTTGGTTTGGCTTCCTAGACTTGAGTGGGATTTTAAAAGTCCAATTTGAGATTCCTTATGAAAAATTCCAGCAAAGCAAACTTAAATGAGCCTATATGGCAATCAGTGTTTTGCAGCACTTATGCAAATAATAAGGTTAAGTTTAATGAGATTGGGCCTATTTTGCAAACAAATTCATCTTATTTTGATCATCTTTGGTAGAAACAGAAGTGACTGTAGGTTTAAAAATTACATTTCAGAAGAAAACTAAAGTGTATCTATTATTGAATTCTAGTCCTGTTCATGTTTTTGAGGTTTTGTTTTGTGTTGTTGTTGTTGTTATTGTTGTTTTAAGAGGGAATCTCTCTCTGTCGCCCAGACTGGAGTGCAGCTGGGCGATCTCGGCTCACTGCAACCTCTGCCTCATGGGTTCAGGCAATTCTCCTGCCTCAGGCTCCTGAATAGCTGGGACTACAGGCACCCTCCACCATGCCCAGCTGTTTTTTGTATTTTTAGTAGAGACGGGGTTTCACGATGTTGGCCAGGCTGGTCTCGATCTCCTGACCTCAGGTGATCCACACACCTTGGCCTCCCAAAGTGCTGGGATTACAGGCGTGAGCTACCGCGCCCAGATGTTGTTTTTTGAGAGGGAGTCTCGCTCTGTCGCCCGGGCTGGAGTGCAGTGGCGCGATCTCGGCTCACTGCAAGCTCCACCTCCTGGGTTCAGGCCATTCTTCTGCCTCAGCCTCCCGAGTAGCTGGGACTACAGTCACCTGCCACCATGCCTGGCTAATTTTTTGTATTTTTTAGTAGAGACAGGGTTTCACCGTGTTAACCAGGATGGTCTCGGTCTCCTGACTGCGTGATCCAGCCACCTTGGCCTCCCAAAGTGCTGGGATTATAGGCGTGAGCCACCGTGCCCGGCCCTGAGGTTTTGTTATCTACCTATAATCTGGACTGAATCTTAAATTCTTCTAGTTTCCTCCAATATCTGGTTATCACTCTCCAAACAATTTCCAATTTTTCTCCCACCTTATGACTGAGAATCACTAAAAATTAAAACTGCCCTTTTCCCAAAGCCCTGCAAGCTAAAGCTGGACAACTTCATATAGACTTTAGAGAAATCACAACAGCCATATCTGAATAATGTTTGTACCTGTTGCTGTATAGGCTACTCAGAAAGTTCCTCAGAACACCTCATGCAAACTGCAAACCAGGAAAATCTATCAGCTTGTCACTGCCTGTCCTCATTCCACCATCTCAAGATGCTTTGAGCTCAAATCTAGAAATTTTTTTGACTGGCTGTCTTCCAGACTCAAAAACTGAGTTTATGGATTGCTCTAATGGTTAATGTTTGTTTTTCTATTGCTTGTCTAGAAATGCCTCTTATGAAATGCCTGATTGATTACACTACATAGAGGCCTAACCTTGGTAGAAGCCCACCTGCAATACCACCTAACAACTGGAATAAGAGACAACTATTAACTATTTGACTGGACTGAGTTATTCCTGGAATAGAGAGATGGTTCAATGGGTTATGCAATAATCTTTCAACTCAATTTTTGGGCTGTGAAACTTCTTGGGAAAGTTTCAGACAGGAGAATGATGGGGTTCAGGACACAGTACTCCAAAATATGGCAACTTGGCATCTGAAAAAACAGCAGAGGCAGGAGAGCCACTCTCACCTTTCCCTCTCCCTTCTTCCCTGAAGCAGGCCATAAAACCTGGGAAGTTTGGCCAGGCATAGTGGCTCATGCCTGTAATCCCAGCACTTTGGGAGGCTGAGGCCAGTGGATCACCTGAAGTCAGTTCAAGACCAGCTTGGCCAACATGGTTAAACCCCATCTCTACTAAAAATACACACACACACACACACACAGATTAGCTGGGCGTGGTGGCAGGCACCTGTAATCCCAGCTATTTGGGAGGCTGAGGCAGGAAAATTACTTGAACCCAGGAGGCAGAGGTTGCAGTAAGCTGAGATCACGCCACTGCACTCCAGCCTGGGCGACAGAGTGCAACTCCATCTCAAAAAAAGAAGAAAAAAACCTGGGAAGGTCACTGTCTGACCTTCTTCCTACTTTCTTTCCTGAAGTAGGTCATGAAATCCTCATTCCAGAGATACACTCCCTATACTGAAGAAAAGGGACTTCCTTGTTCTTGAAGACAGAAGAATCTGAACAGGACTTGCTAAGTCCCCCACCCCCAGTTTATTACCATTAGATCACACCCCTTTTGTCCTATCATACTTCTGCATGACTGACCACTTCTACTCTTCTTCAAACCCAAGCCTAAATCAATACACAAGTTTTCCTGTTTTGGGGAAGTATTAATTTCTGTTTTGTTTTTCTAAGACCACCAGAGCGAGCACAAAAGAACCAGCAAGTAGGCAAAGGTCAGGTGCAAAACTGCTAGTTTATTTTAGTAACCTAAGGTGTGGAGAAGAAGTCTGTCGGCCTCCAGCAAAGAAGGCCGGCAGAGTTCCCCTCCCCCAAGCTCTCGGACGGAGTTCCGACATCCCGACAGGACTGGGAAGCTGGGAAGTCCGCGTGGCTCAATGGCGGAGAGCGGCTTTTCTAGGAGTGGGAGGGCAATAGGTGGGGCATGGGCATGTCAGGGGCGTTCTGCAGGTGCGACCAGGTAAATCTTGGTCTCTTCAGATTGACATCACCTGGCGCATGCCCAGTTGGTCTGCACCTTCCCAGGGCGCCGGCTGCATTTTCCCACGTGCGGGAAGAGTTGGTGGTGAAGAAGAACCCGGAAGTGCACCATCTTGCCTCCATTCGTCCAAACAATTTCCTTATGAAGGCTCCTGTGTCATGTAAATCTTATATTAAATACATTTGCATGCTTTTCTCTTCTTAATCTGTTTTACATTATTGGAATCTTGGCAATGAACCTAGAAGTGGATGAGAAAAGAAATCTTTTCTCTCCAACACAACACTGACTTTTTTTTCTTTGTTTCTCCAAGGAGTCATTTCACAACTATTTGAGGGCCTGGTTCAGTACAGGAAAACAGAAACTACTCTAGGTATTTTGAACTGAGGAGAACTTAATGTAGAGAATTAGTGCTTACACAATCATTGAAAGGAGTTGTGGAATGGACTTCCCGAAACTGCAACAGGAGAGCGAATGTTTGCCATGATTAGTAAGATGGGGAATCAAAACGCCACCACTGTAACTGTTGAGTTAAAGAACACATTGTTGGAGATCTGCCATCCAGGAATTAGAAAGCAGAGATCAGGAAGCTGAATGGCTGTTACAGGAGAACCCCGTGTCTCCAGGATCCTGCTTGCCAACAGAAAGTCCAAAATAGCAGAAAGAAGGCATCTTCCTCCTTTCTATCTTCCAGTCATACAAGTGTGCCTAATTGTAAGGGAGTCATGGAAATGTTTTCTAGCTCCCCAGTCCCTATAACACATTAGAAGAAAATAAGAATAGAGGATGCATGCCAATTGACCATATTCAATACAAACCTGCCCTTTAGGAGTCCACAGACTGGAGAGAGAACACCCCAATAAATGCAGGCTGAAAGGATGAGCCAGGAAGTGTCAGGCCAAGTTTAAGTGGCATGAGTCTGGGACCATTTCTTTTTTTTTTTTTTTTTTTGAGATGGAGTTTTGCTCCTGTTGCCCAGGCTGGAGTGCAATGGCACGATCTCGGCTCACTGCAACTTCTGCCTCCCGGGTTCAAGCAATTCTCCTGCCTCAGCCTCTTGAGTAGCTGGGATTACAGGCATGTGCCACCACGCTGGCTAATTTTGTATTTTTAGTAGAGATGGGGTTTCTCCATGTTGGTCAGCCTGGTCTCGAGCTTCCAACCTCAGGTGATCTGCTTGCCTTGGTCTCCCAAAGTGCTGGGATTACAGGCGTGAGCCACCACACCCGCCCCATAGTAGTCTTAAAATGATTCCAGACCTAATTTGAAGCCATGGAAGTCAGACTCAGAATCATTAAAGGGACAAAGCTGAAGTCAGTACACAGGGAAGAGAGGGGAACAGAAGACACCACGACCCAATGTTGAAAGCTTGAAGCTCTCACTTCCTGCAAGTGGCTGTACACAAGGCCACGAGTGCAGCCCCAAGTAAATAGGGCCCACCTTCAGTGGCAGATTCTCTCTCACACTGGCTGGTTATGGTTTATGTGGCCCTTTGTGGCTTACTTGTCAGCTGCCTCAAGACCATCATCATTCAGAAATGAGCCCACAGGATCACCACTGGGAGAAGAGAAATACAGAGGGAAAAGATTCAAAGTGGTTCCATCTTCCAAGCAGGAGGGCCAGGGACCCAGGAGTATTTTGCTGTAGAAGGCCAAGGATCAGGTGCCTTCCAGCTGCCTGTACTTGCTTCCTCCTATAAATCCAGATGTTTTGGCCCCTCTTTTCTGTGACTCCAGGAATCAGGAGCCGGGTCCTGATGGTTCTAAGACAAGGAAATAGTGGCAGCTTCTAAGATGGCAAATAAATCCCAAGTCCATTAAAGGGCACCACTTGGCCGGGTGCGGTGGCTCACGCCTGTAATCTCAGCACTTTCGGAGGCCGAGGCGGGCGGATCACGAGGTCAGGAGATCGAGACCATCCTGGCTAACACGGTGAAACCCCATCTCTACTAAAAATACAAAAAAATTAGCTGGGTGTGGTGGCGGGCGCCTGCAGTCCAGGTACTTGGGAGGCTGAGGCAGGAGAATAGCGTGAACCTGGGAGGCGGAGCTTGCAGTGAGCCGAGATCGCGCCACTGCACTCTAGCCTGAGTGACAGAGCGAGACTCCGTCTCAAAAAAAATAAAAAATCAATTAAAAAAAAAAAAGGGGGCACCACTTTATATCTGTTGAGTGAGTATGAGGTGGTCTGGCATCTCAGGGCTTAAATAGAAGGCAGCCTATCCTGCTGGTTAAAAGCTTGGCCTCAGAGTCCTGTCCTGGTTCAGTCGCTTCCTAGTTGTGTGATGTTGGGCAAATTACTTATTCTCAAAATGGAAATAGTAGTACGTTTTTCTCTCAAGATGGTTGTGAGGATTAATTAATTATGTGTAACTATATATAAAGTGCTTAGCCCAGTGCCTGGCATATAGTAAGCATTCTATAAATGGTAACTGATAGTATTTTTGTTGTTATTATCAATACCATATGTTCTCGGCAACAAACATCTCCCATCTTAATTACCAGAAAGCATCTGGAATAGAAGGTTCCTCACACAAAGCTTGGTCTAGAACTATGAGCTCTTAGTCACATTCTGGAAAAGTGCAGAGCCAGGCCAGGCCAGGATGCCCCTTGAGACTGTTGCCTCCAGCTGAGAAGTTTCTGTCTGCTTCAGTCCTAGTGCTCTCCCTGTGTAGTTCTACTGGGCATCTTTTTTTTTTGAGACAGAGTCTCATTATGTCACCCAGACTGGAGTGCAGTGGCGTGATGTTGGCTCACTTCAACCTCCACCTCCTGGGTTCAAGCGATTCTTGTGCCTCAGCCTCCCAAGTAGCTGGGACTACAGGTGCATGCCACCATTCCTGGCTAATTTTTGTATTTTTAGTAGAGGCAGTTTCACCATGTTGACCAGGCTGGTCTCGAACTCCTGACCTCAATTGATCCGCCCGCCTCGGCCTCCCAAAGTGCTGGGATTACAGGCTTGAGCCACCGCACCCGGCCTCTGCTGGGCATCTTAACATGCCCCAGGAGAGTTACATGGTGTCACCCTGGCAGGTGAGAAAGGGAGATACTGGTGATATTCAGAGGCCCAAGATCAGAAGGATTTGGAACCATCTGTTCTGACATTTTCTGTCTGTTTTCCTTCTTCTCTAAGGTCCTTTCCCCAAACCATCCAACTTCATTTTTTTTTAATTAATTAATTTTATTTTTTTGAGATGGAGTTTCTCTCTTGTTGCCCAGGCTGGAGTGCAATGGTGTGATCTCAGCTCACCGCAACCTAGGCATCTCAGGTTAAAGCAATTCTCCTGCCTCAGGCTCCCTAGTAGCTGGGATTACAGGCATGTGCCACCATGCCCAGCTAATTTTGTATTTTTAGTAGAGATAGGGTTTCTCCATGTTGGTCAGGCTGGTCTCGAACTCCCGACCTCAGGTGATCCACCCGCCTTGGCCTCCCAAAGTGCTGGGATTACAAGCGTGAACTACCGCACCTAGCCATTTAAGTTTTATTTAACATAAATGATGTGCCAGGCATTGTGCTAGCACTGGGGGTATAGTGAAGAACAGAGAAAAAGACAACTCCTAACCAACTGGAGCTCTCTTTCCACCGGGGCCACAAACTTTATAAATGTGATCACACAAATAATCATTTAAGTACAGGTTTAATCAGTGCATGGAAGGAAAATGACAGACAGTAATGAGCATGGATAATGGGGGAACTTACCATCCCTCAATAGTAAGGGGTTGGGGGTGAGCAGGGGAGGCTGGATCAGACCTGAAGAATGAGTAAGAGTCAGCTAGTCAAGGAGAAAGAAGCTTCCTAGGTAGAAGTGAACTCCTGCCAAAATGTTCAATGATAGCTTGATGGTGTGTTGCCTTCATTGGACATCTTAATTCTTAACTGAGTACTCCAAAAATGATAAATATCTAATAGTGGAATCTTTGAGAGGCATGTGACCAGCAGATGGGTCAGGAGGCCTTCTTATTAGCCTTCAAACCAAGCCATATGGCTAGGAGGCGTGGCTCTGGGTATGCAGCGTATGTGAGCATGAGCGTGTAGGAGTGTGACTGCGTGTTTGTGACTGTGAATGCCAATGCAGGTGTATATGGATAGATGCAGAGCTACAACTGATAATTTTGGCATCTGGGCCAAGCAACAGAAATATATCTTGAAAGTCAGGCATACATCAGTTCAGGAGGGAGTTGGAGGGGAGCAGAGTAGAAAGACTGCTCTCTCACAAGCACACAGGAGCCTCCTACAAGTGGATTCCCTGTTCATGAACTTAGACATTCCAGATCAGCCATCTCTGCCGAGAGTCATGGGCAAGCTAGCCAGCACTTCTAGAGAAGGACTGGTGCTGAAGGTGGGGGGAGGAGAAGGCTTTAAAATATGCACAATCTTTGAGAAAATAATTCTTTAAAATGTTGGCACCCTCCACATTTTTTGTTCCTGGGCCCCTGGTGAGTGTGCCTTTAAGACTCTGAATGTATAAATGCATATATGTGTGTATGTGTGTGTTGACTGTGCTTATGTGTATATGAACAGGTGTTGGGGACTACCATGTAAATTGTGGTAACTAAGAGCCCCTGTGAGTTTGGAGCCAGCAGATGTGTTCCTGCACTCCTCCCCTCCCACTTCATGTGTCCTGACACTCCCACTATGCTTATCTCTATAGCTCTCATGAGAAGCAGAGGCTGGGATTATCTGCCTGCCAGGGCTGAGTCCCTTCATATTAACAACAGACTGAAGATATACTAACTGTAACAAGACAAATAGAAATAATATGGTCACATTCACCTCCATTTCATAAAGCAAGTGGAACCTGGACTCACTGCAATGAATGAGCTTCAATAATTCATCCCAGCTGCTGATGTGGTATTGACATAAAGCTAATTTAACACTGAGGGAGCCAGGGGAAGTAAGGAGCAGTTAGCCTTCACTTACAGCACAGTCTCTCTGCTAGCACTCTGGTGCTATGCTGGAAAGCAGAACCCCAGAGTAGAAAAAGACCTGGGGAGGTCACTTGCCCCCTTCCCTCCTTGCAGCCAGTTGACTTTCTGAAGTTATTAGGATGGTATTTTCTTCTTGATGATACTCTTGTCCTTTTGCATCAGGAATAGAGACTTCCCACCCCTGTCTTCAGATCTGAACTTCTCAACAAGCAGATGTTGCTCAGGTCAGTCAGACTCAGGTCAGTCTCTTTAGGGAATCAAAACCACTGTCACTTTCTATGGGGTATGACAGTTGGATAAATGAGGTTGAGGATTTTTGTTTGTTTTGAGACAAGGTCTCCCTCTGTCACCCAGGCTGGAGTGCAGTGGCATGATCTCGTCTAACTGTAGCCTCCACCTCCCTGGCTCAAGTGATCCTGCCACCTCAGCCTCCAGAGTAGCTGGGACTACAGGCCTGTGCCATCACACCCCACTAATTGTTTTTGTTTTGTTTTGTTTCTCTAAAGATGGAGTTTCGCCACATTGCCCAGGCTGTCTCAGACTCCTGAGCTCAACCAATTGCCTGCCTTGGCCTCCCAAAGTGCTGGGATTACAGGCATAAGCCACCGTGCACAGCAATGTTGAGGTTTTTTTTTTTTTTTTTTTTGAGGCGGAGTCTTGCTCTGTCCCCCGGACTGGAGTGCAGTGGCCGGATCTCAGCTCACTGCAAGCTCCGCCTCCCGGGTTTACGCCATTCTCCTGCCTCAGCCTCCCGAGTAGCTGAGACTACAGGCGCCTGCCACCTCGCCCAGCTAGTTTTTTTTTGTATTTTTAGTAGAGACGGGGTTTCACCGTGTTAGCCAGAATGGTCTCGATCTCCTGACCTAGTGATCCGCCCGTCTCGGCCTCCCAAAGTGCTGGGATTACAGGCTTGAGCCACCGTGCCCAGCCAATGTTGAGGTTTTTGCTAGATAAAAAGCGAACTATGGTTCATATCTTAAATGACATTCAACAACCCATTTGATTTTCTTCTTTCTCAAAAATAAAAGTCACTCATTCAACATCCAAAACATGTTTGAGTTCCTATCTTTCTTCATTTATTCAACAAATACTTAGACCAGGCACGGCGGCTCACGCCTGTAATCCCAGCACTTTGGGAGGCAGAGGTGGGTGGATCACCTGAGGTCAGGAGTTCAAGACCAGCCTGGCCAACATGACGAAACCCCATCTCTACTAAAAAATACAAAAATTAGCTGGGCATGGTGGCGGGTACCTGTAATCCCAGCTGCTTGGGAGCCTGAAGCAGGGAGAATTGCTTGAACCCAGGAGGCAGAAGTTGCTGTAAGCCCAGATGGTGTCACTGCACTCCAGCCTGGGCAACAGAGTGAGATTCCATCTAAAAAAAACAAAAAAAAAAAAAAAACAAATACTTAGTAAGCATCTCCTGGTACTAAGTGAACCAGACAGATTGGATCCTTGCCTTCATGAAGTTTATAGTACAACAGGAAAGATAGGCATTACATAAATAAATGCATGAATGAGTATATAATTACAAATTGTTTGTTTATATTTATTCATTAATTTGCCTTCAATGCAATGAGAGAGAATAACATTAAGGAATAGCTTTGGAATGGGAAGGCCTCTCTGAACTCTGAAGGATGAGAAGTCTGGAAAAGAGAGTGGGAAGAGTAGACCAGAAGGAGGAAAAGCCACATATTTAAGGGTTTGCTTCTTGCTGCAAGCAGGTGAATAAAATTTACTGGCACCTAGTGGGAGAAAAGGAATCAGGAAAGAAAGACCTAAGTTCAAATTTGCTTTTGTCACATTACAGTTGTGTGGCCTTGGGCAAGTTACTTCTTTCAATTCTGTTGCCTCATCTATAAAATAGAAATGATTATATTTTCCACTTTATAGGATTGTTGTGAAAAATTAAGTAAAATAATGTTCTAAAGTGCTTACCAGTGCTTGGCATATGGTAAGTGTCAATAAATTACTATTACTGCTATTATGATTATCCTTAAATGTTCCAAGTTCTTTATTACCCCCAGGCTTTGGCACAGTTTGTTTCCTTTGCTTGGATCACACACTGTTCCTTTTACTCACTCATGCTCATCTTTCAAGTAACAGCTGAAATGTATTTCCCTGGAGGGACTTTCCTGACCCCTAGATTAGTGACTCTCAAACTGTAGTGCAAGTAAGAATCACGGCCAGGTGCAGTGGCTCATGCCGGTAATGCCAGCACTTTGAGAGGCCAAGGTGGGTGGATCCCTTGAGCCCAGGAGTTCAAGACCAGCCTGGGCAACATGGCAAAACTCCGTCTCTACAGAAAAATATAAAAAATTAGCTGGGTGTGGTAGCATGCGCATGTAGTCCCAACTACTCAGGAAGCTGAGGCAGGAGGATCACTTGAGCCTGGCAGGTAGAGGTTGCAGTGAGCTGAGATCACACCACTGCACTCCAGCCTGGGTGACAGAATAAAAGCCTGTCTCAAATAAATAAATAAATAATGAGTATAAGTGATGTGCACGTGTGTGTGTGCGCACGCACGTTCTTAGTACAAAGCAGATGCCAAGTTTTGTCAAAGTGCCATTGTAATGTAAGATGATAACATTAGGGGAAATGAAAACCAAATGAAAGATGTGCAGGAACTCTCTGTAATATCTTTGTAACTTTTCTGTAAATCTAAAATTTTTCCAAAATAAAAAGTTCACTTAAAAAGGCAGATTCCTATGCAGATCAAAACCACAGTGCAATATCACCACACACTATACCCCACTAAAAATAGAGAGAAAGAAAGAGGCTAGGCGCTGTGGCTCACACCTACAATCCTAGCACTTTGGGAGGCCGAGGCAGGTGGATCACCAGAAGTCAGGAGTTCAAGACCAGCCTAGCCAACATGGTGAAACCTCGTCTCTACCAAAATACAAAAATTAGTCAGGCATGATGGCGGGTGCCAGCTACTCGGGAGGCTGAGATGGGAGAATCATTTGAACCTGGGAGACAGTGGTTGTAGTGAGCCAAGAATGGGCCACTGTACCCCAGCCTGGGAGGCTGAGTGAGACTCCATCTCAAAAAAAAAAAAAAAAAAAAAAAAAAAGAAGAAGAAGAAGAAGAAAGGAAGGAAGAAAAAAAGTGAGGATGTGGAAAACTGGAGCTTTTGTGGGAGGATAAAATGGTATAGCTGCTATGGAAAATAGTATGGTGATTCCTCAAAAAGTTAAAAATTGAATTACCATATGATCCAGTAATTTAACTTCTGGATATATATTCAAAATAATTGAAAGCAGGGCCTTGAGGAGATATTTGTACCTCCATGTTCATAACAGCATTTTTCAACAATAGCCAAAAGTGGAAGAGACTCAAATGTTCATTGATAGCTGAATAGGTAAAGAAAATGATGTGATATATCCATACAATGGAATATTATTCAACCCTAAAAAGAAAGGAAATTCAAACACATGCTAAAACATGGATGAAACTTGAGGACATTAGTGAAATAAGCCAGTCGCAAAAAGACAACTACTATATGATTCCACTTATATGAAGTACCTAGAGTAGTCTGACTCATAGAGACAGAAAGTAGAATGGTGGTTATCAGGTTCCAGGGGTAGGAGGAAAAGGGGGGTTGTTTAATGGGTATAGTTTCAGTTTTGCAAGATGAAAAAGTTCTGGGTGTTGACTGCATAAATGTGAATGTACTTAATTGTACATTTAAAAATGGTTAAAATGGTAAAATTTATGTTATGTGTATTTTACACACAATCGAAACTTTTTTTAAAGCAGATTCCTTGGCTTTACCTTCAGAGATTTTGACTCAATGCGGAAATGGAAAAGCTGATCCTCAAATTCATAAGGAATTGCAGGGGACCCCAAATAGCCAAAGCTATCTTGAAAAAGAAGAACAAAGCTGGAAGACATACATGTCCTGATTTCAAAACTTATTACAAAGCTACAGTAATCAAACTAGTGTGATAGTAGCATAAAGGATAGAGATATATATCAAGGGAATAGAATTGAGACTAAAAAAGATACTCATATAGCTATGGGGTCAATTGATTTTTGACAAGGGTGCCAAGAGCAAGAAAGAGTAGTGTCTTCAACAAATGGATATCCACATGCAACAAAGGAAGAAGAAGAAGAAGAAGAAGAAGAAGAAGAAGAAGAAGAAGAAGAAGAAGAAGAAGAAGGAGGAGGAGGAGGAGGAGGAGGAGGAGGAGGAGGAGGAGGAGGAGGGAGGAAGAAGAAGGAAGAAACAGGAGGAAGAAACAAAGAAGAAGGAAGAAACAGGAGGAAGAAACAAGAACAAAGAAGGAAGTTGGACCCCTTACCTCATACCATATACAAATATTAACTCACTAAGGAGCTTCTGGATAGCTGAACACATGAAGATACTTGGAGGGAAGGTGGCATGCCTAGAGATGTATGAAAGCTCTATGACCCTTCCCACATGGCTTGCCCTATCTGTCTCTTCCGTCTGGCTGTTCATCTTTAAAATACCCCTTATGATAAATGGGTAAATGCTACATGTTCACTTGGCATCCTAGGTCAGGCATTTGGTCTCCACCAGAGCCCAGGAACAAGTCCAGGAGCTGTATTTTTTTTCAAAGTGTGAATGAGTTGTTTGTATAAAAACACATAGCCGCAATAAAAAACTCTAGGAGTCTACATCATGATTCCTCTATCAGGGATTCTCAGATGGTTCGCCAGCATTCCTATCTGCAATAGACATTTGGAGCACTGTTGAATCTGCTGGGTCATAAGGCCCAAGCAGGAAAGCAACTTATATCATACCTGCAATAGCTTCAGAAACTTTTCTTGCTCTGGTCCTGTATTAACTTTCTATTGCTATGTAACAAATTACCACAAACTTAGTGGCCTAAAACAAAAACAAAAAACAAACAAAAATTTTGAATTCATTATGTATCAAATACCTAAATATAAGAGCAAAAACTATAAAACCTTTAGGAGAAAACATAAGGGTAAATATTCATGACCTTGGATTTGGCAATGGTTTTTTTTTTTTTTTTGAGAGAAGTCTTGCTTTCATTCCCCAGGCTCGAGTGCAATGGCTCAATCTTGGCTCACTGCAACTTCCACCTCCCAGGTTCAAACAATTCTCCTGCCTCTGCCTCCCAAGTAGCTGGGATTAAGGCACCGGCCACCACGCCTGGCTAATTTTTGTATCTTTTAGTAGAGATGAGGTTTCACCAGTTGGCCAGGCTGGTCTTGAACTCCTGACCTCAGGTGATCTGCCTGCCTCAACCTCTCAAAGTGCTGGGATTACAGGCATGAGCCACCGCGCCCGGCCTGGCAATGGTTTCTTAAACATGATATCAAAACCACATGCAACAAAAAGTAAGTATGGATACACTGGACTTTAGCAAAATTAAAAACTTTCATGCATCAGAGAACATCTTCAAGAAAGTGTAAAGATACTTTTCATTTCATTTGTCAATTTGCAAATCACATATCCACTAAGCTTCTAGTATCCAGAATATATAAAGAAGTTTTATAATTTGATAACAAAAAGACAATTTTTTTTTTTTTTTTTTTTTTTTTTTTTGAGACAAGGTCTCACTCTGTCATCCAGGCTACAGCACAGTGGCAAGATCACAGCTCACTGCAGCCTCAACCTTCCTGGGGCTCAAGTGATCCTCCTACCTCAGCCTCCTGAGTAGCTGGGACTACAGGTGCCACCATGCCAGGCTAATTTTTTGTATTTTTTCATAGAGATGGGATTTTGCCATGTTGCCCCGGCTGGTCTCAAACTACTGGGCTCAATTGATCCACCCTCTTCGACCTCCCAGAGTGCTGGGATTGCAGCTGTGAGCACCATGCCTGGCCTAGATAACTCAATTTTTTTTTTTTTTGAGACGGAGTCTAGCTCTGTCACCCAGGCTGGAGTGCAGTGGCCGGATCTCAGCTCACTGCAAGCTCCGCCTCCCGGGTTTACGCCATTCTCCTGCCTCAGCCTCCGGAGTAGCTGGGACTACAGGCGCCTGCCACTTCGCCTGGCTAGTTTTTTGTATTTTTAGTAGAGAAGGGGTTTCACTGTGTTAGCCAGGATGGTCTCGATCTCCTGACCTCGTGATCCGCCCGTCTCGGCCTCCCAAAGTGCTGGGATTACAGGCTTGAGCCACCGCACCCGGCCGATAGCTCAATTTTTTAAATGAGCAAAGGACTTGAATAGACATTTCCCTAAAGAAGACATACAAATGGCCAAAAAGTACATGAAAAGATGCCCAACATCATTAGTCATTAGGGAAATGCAAATCAAAACTACAATGAGATACCACTTTATACCCACTGTGATGGGTATAATTAAGGAAAAGAACAAGTGTTGGCAAGAATGTGGGGACACTGAAACTCTTAGGCCTTCCTGATGGGAACATAAAATGGTGCAGCCACTGTGGGAAACAGTTGGTGGTTCCTTAAAATGTTAAACATAGGATTGCCATATGACTCAGCAATTTTATTCGTAGGGATATACCCAAGAGACTTGAAAGTAGGTACTCAAACAAATACTTGTATATAAATATTCACAGTAGCAATATTCACAATAGCCAAAAGATGGAAACAACCCAAATATCCATCAACAGATGAATGGATAAACAAAATGTGGTATATCCACACAATAGAATATTATTTAGCAATAAAAACAAATGAAGTACTGATATATGTTACAACATGGATGAACCTTAAAAACACTGTTAAACGGAGGAAGTTAGACGCAAAATATCATGTAGTATATGATTTCATTTCTATGAAATATCAGGAATAGGTCAATTCATACAGATAGAAAGAAGGTTAGTGGTTACCAGGGGATGGGGGGAAGGGAGAATGGGAGTGACTGCTTAATGAGTCAGGAGTTTCTTTGGGAGATGATAAAATATTTTGGAATTAGATAGAGATGATGATTGTACAACATTGTGAATGTACTAAATGCCACTGAAGTGTATACTTTTATATGGCTAATTTTTTGTTACGTAGATTTTACCTCAATTTTTTAAAAAAGCAAGTTTCTTTAGGCCCCACATTCAGAGCTTTGGATTCAGTACATCTGGCTTGATGCCCAGGACCTGAATTTTCAACAAGTACCTCAGATACCACGGATGCAGGTGGTCCAGGGACCATATTTTGAGAAACATTGCTAAACAACGTTAAGCTTGCTATTGATTCTCTTCCATAGATCTCTGAGCCTTTTACTTTTTGTAGCATACATCGTAATTGTAATGGCTTATCCTGCACCTCTTTTCCCATAGACTGTAAACTCCATGAGGGCAGTGCCCATGTCTTCTTTCATCATCATAATGCTAACATTTGGAAAAAGCGCCTTGAGGCTGGGCATGGTGGCTCATGCCTGTAATCCCAGCACTTTGGGAGGCTGAGGCCTGGGCAACATGGCAAAACCCCATCTCTACAAAAAATTAAAAAATTAGCTGGGTGTGGTGGCGCACATGCCTGTAGTCCCAGCTACCTGGGAGGCTGATGCAGGAGGATCCATTGAGTCTGGGAGGTTGAGGCTGCAGTGAGATGAAATTGTGCCACTGCACTCCAGCCTGGATGAGAGGGAGACTCTGTCTCAAAAAAAAAAAAAAAGAAAAAAAGAAAAGAAAAGAAAAAGCACCTTGACATTACATATGCCCAGTAGATATAGGGTGAAATTTTTTTTTTTTTTTTTTGAGACAGAGTCTCGCTCTGTCACCCAGGCTGGAGTGCAGTGGTGTGATCGCGACTCACTACAACCTCACCTCCAGGTTTAAGCAATTCTCCTGCCTCAGCCTCCCGAGCAGCTGGGATTACAGGCACACGTCACCACGCCTGTCTAATTTCTTGTATTTTTTGGTAGAGGTGGGATTTCACCATGTTGGCCAGGCTGGTCTTGAACTCCTGACCTCAGGTGATGCACCAGCCTCGGCCTCCCAAAGTGCTGGGATTACATGCGTGAGCCACCACACCTGGCCTGATATAAAGTGAACTGAATGACTGAATTGGATTAACTAGAAGGGATCAGAGTAGAAGGGAAAAATCTTAAGGAGCCTCTAGTCCAAGAATCCACAGTGTAAGTAGTGGGACCAGCGTTTAACCCCCCTTATCCCCATGGCTTCCATTGCACAACAAACTGTATCAGCCCACAGTGTGGAAATCAGGAAACTATGGCAGGGAAAGGAGACCTTGCCCATGGCCCCAAACTGGGCTCTCCTTGGGGAGGCACCTCTAGGAGCTCATGGCCAAGACTGAGCAGAGTAGTCTTGGCTCTGAGACCCTGGGGCGTGGCATCCAGAGGTGCACAGCTCTGTTGGCATGGCCTGGCTGGAAGACTCTGGTCAGGTTTACCTGGTCTCCCTGGCTGATCCCAGTGCCTTTTGGCTTGGTGACTGCTCTCACTCTTGGCTGCTTCCACGGTGCCTTAGAGCACACAGTCAGCAGAACAGCTTCTCTCAGCATCGCTGAGATGGGTCTGGGCCATCCCACTGTTGCCTGTGCTGACTTCTGAGGCCTCATCAACACTGCAGGAAGCATGTTGCACCCAAAAGATGTAGGTGGGACATCCAGGGGATGCAGCTTCCTGCCTGGGCCTCTCATATGGAGCCAGCACAAATACAATTGCATCCTCACTGCTCTTACCTCTTCTCATCCACGGGCAGGCTTCCTCGAGTCAAACAATTTTCCTTTTCTCCTCTGTGTCTTCTCTGAAGGGAAGTGTGAAATTTTTCAAGTCTTCACTAAGTTTGTGACCATCAATTAACCCTAAATCAATCAATAATCACCACCCCTATACACACACACTTATATACACAAATATAGGCAGTCAGCCAGTCACAGTGGCTCACATCTATAATCCCAGCACTTTGGAAGGCTGAGGCAAGTGGATCACCTGAGGTCAGGAGTTCGAGACCACCCTGGCCAACATGGTGAAACCCATCTCTACTAAAAGTGAAAAAAAATTAGCCGAGTGTGGTGGCACATGCCTGTAATCCCAGCTGCTCGGGAGGCTGAGGGAGGATAATCATTTGAAGCTGGGAGGCAGAGGTTGCAGGGAGCCGAGATCACACTACTGCACTCCAGCCTGGGCGAAACAGCAAGACTCCTTCTCAAAAAATCTATATATAGAGAGTCAATGTCTTTCATAGAAAAAAGTAGGACCTTTTTAAAATCTTATCATTGGCTAATTATGTGGCCTTCCTCAAGGCCTCAAATCCTTCCCTCAACATGAAAAGTTACCGCCAGCCAGGGCAGAGGCGTGTGCCTATAGTCCCAGCTACTACAAAGGCTGAGGAGGGAGAATCTCTTGAGCCCAGGAGTTCAAGTCTGCAGTGAGCTATCATCATGCCACTGCACTCCAGCCTGGGCAACAAACTGAGACACCCATCTGTAAAATAATTAAATAGTTTAAAAAATAAAAAATAATAAATGAAAAAAGTTGCTTCCATTGAGTACCTGCAACGCACCAGGCAGTTGAGCTTAGAGCCTTACAAATGCATCACCTCATTCAGTTCCCACACAACCCTATCAGATAAGTAACATTTTCTTTCTTTCTTTCTTTTTGAGACAGGGTTTCACTTTTGTTGCCCAGTATGGAGAGCAATGGTGGATCTTGGCTCACTGCAAACTCCGACTCACGGGTTCAAGTTATTCTCCTGCCGCAGCCTCCCAAGTAGCTGGGATTATAGACATGCACCACCACGCCCAGGAAATTTTTGTATTTTTAGTAGAGATGGGGTTTCGCCACATTGGCCAGGCTGGTCTCAAACTCCTGACCTCAGGTGATCCACCCGCCTTGGCCTCCCAAAGTGCTGGGATTACAGGCATGAGCCACCACGCCCAGCCAGGTAAGTAACATCTTAAAAAGGTAATTGTGAAATATAACAGATATACAGAAGCTGTCTAAAACATGTATATGAATCTATAATATATTAATATATATCTATTACATCTATATCTGTAGCAACATTCTCTTTCTTTCTTTATAGTTTTGCTACCCACATATGCATTTCTAAATAATGTAACTTAGTCTTGCCTATTTTTGAAATATAAGTGAATGGGATCATATTGTACATATTCTTTTGAGCTTTTTTTTTTTTTTAAACTTACTTTTATCTTCGTGAAATACTAGAAAATGTAGACCCTGACTGGACAGCCACATCCTAGCTGAATTCTAATACCTGGAAGAAGGAGAGAATGGATGTTGGTGGATAATTAGCCATTTTGTTACAATGTATTATTCACCCACCTCCCATTATTTCTGGAGTTATTTCTTTCCTGATTACTTTGATTAATAATTTCCCCTTCTTTTCTATCTCATGGCAACCTCAATGATAAATCATGGAACCAACGAGTAGGCTTTAGTTCAAGAAGGCAATAATTTCATTCTAGGTGGTTTTGGGTAATGTGAGCAGAAATGCCCTCCTACACCATCAAATTTTTCTCTCTTTTTTTTTTTTTTTTTGAGATGGTGTCTTACTCTGTCGCCCAGGCTGCAGTGCAGTGGCATGATGTTGGTGCACTGCAACCTCCATCTCCCGGGTTCAAGCAATTCTCCTGCCTCAGCCTCCCAAGTAGCTGGGATTACAAGCATGCATCACTACGCTGGGCTAAATTTTTTTTTTTTTTTTTAATTTTTAGTAGAGGCGGGGTTTTACCATATTGGCCAGGCTGGCCTCAAACTCCTGAGCTCAAGTGATCCACCCACCTCAACCTCCCAAAGTGCTGGGATTACAGGCGTGAGCCACAATGCCCGGCCTCAAATTTTCTTAAACAAACATATTTTGAGGGCTTATTTACCATAAGACACTAAGCACATGCAAAGGCATCCTGACTGCTTACCATGTATGGAAATTCCAATAAAAGGGCATGCATAATTAAAGGGTTAAGAGTATGTGCACCCACAGGGTAAGTCTTAGAACCAATTTATAGAGTCTTAGATGTCCAGCCATATCCTGTCCTGCAAGGACAATCCCATGTAGTACATGCAGAGAAAGGTGGACTGGATGTGATATACATAGGGGGTTATGGGCATAGGAGAGGTGGTGGGATAGGGTGAGGATCAGAAAGACCTAGGAGGTGTTTCCTAGCTCTGCCCTAGTTGGGTGAATCTCTTAATTACTCTCAGCCTCAGTTTCCTCATCGGTAAAATGTACCTATATCTGAGAAAGAGATAGTTATTATCCTCATTTTTTTTTTTTTTTTTTTTTTTTTGAGACGGAGTCTAGCTCTGTCACCCAGGCTGGAGTGCAGTGGCGCCATCTCGGCTCACTGCAAGCTCCACCTCCCGGGTCTACGCCATTCTCCTGCCTCAACCTCCCGAGTAGCTGGGACCACAGGCGCCCGCCATCTCGCCCGGCTAGTTTTTTGTATTTTTAGTAGAGACGGGGTTTCACCGTGTAGACCAGGATGGTCTCGATCTCCTGACCTCGTGATCCACCCGTCTCGGCCTCCCAAAGTGCTGGGATTACAGGCTTGAGCCACCGCGCCCGGCCTATCCTCATTTTACAGACGAGGAATCCCAGGCTCAGAGAAGTTAGCTTGCTCAAGAATTCATTAGAGAAAGCGGAGTCAGGATTCAAGCCCAGGTAGTCTGACTCCAGAGATGGAGTTCTTCATTGCTAAGAATCACTAGTGGGATGGGGGTGTGCAGAATGAGTTAGGGGAGTAGGATATACTTTTAACACACTTAATACATCCGCTGTTAGATGTTTCCTGATTTCCAAGTTGTTAAAAAGAGAGTAAGTGTGTTTTAGCATGAAGGAAACACGATACTGTGGGTGGGCAGGAAGGATGAGGAACAGAGACTCAATGATCCCCGGCTCTCTCTGCTGTTTCTTTCTTGGGTTTACAGCCTTGGGCAGGCCCCAAGTAGAACAGCCACGTAAACCCATGCTTAGAGCGCTTGCCTCCAAGATGAGGGCATGAGCGCAGGATGTCACTGAATTTCCCTCCCCGGCAACTAAGGTTTTCGGGGTTGGGGGGTGGGGTGCAACGGTTGCCACAGTTATTGTTCCTCCACAGCCTCGGAGCAAGATTTCCCCCCAAAACCATATTAAATAAATAAAAGGAAATTCAGCAGATGGGAACATGAATCAATGAAAACTCCCATATGAGTGCAAAGATTTATGTCAAAAAACAAAACATCAACATCTGGGAGCTGCCGCGTCTCCTCTTGGCTGCTCGTTTGGAATGGATTCTCAGTGTCGCTTTCCGCCTCTTTCTAGCCTTGGGAGAGGACAGCAAGAAATAAAGAATGAAGCCCATTAAAAATAGTCATTTTTAATAAGAAATGAACGCTGCTTTCCCCCTCAAGGCTGGAGGGAACGTGATGCAGGCAGTGGAGCTGCGGGCTCGGCCCCGGGACCGTGGGGAGAGAGAGCCCCCTGCCGGGCGCGGAGGGGCGTCCTCCCTCCCGGGCCCAGCGCCACTGTCTAGGGTCGGTTCCCTCCAGATTTCACAGCCGCGGCAGCAGCAGGAGCGCGCACACGCCCGCGCCCACTGCACTGCGGCGATGCTCGGCAGCTCAGCGATGGTGCTCGGCAGCTCAGCCGCGGGGCTGTCACGTGGGTGCGGCCCGGCCCCGGGAGATTCTGGGGCACTCTCCGCAGGCAGTCAAGCGTGCCGCTGCGGCGCTCCTCTGGCCAGGGCGAACCTGCACCTGCCTTCCCCAATCAGGGGGAAAGGAGGAGGCGAAATAGGAACCTAGGCCTTGAGTAACGTGTAGTGCGGATCCAAGTCCGCACTTAGCTGTGAAGCTGGGCCACGAGGGCCCTAAAGGGGCAGGCGTTGGATTCTGATATATGGGTTCAAATCAACTCTGCCACCGTCAACTATGTGACCTTGAAGAAATTTACCTTCCTGAGCCAGCAATTTCATCATCTGTAAAATGGGAATAAAAGCACCAGTCTCCCAGGGAGGCTGTGAAAAGTAAATGGGAAACCATGTGAAATACTTAACACGGTGCACATATACATAAAATTTAATAAATGTTAGCAATTATAATCAGGGATAAAGACTCAAATTCTCATCATAGGCGACAAGGCTCTTACAACTAGTGTTGTAAGCTCTGCAGCCTTGGAGAGATCACTGACCTCTTCCATCACTGGGTTCCAGCCGCATTAACCTTGACTTCCACCCAGCAGCCTAGTTCCTATCTGCCTCAGGACCTTTGCATCTGCTGTTCCCTCTGCCTGGATGGCTCTTTTCCACCTTCTGCTTCAACCCAGCCTGCCCTTTCTTTGGGCCTCAATTTACTTGTCACATTGTCCAGGAAACCCTTCCTGATTCATTTCTGCCCAAAATATAATTCCTCTGCTCTATGCTCTCAGAGCAGCCCAGCTTCTCCTTCCTAGCAACCTTCCTAATTGAAATGTATCATCAGTTTTGTTATGTTTCCCATCCGTCACCCGCTGGACAATTCACTCCATGAGGCCAGGAGCCCAGCCTATCTCATTCGCTGCTGTATCCTCAGTCCCCAGGATGGTGACTGGCCTAGGCTCTCCATTTGTGGTAAATGACCCAGAGTGGATGGCAGGACTCAGGCCAGAAGGAATCCTGGGTCTTCTACTTTGTTTCACCAGTTCCTTCCAACAGTAAACATTCATTTATTAAGATCTTCTATATGCTACGTCCTGTGTTGGGCACCAGAGACACAGACTCATACAATTCAGTCTCTGACTTAATGGAGCTTGTAGTTCAAAGGCAGAGATGGATATGGGAACAGAGGACAGCACAGATGGGGAGAAGACAGCAATGCGGGTGGTCGGTCTTACAAGGACAGGGCCCTTGGCTCCAAGTGGCATAGCTGGACTAAGCTAAGTGCTTTACCTACATTATCTAACTAAAACTCACAGCTATTAGAGAGGCCTATTATCATCCCCATTATACAGATGAGACATAAAGAATTTAAACAACTTGCCTAGTGTCACAAAAAGAGTAAAATCAGAAGAGAGATTCGAACAGGCACACACACATTCCGATTCAGAGCCAGACCTCTGAACTACTTGGTCACACTGCCTCAAGAAAACAGCTGTGAGATTACCTACCTCCCACCCTCATGACTCCAGTTCTGTGCTGGGTAGAGTGCGGCCCTGCCCCTCCTGGGTTCCTGCCAGTAGGACTGCCACCACCTAAGAGCAGAGAGGAGGTAGGGAGAGCAGGGCTGAGGGGCAGGGAATGCATCCACCCTGTTCCACACATGGCACTTAATGAGGAATGTTCACAAGGGCGGCAAAGGGGACCTGCAACAGCTCAGCTAAAAACAGGAGCATCTCTGACTTCCGTGCTGCCAAATCCCCAGTGCTTGAGGGAGGCCCCAGCCTAAACCCAGCTCTTTGAGGGTGTTGCTCTCACCTTTCTCACCCACTTCCAAACTTCACTGATCCTGCTACACCTCCTTTCACCACCTGAGGCTTTTTTTAAAGGTTGAATTCACATCCTCCTCCATTTGCTCTCCTAATGGCAGCTCTGCCTGCCCTCCTAGAACCCAAGAGTCAGCCAGCACAGGGTTTGGAGGCTTTTGGGGGAGCTGTTCTTCAGGGCCGTCTCGGCTGAGGTCAGGTACAGGGTTCCTTTGAGGATTCTATAGGACCACCTGCCTTTTTCGAGCGTCCCCACCCTCCAGCTGTCAGAAAGCTGCATCTTCCACTAGCATCTGGGGAATTCTAACAGGTGGATCTGAGGTCACAGCATGACATCTAATGGATAAATCTAGCAGGTGGTGGAGGGCTGAACTGGAACTCAGCAAAGAGGACAAAGGTAAGGCTAATGATAGTCACCATTTTGAATTCTTTCTGTGTGCCAGGCACTGTGCTAACTAAGCACTTTACATGTGCTCCATTTCACAGATGAGGAAGTGAAGCTCAAAAAATTCAAATAACTTCCCAAAGTTCCCACAACTGAGAAAGTGGTGGAGGATTCAAACCCTGATTATTAGGACTCCAGAACCCAAGCTCTTAACCACTGTATTTTCATTTAAGAGTCAACAGGACAGAGGGAGTTTAAGAGCAATAGGGAAAGAATGGACATCTGGACGATGCTGGTACTAGGGGGTCAGAAGGAGGAAGAAGCACTGCTAGAGAGATGTAGAGACCAGGGAAGCTGAAGAGGAGACAGATTTAAGGGTCTGATCCAAAAGAAGGTGATTTTGACAGAACCCAGTGACTTGCTGGGTATGGGAGTGTCTGACACCTTTGGGGTATCTGGGCAGATCATGAGAATTCCAGAAAGAAAGCCAGAGAGAAAGGGCTCACTTTGTTGCCTCCTGAGTCCATAATTCTGGTCTTTCCTGGGTCCCAGTTGTCTCTTGCCCTTGGGGTTCATTAAATGTCCTGTCCACTCTTCCATACGCTGATAAAACTTTTTCAAAAACTAGCTTCAGTGAGTTTCTAATACTTGCAGTAAGAGTCAAAAATGGTGTGGGGTTATGAGAGAACCTGAACCAGAGGAAAAAAAGAAAACAGAAAACTAGTATTGGGGAGGGCAGAGAAGGAAGAGTTGAGCCAACAGTGAGTTCAAGATTCCTTTCCTGGGTGTCTTGGGGAAACTACACAATAGCAGAAAAATGGAAGCGGATGATGAGGTTTTGTGTGTAAGATTTAAGGAGTGGATGGTCAACTGAGTCAAGTGCTCTGGGTCAAGGTGTCTGATTGAGCAAAGGTCCACTGGTGGTTAATGAGGTGGTCTTTGATGACCCTAGTGACCCCTGTGTCAGAAGAACAGGGATGGAAGCTGGGAGACAAGGCTGAAAAGTGAAGGAGTCATGCAGAAATGGAAGGCAGCAGGTGTGTTACTTAATTAAGAAACCTGGCAGTGGGAGAAAGAAACAGAATGGTAGCTGAAAAGGGCAGGAGGATCAAGTAAAGGATTTTTCCCCCAAGATTGGAAAGTCCTGTGTATATTTCACAGGCAGAAAGAAAAAAGGTAGGAGAAAGATGTATGCTTTGGCATGAGGGTCAGGATAATAGAGACAAGGTTCTAAAAGGGACAGGAAGGGAATGGGACTGAGAACAAACAGAGTTTAGCCTTAGAACAAAGGGAAGAGACAGACCTCTCCAACCGAGACTGTGTTCTTGTCATTTCCGCCGAATCATAAACACGCCTTACATTTATTTGTTTAGTGTGCAACTAGCATCTAGGTGTACTCACAGCTGCTCTTAAGTTAGATTCTTCTTAGTCATCATCAAATACAGCTACCATTTATAGATCATGTGCCCAGCAGTTTAACTCTGTCATCTCATAAGAAGAGTACAATTATCATTCCCGTCATACAGATGAAGAAACTGAGGGAAAAGATATTATAATGAACTTGACCAAGATAACCCAGCTGCTAAGGGAGACAGCTGTGTTGGATGCTAGACAATTCAATTCTAGAACCCCTGCTCTCCTGTGCTGCTTTCTGACACTTCACAGAGTTGAAAATAATTGCCTCTAGAGAGTAGGATTAGAGGGTAGAGAGCGTGTGGCAGAGGTCTGCTGTCTTTTGATATAAGCCTTTAGTATTATGTGACTTTTTACTAGAGTAGGAGCTTTTCAATGACTATTATTTATCTGAGGGGTCAAATCCACTGAGCTTGGCTTGCTCTATGCTCCCTGCCAGTGGGCTCTTGCTTAATATACATCACACTTAAGTATAAATTCACCCCTGGCTGGGTGTGGTGGCTCATACCTGTAATCCCAGCCCTTTGGGAGGTCAAGGTGGGCGGATCATCTAAGGTCGGGAGTTCGAGACCAGCCTGACCAATATGGTGAAACCCCGTCTCTACTGAAAACACAAAAATTAGCTGGGTGTGGTGGTGCATGCCTGTAATCCCAGCTACTTGGGAGGCTGAGGCAGGAGAATCGCTAGAACCCTGGAGGTGGAGGTTGCAGTGAGCCGAGATCGTGCCATTGCACTCCAGCCTAGGCAACAAGAGCAAAACTCCATCTCAAAAATAAATAAATAAATAAATAAATAAATAAATAAATAAATAAATAAAAATAAATTGACCCCTGACCAACCCCATGTCCAGATCCCTATCAGGTAGGTTTTCTATGATACGTTCTTTAAAAAGCAATTAAAACAAAAATATTTGTATAATGGCATTTGCACTCTTTTATAATAAAAATCCCAGCCAGGTGAGGTGGCTCACACCCATAATCTCAGCACTTTGGTCAGACCTCCTCTCCTGAGGTCAGGAGTTCGAGAACAGCCTGGCCAACATGGCAAAACTCCGTCTCTACTAAAAATACAAAAATTAGCTGGGTGTGTGATCCCAACTATTCAGGAGGCCGAGGCAGGAGAATTGCTTGAACCCGCCTCAAAAAATAAAAGCGAGACTCCACCTCAAAAAATAAAAAATAAATAAAAACAAAATCTCCACTAATAAAAAGCAAAAGCAAAAAGAGCTAGTACTAGTATTAGTGCTGAGGTGATGACTCAGCTTTCTCAGTGCTGAAGGTGAGGTCACCAGCCTAGAAGGGACAGGGTGAAAATGAGGGCTTGACCCTCAGTAATACAGCAGCCAATAGCCTTTCTTGGATCCCTCTGGCCTGGTCACTCCCCTGCCAAAACCCTTCCTAGATGTCCCATGCATTCAGGACAGAGTCCAAATGTCTTACAGGCTTACAAGACATTATGACCCAGCGCCATTTACCTCTCCAGACTAAAGGCGTATCACCACCCCATCGCCATGACCCCCTGCCTCCCTCCCCAGCTCCAGCTACAGTGATCTTAAATTGTGCTTTGTTTGCCTCTCTGGAACTTTGTATCAGCTGTGTCCCCTGGCTGAATTGGGCTTTCTTTTCTTCTTCTTCTTCACCTAGTTAGTTTCCAGGACTCATCATTCAGGTTAATTTAGCATTACTGCTTCCAGGAAGTCTTCCTGACTTCCATGCCTAGGTTATGGGCCTCCCCGGGTGTTCCCATTGCACTCTGTACTTTCTTCACCACAGCACTTGCTCCAAGTCTACTTCCCAGTATTCGTGACCTTGTGTTTTCTCCTCCCTCACTGATTATGGGCTGACCCTATGAGTTGCTTTAACCAACAGAGTGCAGAAGTGATGCTATGCCAGTTCCTGCCAGCTTCCACTTGTGTACTTTTGGAAGCTCTGAGCCACTGTGTAAGTTCAGCGACCCAGCTGGAGAGGTTATGTGGAGCAGAGGGGACCTAAGACTACATGGAGAAAGAGGCCCAGCCTTTCCAATGCCCTGCTTGAGTCTTCATATGACTGCCATCTGACTACAGCCTCATGAGAGACCCCAAGTGAGACCAGCAGAACTGCCCAGCTGAGCCCAATTTGCAGAACTGTGAGAGATGATTGTTTTAAGCCACTAAATTTTGGGGTGTTCGTTATGCTGCAATAAGTAACTAAAACACCACTCTGTATTTTAATTGCCTACTGACTTTGTTTGCACTCCTAGGCTATTTTCTGTGAGGGCAGGGACCACATCCAGTTTTTTGGGTTTTTTTTCCCTCAAGACAGAGTCTTGTTCTGTCACGCAGGCTGGAGTGCGATGGCGCGATCTTGGCTCACTGTAACCTCTGCCTCCTGGGTTCAAGCGATTCTCCTGCCTCAGCCTCCCAAGTAGCTAGGATTACAGATGCACGCCACCACACTGGCTAATGTTTTGTACTTTTTAAAGTAGAGATGGGGTTTCACCATGTTGGCCAGGCTGGTCTTGAACTCCTGGCCTGGTGAACCACCCACCTCAGCCTCCCAAAGTGCTGGGATTGCAGGTGTGAGGCACTGCGCCTGGCCCACATCCATGTTTTAAAATTGTTACATACTTAGCATATCCTTTAGCACTAAATATATCATATATTTGATTAATGCAAATTAAGAATGCCTACAGAAATGAAGGCAACAAGTATCTAGAATACTCACTGTACTGAGAGTACACAAAGTGCACAATGGCATGTGTAGTAATCATGAAAGCTGATTAACTGGACAGCAGCCAATAGGTTCCCAAAAGTTTACCTTTGTGGAGGGATTGAGTCAACTTGAGGGACTGTGCAGAGGGACTGAGCCACAATCCAAAAGCAGAGTTTGGGGTCTGGCAGTTGAGGGAGCTGCCATTCAACCAACACCACTCCCATGGGCTGTACTGAACAGGTGGTCTGCTGTGGGCTCCAGCTACCCTCGCCATCTACCCTCACTCAAGTGGTCTGCTGATGTTCCTGTTTATGGGGACAAGAGATGCCATAATGCCATTCTATACATGGGGGCAGATGTCCTAGTCTCTCCTTCAAAACTTTTCTACTAGCTTCAAACAGGGAGGGCCCTCAACTAATGTTTTTATGTGCAATGAATATATTTCTACTCATATCAGTAAATCCCCTGGCTGGGGTCTGGTACCCTTGGCTGTAATAATCATTAGTACAAGGTGTTCTGTCAACAGGCATTGTTTGGACATATTCTTTGGGCTGACAATTTACGTCAAGCCCTATGTGGGACACAGAAGAGGAAAACGCCATTCCTGCCTTGAGAGAATTGGGAAGGCTAGAGTTACACAAATGAGATAAATACCAAGACAGCATATAATTATTTCTACACTGTGTAGTAAGAAATCAAGTGCTACAGGAATTGGGAAAAGTAGGGAGCAGGGAAGGCTCAAACAGTTAAGGAGTCTACACCGAAGAGCTGGGATTGGGCTGAGCCTTGAGAAATGACACAAACTATGCATAGTCTGAAAGGAAAGAGGGTACAAAAGACTCAGAAGGAAGAACACAGCCGAACCAGTATACTTGTTTGTTACTTTATTTTGAAGACAGTAACACAAGGAATGTGAAAGGCAGCCGTTCCAAATCCCGAAGCAAGGCTATTTCTGAATAGTCGCCCAACATTCAAACTTCTGGGCCTTTACTTATTTCCTCTGCTTGCAATGCCTTTCTTCCTTCTCCACCTGGCAAGCTCTTATTAATATTTAAAGGCCCTGCTCAAATGTAACTACTTTTCTGAAGCCTTCCAAGGGGTCCCACAACCCATTGCTCATGCTTCTATGGGAACGTAATCTATTATACTTGCCTACTTACTCCCCTACTACTACAATTAATAGCAACTTACACTTACTGGGCTTTTACTATGTGCCAGGAACTATGCTAAACATTTTTATTTATTTTTTATTTTTTGAAGGGTATTCCCGAAACACCAAGCTAAACATTTTTTAATGTATTATTTTATTTAAACCTCACAACAATTGCATGAGGTATTATTTTCCCTATTTTATAGATGAAGCTCTTGAGACTTAGTGTGATTAAGGAACATGCATAAGATAACATAGCTATGAAGTAAGCAAGTTGTGATTCCAACCTAGATTTGTGGGACTCCAAAGCCCACTACTAATCCACTGGACCCAGTTCCTGGAGGCCACAAATGCTCTTTCCTCATCTGTCTTCTCACATCCTAGGACGGGCTGATATATGGTTCAAAAGTTGTTTAACGGCCAGGTGCGGTGGCTCAAGCCTGTAATCCAAGCACTTTGGGAGGCCGAGGCGGAAGGATCACCTGAGGTCCAGGAGTTCAAGACCAGCCTGGCCAACATGGTGAAACCTTGTCTCTATTAAAAATACAAAAACTAGCAGGATGTGGTAGCGGGCGCCTGTAATCTCAGCTACTTGGGAGGCTGAGGCAAGAGAATCGCTTGAACCTGGGAGGCGAGATCACACCATTGCACTCCAGCCTGGGTGACAGAATCCGTCTCAAAAGAAAAAAAAAAGTTGTTTAACAAATTAACACAACTTTCAAGCCACATGCCTGGGTCTAAAAGTAGGTGCCCCCAGTACACTTTTACCCCACGTAGAGACTTCTACCCACCTTAAAGTCACATACCTGGAGAAAGGGGATAGGGAGGAAATCTAAACATCTTACACTTGAATGTGAGCTCCGTTATTTCACGAATTCAAGTGTGGTGAAAGGAGCTATTTTTTTTTTCCGAGATGGAGTCTCACTCTCACCCAGGTGCGATCTCGGCTCACTGCAACCTCCGCCTCCCGGGTTCAAGCAATTCTCCTGCCTCAGCCTCCGGAGCAGCTGGGATTACAGGCGCCCACCACCACGCGCAGCTAATTTTTGTATTTTTAGTAGACACGGGGTTTCACCATGTTGGCCAGGCTGGTCTCGAACTCCTGACCTCAGGTGATCGACGGCTTCGGCCTCCCAAATTGCTGGGATTACAGGCCTGAGCCACTGCGCCCGGCCGGAATTATTCTTTTCCACAAAAGGACAAACACATACATAACTTTTGCCACGTTTGAAGACGAGGGTTCTAATAGGGCGCGGGTGGTGTGTCAGGTACTTTTAAAGGAGCTACCCAAGAATCTCAGCCTGTCAGGCCAGTCATTCCATTTGACCCTATCTGGCGCGGATTGGAGCCCGGACAAGGTAAGGGGTTGACATGAAGCTGCACAGTGAGACAACGCTGGGCCCGAGCTAGAAGCCAGAATCAAAGCCTTGCCCCGTGCGGTTTCTCGTCGCAGTCGGGCCCTGGCCTGGCATCTCCAGGCAGGTGGCCTTGGACGGAAGCTCGGCCTACTACTGGCTTCGCTTGTGGGACCCTGGGGGTCCTCTCCTCCGCCCACGGAGCCTGGTTACTCCCACCTCCTCAAGCCTAGGGCCTGGGGAAGCCTTTCCTTGTTCGCGGCCTCACGGACTGCAAGGTCCTCTTGCTCCCCCGAAGTCGCTCCAGCACCGCTTCTCAAGGTTCCTGCTTCCGAGCGGCTCGCTTCGCCACCTGCGATCCCCAGCCTCTGCTTGGGAACGCCAAGGACATTCCCCCACGGCAGCCTGGGCCCACATCCCCATGCCCTTGCGGCACGTCACCTCCCCGCTGGCCCGGAATACGCCTCCGCCCTGCACTTCCTCCCTGTAGCGCCGTCTTTCCGGCCGGGCTCCCTTCTAATTGGCCGGCTCAAAGCTTCCTCGGGGACTCGGCCGCTCGGGGCGCTGCAGCGGCCTCTGTAGCCGCTGTCCCGAGGTTTAGCCTCGCCCTTTCGGCTGCGAGCTCTCTATGGTGCCGGCAGCGACATGTGGCGCCTCCCGGGACTCCTGGGCCGAGGTAAGGGACGTCCCAGCGGCCAGCATCACTCTAGGCCGCAAAGACCGAACTGGAGTGGGGGCGGGACCGAGGAAACAGCCGAAGCGATCGTGGGCGGGGTTAGAGCTAAGGAAGGTGGGGCCTGAAAGAGGGCGGGGAAGTCAGGGGTTGTTGGAATTTGAGATGTGGGTGGGCCTAGCGAGAAGAGGGTGGAGTCCAAGGAGATGGTGGGACTGTTGGGAGGGGGTGGAGTCCAATGGCAGGAGATGGTGGACTCAATGAATGAAAGACGATTAGGGGCCAATGGTGTAGGCATAGCCAGTGAAGAGAGGAGGGGTTTAGAGACAAAGAGACGCAAACATTAGTGAGAGTATGTGTATGAACGTTTGGTTATCTTAGAAAAGTGGTTGGCATCTATAGGAGAGCAGCAGAATCACATGGGTGCTTTAAAAAAATGTGGATGCTCTACCCTGAGAAATCTTAGTTTATTGGTTCTGGGGTACTACCCTAGAATCTGTAGTAGATAAAAGATTCCCATGTGTATCCACGTTTAAGAACCTCTGCTGAGGCAGATGACAGTGATTCCTGGGTTCTTGTTGAGGTGCCTGAGTTTTGGTTGTTCTCTTCAGCTCTTCCCCGTACGCTGGGACCTAGCCTCTGGAGGGTGACTCCTAAGTCCACCAGCCCAGATGGGCCTCAGACTACCTCCTCCACTTTGCTGGTTCCTGTGCCTAACCGTGACAGGTAAGATAGTGCCATTTTGCCACTCGTTTCCTCCCCTGGTCTCCCTTTTTTTTTTTTTTTTTTTGAGACTGAGTCACATTCTGTTGCCAAGGCTGGAGTGCAGCGGCGCAATCTCGGTTCACTGCAATCTCCACCTCCCGGGTTCAAGCAATTTGCTGCCTCAGCCTCCCAAGTAGCTGGGATTGCAGGCACCAGTCCCCACGCCCTGCTAATTTTTATTTTATTTTATTTTGTTTTTCTGAGACGGAGCCTCGCTCTGTCGCCCAGGCTGGAGTGCAGTGGCGCTATCTCGGCGCACTGCAACCTCCGCCTCCTGGGTTCAAGCGATTATCCCAAGTAGCTGGGATTTCAGGCGTGTACCATCACCCCCGGCTAATTTTTTCTGTATTTTTAGTAGACACGGGGTTTCACCATGTTAGCCAGGATGGTCTTGATCTCCTGATCTCATGATCCGCCTGCATCTGCCTCCCATAGTGCTGGGATTACACGTGTGAGCCACTGCGCCCAGCCAATTTTTATACTTTTAGTAGAGACGGGGTTTCACCATCTTGACCAGGCTGGTCTTGAACTCCTGACCTCATGATCCACGCACCTCAGCCTCCCAAATTGCTGGGATTACAGGCGTGAGCCACCGCACCCAGTCCCTGGTCTCCCTTTGCCCCTACTTGACAGCCTCTTATTTCATCATCTAGGTCGGGTCCACATGGCCCAGGCACGAGTGGGGGTCCAAGGTCCCATGGATGGAAGGATGCCTTCCAATGGATGTCTGCCCGTGTCTCCCCAAACACCCTGTGGGATGCCATATCTTGGGTAAGGCTTCCCCAGCCTTGTCCTTGACCTTCAGTGTAGATGAGAATGATCCTGCATGGATATACAGCCTACCCTGGAAACAAGGGCTAGGGAATCACTGTGTCCATTTCACAAGTAACCCATGGTATTGGAGCATATTCAAGTAGATATTGCCATTTTCCCCACCCCCACCATGTATGTTTTCCTCATTTCATTCAGTAAATGTTTATTTAACACCTCCTCTGGGCCAGGCATTTTTGCTAGGCACTACAGACATAGCAGAGAACAAGATAGATATATTCTTGCCTTCATGGATCTTACAATAAATAATAATACATTGCATCATTTTTTAAATTACTTATTTATTTTTTAATTAGTTTTATTTTTTTTTCTGAGACAGAGTCTTGCTCTGTCACCCAGGCTGAAGTGCAGTGGCATGATCTCGGCTTACGGCAACCTCTGTCTCCCCGGTTCAAGCAATTCTCCTGCCTCAGCCTCCCAAGTAGCTGGGATTACAGGCACGTGCCACCACGCCTGGCTAATTTTTGTGTTTTTTAGTAGAGATGGGGTTTCACCATTTTGGCCAGGCTGGTCTCGAATTCCTGACCTAGTGATTTACCCACCCCGGCCTCCCAAAGTGCTGGGATTGTAGGTGTGAGCCACTGCGCCCTCATAGTATTATTTATTAATGTAAAGTATTATACATGCATTATCTTGTGTAATCATTACAAAATTTTTACAAGGGAAATATCACCTTCGTTTTACAGATGAGGAATCTCAGGCTCTGCAATATTAGGTAACATGCATAGGGTCTCATACCTGTTAAGTGGAAGAGCCAGATTTAACTCTGGAGTTCATGTTCTATTGCTTGGTTGCTGCATCTAATACAGAGCCTAGCCCATAATAGTTACTCAATAAATATTTGTTGAAACTGATCTATAAGGTCAGATTCTTAGTAGTGAATACTAGGTCTCATAGGGCAGAGTCTTTGCTTTTCAGGCAACGCTCCAGGTAAAAGTTCTGCATATAAGGTCTTCTGAATGAAGTTGACACACACATCACTCTCATGTTTGTCACAGCTCATCCCTGCTGCTTTCATGCTGTGTACTTTGGACAAATGACTTGACCTCTGTGACCCCTGGCTTTCTCATCTGTAAATTGGTGACATCAGCAGAGCTGAGCCTGGGATGTCTCCATGACAGGGTTACCTCTCTCTGAGGAGCTGTGTACTAAGGCCATATCACACCCTGAAGAGAGGAGCATTTTCCCATGTTGCCAAAGAAGATCTGAGCCCTAGGGCTGTCCCATAGTGAGAAGTAGGAAGTGGGCCTGGATTCCAGAAGTCCCAATGCCATCCCTGTGCTCTGTCACTACTGCTCATATGAAAGGATCTGCACGCAAGCTGTCCTCAGTACCATAGATACTTGTCTCTGTTCTTCACAATTCTGGCCTTATCTCACATGTCACCCCCACAGAGAAGCTTTCCCTGACTCCTTGTCTTGTCAGGACCCGTCTTATGCTCTGTGTAGCTCCCTGATTGGTTTCCTTCTTGGCATTTAGCATCATTAGTAGTTATTGTATTTATTTCTCTCTGTACTTGTGTTTTGTCTTTTTAAACACAAGGTATAAACTTCATGAGGGCAGAAACTATGTCTGTCTTACTTGCTATTGTGTGCAGTGCCTGTAGCAACAAGTAAGTATCTGGATCAGCCTCAGTGTTTTTTTAGGCTGGAGTGCAGTGGTGCAATCCTGGCTTACTGCAACCTCTGCTTCCCAGGTTCAAGCAATTTTCATGCCTCAGCCTCCTGAGAGGCTGGGATTACAGGTGTGCACCACCACACCCAGCTAATTCTTGTATTTTTTTAGTAGAATGGAGTTTCTTCATGTTGGCCAGTCTTGAACTCCTAGCCTTAAGTGATCCACCTGCATCAGCCTCCCAAGTGCTGGGATTATAGGTGTGAGCCACTGCGCCCGACCCTGAGGCAACCTTCTTAAGCATAACATAAGGAGACAGGAGACAGGGAAAACCAAGCAGTCTCTGGGATAAGAGCTAGCTCAGGTCTTCTGCAGACCTGTCAGAGAAGAAACACCTTCACAAAGCTTACACCTGGAGATGTTTGTGTGCTGGGATGACTTGATTAGGGGAATGGAAGTTGGTGGAAGGAGGGGTTGTGCAAGAGTGGAAAGAGCCTAATGGGGAACTCTGACCTGTTGCTATATTTGCAACTAGGTGCCAACCTACCCCATTATCTTTTTGCCTGCTTAGTCTTTTGCTTATTTAGTCACTTGATCAAGCATGTATTCAGTTTGTACTTATTAGGTCCCTACTATATTTTAGCACTGTGCTATACTTTTGCACCAGAGATACATTGGTGAGTGAAACATACATGGTCCCTGCCCATGTTGTGCTTATAGACTAACAGGAGAGACAGACCTTAGATAAATAACTGTGGAGATGATTGTTTAAATGCCGGTGTGGTCAGGGCTCCAGGGAAGTTAGGGTGTTGTGAAAGTTTGTAGTCCGGGAGCTGCCCCACCTGGATTTCCTGAGGAAGTGATGTTTGAGTGTAAGGCCAGGTCTGATGGAGTTGACTGGTGAAGGACTGTGTCCTTAATGTGCTGTCTTTCCCAGGGCACTTTGGCCGTGCTGGCCCTGCAGCTGGCAAGGCAGATCCACTTCCAGGCATCCCTGCCAGCAGGACCTCGGCGGGTAGAACACTGCTCCTGGCACAGTCCCCTGGACCGTTTCCTCTCATCTCCCTTGTGGCACCCCTGCTCCTGTGAGTTCTCAGTCCTGGGGACAGGAGGGCTGGACTGGGAGTTTCTCTGGGCCAGGAAGTGTCTCTGGACACACCTCAGGAAAAGAGCCATCAGCAGCTCCTTGCCTTTCCTATCTGAAGTCAGAGGAAGAGGAATGTGGGGCAGTTCTCTCCACCCAGGGTGTGGGCCGCACCTACCCCTCAGTGTCTTTCCATTTCCTCCCATCACCTCCAACCGAGGGAGCCCTGCAGGATCCAGACTACTTTAGATTCTGGGTGTGGCTTCCTGGCCCACATTCAACCAGTTAAATTATTCTCTGGTCAGTCACTCAGTCATTCATCAATAAATGAATCTTTATTGAGCACCTATTATGTGCCATGGTGCAGAGGCAACATAGCCTAGTGGTTGAGGCTCTAGAGTCAGATTCTAAAGGTTCAAATCCCAAAACTGCTGCATACTAGTCTTATGTCCCTGAACAAGTCACTTTTAACTTCCTTCTGCCTCAGTTTCTTCATCTATAAATTGGGGTAATAATAAAACCCACCCCATAGGTTTCTTGGGAGGACTAAATGAGTTAATGCGTGTCAAGGACTTAGGGCAGTGCCTGACACATAGTAAGTGTGCAGTAATTATTAGTTTAAGCATTAGTTCTTATCCTTATTATGATGATAATCATTGGCAATATTGCTATCAAAGAAAGTGCTAGGTACTGGGGCTACAACAGTGAGTAAGGTAGGTGCCTCCCTGCCACTGAAGAATTTAGGCAGAGGACTGATTGATGCTTAGGTGGGAGATCAGCACAAATACAGGCCCCTCTAGACTCCTCTGGAGGGAAGCCAAGGAAACAGAGAAGGAGGAGTGTGAAGGAAGTATCACAAGAGTTTCAAAATTCTTCCTATGGCCTCTAAAACCTCAGGGAGGACTCAGTCAAGCCCGAGCAGCCTGCACTGATCCTCGTCTGACCTGATCACTCTTTTTTTTTTTTTTTTTGAGACAAGAGTTTTGCTCTCACCCAGGCTGGAGTAGTGGTGTGATCTTGGCTCACTGCACCCTCTGCCTCCTGGGTTCAAGCAATTTTCCTGCCTCAGCCTCCCGAGTAGCTGGGATTACAGGTGTGTGCCACCGCAACCCAGTAATTTTTGTATTTTTAGTACAGATGAGGTTTCACCATGTTGGCTAGGCTGGTCTTGAGCTGCTGACCTCAGGTGCTGGGCCTCCAAGGTGCTGGGATTATAGGTGTGAGCCACTGTGCCTGGCCCAGACCTGACTACTCTTGCTGGCTCTTTCTAGCACTGCGACAACACGTCCTCCCCAGCCCTGATTGCCCAGCTCCCAGGCACACTGGCCTCAGGGAGCCCAGGCTCGGCCAGGAAGAAGCCTCAGCTCAGCCCCGGAACTTCTCACACAACTCCTTGAGAGCAGCTCGTCCTCAGGAGCCCTCTGAGGAAGGTATGTCCCTGCCTCATGGAATCAGCAGAAGGCAGGGGGTGGTGGTGGTGAACTGGGCAGAGGGACGTTGGTTGCTGTGAAGGGAATTGGCACTCCTGTGAGGTCCCATGCCTTGTGAGGTGATTCAGGGTTATTTCGGTTCCGGCGAGGGTGCTGGATGGAAAGCCTGGGTAGATTGGAAGAGTCGGAGAAAAGAAATACAACTTTCTCCTTTGCCCTGGCCGGGTGTTGGCCTTTCCCTTGCAGGTCCCAGTGATTTTGGCTTCCTGCATGCCAGTGGCAGCATCGAGTCCAAGGCAAAGCCAGCCCAGCCTCAGCCCACTGGTGAAAAGGTATTATCCAGATTTGGCCACCTGGCTCCTCCTAACATTCTCTTGGGCAGGCGGCAATCCCAGTTAACCATCCCTTGGTAAGCCTTTATATTTCTTTTTCAGGAACAAGATAAATCAAAAACTCTTTCCCTTGAGGAGGCTGTGACTTCCGTTCAGCAGATCTTCCAGCTCAGTGTTTCCATCGCTTTCAACTTCCTGGGTAACCAAATGGACCCTGGCTCAAGGCAGGAGGGTGGGAAAGTGGAAAGGGTATGGGGTAGGTCAGATATAGTCGGGATAGGGAGTGGCTTAAACGAGAGATTTTATTTTCTCCCAGGTAGGGAGATTTTATTTGGTCCCAGGTAGGTAGAACAAATCTGGCGTGGCAGGGACCCATTCTTATGCAAATGTGCCCTGCCATTTTAAAACTGGCTGCCAACTTGAGGCACAGTTGGCAGTTCCAGCTCCTGTCCTCCTGTCCATATTCTAGCCAGCTGGAAGGGGCAAGGTAGGGAAGCTAAAGGATCACTCCTTCCCTTTAATCTAGACGTTTCACAAATCCTTATCCAGAATGTAGGCACATGGCCACACCTCGCCACCGAGGAGACTAGTTACTGTGTATGAAGGAGAAAATACATCTTGGAGGGCACACAGCATTCTCTGCCACACTTAGGAAAGAACAGGCGCCTGGGGTTTGGAGCAGACCCTCAGTGTATGAACAGGAACCTCTTACCCTCATGTGGGGACTCCAGACACCTTTCCACCATTTGTCCTGGTCTCTGCAATAACTAGGCTCCTTTTAGGCCTTCTAATGTGGGGACTCAGACTCCCTACAGCATCTGCTGGGGTCTAGTGGGCAGATAGGCAAGAGGCTGGGATTCACTCACAACAAATTTATTGAGCATTTACCTTTTGCCAGTTCCTATTTTAGGTACTGGGGATACAGTGATTTACAAGACAAAGTCCTTATTCTCAGGGAGCAGAAAAACAATAATTGAGAAATAAATAAAAAGAGAATTTCAGATGTTGATAGATGTTATGAAAACAATAAAACAAAGGAATGTATTAGTGACTTGAACAAGGAGCAGTTTTGATTTAGAAGTCCTCACTGAGCAGAAGACCTTTGATCTAAGACCTGTCACAAAAGCAGCCACTTTTGTTTCAATCTGGAGAAAGAGCTTTCCAAGTGGCGGGAAAAGTAAGCGCAAAAATCCTGAGGCAGGATCGGATTTTGATTGCTAAGGGAACAAAAGAAAGGTGAGTGTGGCTGGAGCTTAGAGATCTTGAGAAGGGCCGAAGGAGATAAAGCCAGAAAAGCAGTCGGGTCAGATCAAGTGAGGTCTTCTGAGCCACAGTAAAGAGTGTGGATTTTCTAAGTGAGACAGGAAGTCTTTGGAGGGCTTTAAGCCAGAGCTGGAAAGGGGGCAGTCACACGATCTGATGTACTTTTCCAAAGATCTCTCTGGCTGCCATATAGACAGACATGGATTGTAGGATTGCCAGGGAGGAAAAAGGAGACCAGATAGGCGCTGTTGGTGACAGCTAAACAAAACCTGTCCGTGGCATGGTCTAGAAGAAAAAAAGGAGGGAGCAAGAAGAGTAGATGGATCTGGGTATATTAATGAGCCAGGTGGGAAACAGGAGGATGGTGGGATCCTTTGCACTCTTGAGTCTTCTCCCCAAGGGCAGAGGGCTCTGTCAACCCTGGACAATGAGTTTGCTGGCAGCAGGGAGGCAACTTTATTTAATTCACTGCTGGCTGAATGGAACCTGGTTTCTCCCTCATTAGCTTTATGTGATTTTGATGGGCAAAGAGTCTCTTCTCAGAATTTTCTTGCCCATCCCTTCATTCATATATTCATGTATTCAGCAAGCACTTGGAACGGTGGCAGAACACAAAAGGAGCATAAGCCATAATCATGTTTTGCATTTGTATGGTGCCTTCACCCTAGGCGAAGTTATTTCTTCTACATTCTTTTTCTGCTTCTGCCTCCAGGATTTTACAGTCTAATTGAGGAGACAGGACTTGTTCTTTTGAAATGGTTTAGTTTGTAGAAAAGTCTTGGTATATTAAGTAAGTGCCAAAAAAGTGTTTAAAGCCTGAGTGTGGTCTGAAGGTTCTAGAGCAGACACAGGATGGGAGCTTTGATGGTGGACGTGGAAAGAGAGATCCCAGGCAGGAGAGACGGAGCAAAGGCTTTGAGTTGAGAATTGGCCGTGCCCTGATCCTTTCCTGTTTCCTCTTTGTTTGGGCAATGAAAAGAGCATGGGCTTTGGAGTTGGACGTGCCTGCATTCAGGTCTTGACACTGCTGTATTACCGCTCCCAATTTCTTCATAAAACAAGATTAACGGTATCACTTGTATCAGTTAGGGTTTGTTGGTTATGAGCAACCTAAACCCACTCTGGCTAACTTAAGCACAAAAGGAATCTATTGGGATCTATTGACCTGCCAAGCCTCAGAAAGGACAGGAATCAGGGAAACTCCAGAGACCCAAGAGGCAGCAGCTGATAGGCAGTATCTTCAGAGTGCTGCTGTCAGAATAAACCTACAAGGGCTGTTTTCTCTCCTTGTCCCAACCAGATCAAGGTTCAGATTCCTGAGAAAGAACCTCCGTGGTTAGGAAGAACACAAGCACATTGATTGATAGCACTAGGGGATGGGTTGTTCCCAATGGGAAATCTAGATGCTATTACCAAGAGAAGGAGGAGTGGTTTATAGCAGGGCAGAACCCACTGCAGTCTATGGCAAACCACTGAAATATTCAGAGGATAGAAATATATGCAAAGGGCTGGACACAGTGGCTCACGCCTGTAATCCCAATGCTTTGGGAGGCCAAGGCAGGTGGATCGCCTGAGGTCAAGAGTTTGAGACGAGCCTTGCCAACATGGTGAAATCCAATCTCTATTAGAAATACAAAAGTTAGCCAGGCATGGGGGCAGGTATCTGTAATTCCAGCTACTTGGGAGGCTGAGGCAGGAGAATCGTTTGAACCTAGGAGGTGGAGGTTGTAGTGAGTCGATATTATGTCACTGCATTCCAGCCTGGGCAACAGAGCAAGACTCCGTCTCAAAATATATATATATATATATATGTATATATGTATATATATATGTAAAATGTCTGGCACAAAAAAAGAAAGGGAGGAGAATCAGATGTGGAGTCTGTAGGTACCTGGCTGAGGGTGTGGGGAAGTTCACTGAGGAAGCTGTGAGTGTTTGTGCCCTGTGCCTTCTTACAGGGACGGAGAACATGAAGAGTGGCGACTACACGGCAGCCTTTTCTTACTTCCAGAAAGCTGCAGCCCGCGGCTACAGCAAAGCGCAGTACAATGCGGGCTTGTGTCATGAGCATGGCAGAGGCACCCCCAGAGACATTAGCAAGGTATTCCCCTGCCCCCAAGCCCGCCCCCTGTGCTGGGCTGCTGAGATTGATGTCTAGAAATGAGCAGTGGGCAGGGATGGGGGAAAGTTTGGCTTCTTTTCTCCACTTGGTTCTAGCCAAGCTGCGAAGGAAAAATAAGAAAGAAGCTCCTAATTTCCAGGAATTTAGACTCAAAATTCAGGGAGGGCAGGGATTTTGCCTTTCTTCTTTGCAACTATATCCTCAGCCTAGAATAGCATCTTGATGAATGGATTAATGAATTTTTAAAAAGTGGGATGAGAACACAAAGAGGTTATATGTAAGAATGTATTTCTTAGGGTTGTATGTGAAGGCAGAAAAACCCAAAAAACCCTGAAAGTTTCTTCAATCGAAAACTGGTTAATTACATCTATTTGGGCCTTAAAATGATGTGCTAGATATGTATGTCAGGGAAAGACATTCATGATGTACCATTAAAGTTTAAAAAATAGGTTATAAAGTAGTATAGTATGATCTAAGTCTCTCTCTCTTTGCCCCCCCGCACACAGACATATGTGCGTGCAAATGCATAGATGTCTAAAATGTATGTGTGTATGTCTAACACATACATGTGAGAGGATATTTACAAGGCTGTACACTAAAATTTTAAGCAAGAATGATCTTTAGGAGGCTGAATTTCTTGGGATTTTATGTTTCTATTTTTGGTTTATATTTTAAATTTTTGGCTTATCTGAATTTTCTGACTAGTCTATAATTATTATGTATTATTTAATTAAAATAATTTTTTAAAATTTCACTGAAAGAAAAAGATGTACAGAGTTACCAGCTGACTGGGTGTTTCTCCCTTTGCCCCAGGCAGCCCTTTATTATCAATTGGCTGCCAGCCAGGGCCACAGCCTGGCTCAGTACCGCTATGCCAGGTGCCTACTACGAGACCCAGCCTCTTCGTGGAACCCTGAGCAGCAGAGGGCAGTGTCCATGGTGAAGCAGGCTGCAGACTCAGGCTTGAGAGAGGTGAGTGCCATTGGCAGGGTCTGTTCAAGGTCTCTGGGGCTTGTGGAGCCCGAAAGTGACGAAGATGCCTTTTTTTCCTTTCTCCTTGACCACAGGCCCAAGCTTTCCTCAGGGTGCTTTTCACCAAGGAGCCCTACCTGGATGAGAAAAGAGCTGTGAAATATCTTTGGCTTGCAGCCAACAATGGGGTATGAGCTCTCTAGTGGGCAAGCATGTTGGGGATGAAGCCTGATAAGAGAAGGGATTTTGGAACTGGTACTGAGTTCTTCTGTGCTTAGGAGATTGTTTGATAGGAGCCTTGGCTTGGCTTCGACTTAGCTCTCACTGACTTATTGTATGACCCTTGGGCAGTTGCAGTAGAACGCCGGAGCTGGCTTGCATCAGGCTGTGAGAGCTGTTGGCGGCTTAAAATCTGCTATGGTGGGAATATTTTCACCACAGGAATTGCTAAATGCCACAAAGCAGAGCTCTTTCCCTCCCCGAGAGCCAGTTGTTCAACATTTACCAGCACACTACTGGGCCTGCTCACTTCTTGATTCAAACCTGTTTCCTCATTTGTAAAATCAGCATAATAATGCTTGCCTTACCTGTCCACTACTTCACAGGGTGGTTGTGAGGATCAAAATCTAACCGAGATAACTAACAGGTGTGACAGTGCTGTGTGACCTGTACACATGAAAACCGCATCATTACAAGTGATGATAACCCAGGGAAATCAGAAGACGCATCAGGTGGAGACAGTAAACAGGGAACACTGCTCAGTTTGGGGTGGGTGGGGATGTCTGGTTGTTAGTGAACTGGGGTCATTGACATTCAGATGTGTTCCATGAAGCATTATTCTCTGGGATGTTTATAAGTCGTAAGAGGAAAAAAATGGTTAGATGGGTTTGGGAAGTACTGAGTTAAACAGTTCATGCAGGAAGTCTCAAAGCTTTATGTCACTGTAGATCACTGAAAAGGTCATCTGTAATTTGCTGTATTCCTCAAGTGTATTTGACCAGTGTATCTTTTGAGTTGCATCTTGAAGGACCAGGAGTCTTAGATTAAATCAAGCAATATATGCGTGAACTGTAATCTCCCTACATAGCGGACTGCTGCTTCCTTTGTTTTCTGGCCGACACACTGATAGCTTCGCTGAACTCCTGGGCATCAGAATGCTTTTCCTTGTCTACTCTGTGTTGCCCAAAGTATCTGTAGTAGCTGCCCAAAGGGGACCAATGCCACCAAGTATCCACCAGATGATCAGACCAGCATGCTAGCAGGAGAAATGCACGAAAGGATATCTGTCACCTGCTGTGTGACACTGTATTGGGACTCAGACCTGACACTCTTCCACCCCACAGGGAATTGTGTCTTTCTGGGTTTGTATTGAGCAGCGATGCAGGGATGGTGTTTTGGCCTTACGTGTGTCCACTGCTGTGTTGTAACCTGGTCTGTAGTCATGAGTCTGCTGTGTGTTATAGAAGTAGGGGGAGAATGTGTAGACAAGTCTTCCCAGAAATTTGACTGCGGAGGGTAGAAGAGAAATGGGACCGTGGTTGGGAGTCAATAAGTTTTGTTTTGTTTCGTTTTTTTTTCTTTTTTTTTTTTTTTGAGACAGAGTCTCGCTCTGTTGCCCAGGCTGGAGTGTAGTGGTGCAGTCTTGGCTCACTGCAAGCTCTGCCTCCTGGGTTCAGGCCATTCTCCTGTCTCAGTCTCCCAAGTAGCTGGGACTACAGGCACCCGCCACCATGCCTGGCTAATTTTTTTGTATTTTTAGTAGAGACGAGGTTTCACCGTGTTAGCCAGGATGTTCTCGATCTCCTGACCTCGTGATCCACCCTCCTTGGCCTCCCAAAGTGCTGGGATTACAGGCATGAGCCACCACGCCTGGCCTGTTTTGTTTTTTTAACTGGGAGAGTGAATATGATTCGTATAGTGAATGTAAGCACTTTTCATATAGTGTATTTAATCCTTGCAGCAACCTAATAAGGTAGGTGCTACTAGTATCCCACTTTATAGGTGAGGAAACTGAGACACCATGAGTTAGAGTCACATGCCTGAGTTAACACAGCTGGTAAATGGTAGAGCCGTGATGGGAGCACAGTCTGGCTACTGGACACCCAGCCTCTACCTCTACCTACCTGAGCCTATTCCTACCAGGAGCATAGTTCTCAGTGAGAGGAGAGAGAATCGAGGATCCAGAGCTGGGGCAAAAAGCATAGCTTTTTTTTTTTTTTTGACATGAAGTCTCGTGCTGTTGCCCTGGCTGGAGTACAGTGGCGTGATCTTGGCGTACTGCAACCTCCGCCTCCTGGGTTCACGCGATTCTCCTGCCTCAGCCTCCTGAGTAGTTAGGATTACAGGTGCATACCACCACACCCGCCTAATTTTTTTTGTATTTTTAGTAGAGACGGAGTTTCACTTTGTTGGGCAGCCTGCTCTCCAACTCCTGACCTCGTGATCTGACCACCTTGGCCTCCCAAAGTACTGGGATTACAGGTGTGAGCCACTGCGCCCAGGCTGAGCATAGCTATTTAGAGGAGAATTGCTTTTTCTGTCAGCCCTCCCAGGCAGAGATTCAGGAAGGCACAGGGCCTTTGGGAAGACAACCCTCCACCCTCGCCTCCTTGCTGTTTCAGGGCAACGTAGGAGCCCGACTCCCAGGTTGCCTGTAACTGGGCTGTTTCCTGTCGTCTTCCTTGTGCATGCTTTCAGCCAGCCTGTGCAAGAGAAGCCTCCACACTGCCCTGGCTGGAATCTCCCTGGGTGGAGGGATCCTCCTCTCCTTTGTGTTGGGTGAGCTCTGAGCCTCTGGTGTTTCACAGTAGAGATCCCTTGTTATGGGACGGGCCAAGGCTGGGTCTTCTTCCTGCATGGATGAAGTCCCAGCATGCCTGACTTCACCTTCCTCCTACCTTAGCATTTCAGTTCCTCATTCCTGCGTGTGTTTATCTGTTTGTCCATTTTCTCCTTAGGACTCACAGAGCAGGTACCACCTTGGAATTTGCTATGAGAAAGGCCTTGGTGTGCAGAGGAATCTGGGAGAGGCCTTGAGATGTTACCGGCAGTCAGCAGCTCTGGGAAATGAGGCCGCTCAGGAGAGGCTACGAGCCCTCTTTTCCATGGAGGCTGCAGGTACAGACCCAAGTCCAAGCCAACAGGTTCATTCCCTGAGCTCAGTACTCTGTGACGGAGTAGTAGGTAGCAGTAGTCTCTGGTCTCCTAATCATTTCCAACCCCAGTGGTGGCTAAGAACGCAGCTTTTGGGGACGGGCGTGGTGGCTCATGCCTGTAATCCCAGCACTTTGCGAGGCCAAGACGGGCGGATCACGAGGTCAGGAGATCGAGACCCTCCTGGCTAACACAGTGAAACCCCGTCTCTATTAAAAATACAAAAAAAAAATTAGTCGGGCGTGGTTAGCAGTACCTGTGGTCCCAGCTACTCAGGAGGCTGAGGCAGGAGAATGGCATGAACCCGGGAGGCGGACCTTGCAGTGAGCTGAGGTCGTGCCACTGCACTCCAGCCTGGGCAACAGAGCGAGACTCTGTCTCAAAAAAAAAAAAAAAGGGCCGGGTGCGGTGGCTCAAGCCTGTAATCCCAGCACTTTGGGAGGCTGAGATGGGCAGATCGCGAGGTCAGGAGATCGAGACCATCCTGGCTAACACGGTGAAACCCCGTCTCTACTAAAAAATACAAAAAAATTAGCCGGGCATAGTGGCAGGCGCCTGTAGTCCCAGCTACTCGGGAGGCTGAGGCAGGAGAATGGTGTAAACCCGGGAGGCGGAGCTTGCAGTGAGCTGAGATCCAGCCACTGCAGTCCAGCCTGGGCCACAGAGCAAGACTCCGTCTCAAAAAAAAAAAAAAAGAACGCGGCTTTTGGAGTCAAACAAACCTGAGTGTTTTTTTTTTGTTTTTTTTTTTAATTTTTATTTGAGATGGTGTTTCACTCTTGTTGCCCAGGCTGGAGTACAATGGCGCCATCTCAGGTCACTGCAACCTCTGCCTCCCAGGTTCAAGCGATTCTCCTGCCTCAGTGTCCCGAGTAGCTGGGATTACAGGCACCCACCACAATACCCGGCTAATTTTTTGTATTTTTAGTAGAAACGGGGTTTCACCATGTTGGCCAGGCTGGTTTCGAACTCCTGACCTCAGGCGATCCACCCATCTTGGCCTCCCAAAGTGCTGGGATTACAGGTGTGAGCCACTGTGCCCAGTCAAACCTGAGTTTTAACCCCCACTGTCACTGAACTTGGACTCCATGGCTTTGTGCCTCAGTTTCTTCACCTCTAAAAATGAAGGTAATGGTAGCACCTAACTCATTAGGTTGTCATAAGGGTTAAATGAGTTGACTCTAAGGGACTTAGCACAGGCTGACAGCACAGTAGGTATTGAACAACTGGTAGCTGCTCTGATGATTTTGTAGGAGAGACAATATCCCAAGGTTGCCTGAATTACCCTTCTAGGGTAATTGAGAGCCCTGCTCACTCATGAGTCACTGGGGTTGGGAGTTAACAATGCCTGGGGAACCAAGTCCTTGAAGAAGTGCTGGCTCCAAAGTCGGAGTCCAAGAATGTATAGCATGAGTAAGAGTTGCTCTCACCTCTTCTTGTAGCCCCAGGGCCCAGCGACCTGACAGTTACAGGACTGAAGTCTTTCTCCAGCCCCTCCCTGTGCAGCTTGAACACCGTGCTAGCAGGAACCTCACGCCTACCACATGCCTCAAGCACAGGGAACCTTGGCCTCCTCTGCAGAAGTGGGCATCTCGGAGCCAGCCTGGAATCCTCCAGCAGGACTATCCTCTCACCCCCCTACCCACTGGAAGGGAGTGTTGTAAGACTAGGTTTTGGCTAAGGTGAGATAAAACATACTCAGTGGTGCCTCTTAGGGGCCAGCGGGAGCAGGAGGTTGGATAACAAAGCATCAGTAACCCTTTCCAGGTAGAAATTACAGCGGGAGTTCAGGTTCCCAAGCAGTTTCACGTACATGGCTAGTAAGTGACTGATCTTCCCCCTACTTGGTAGCCTCACAGGTGAGCCTTGGATGCATCCACAGTCATTTCTGGTCTGTGCACCAAAGGATGCATTCAGTGACCTATGAAAAGCCCTACTGAAGAGTCTAGAGACCCTTGTGCTCACCTTAGCCTTTGTCTTTGAGCAAATAACTTACCTTCTCCCTTCCTATGCCTTAGTTTTCTCACACTTAATCCTGTACTGCTGTTTACCAGTGTCTGATGTGTGTATCCCTGGTTCACAAGAAGATTTTAGGTGGTGTTCAAATTAATATTTTCTATTTCAGTAGTTACATATTTAATGTATAATATAAAAATATGACTAGCATATTGACCTGTAGTTTGACAGATGTTCTGTCTAGGATAAAGCTAACTGTAAAAAAAATGTGAATCAGTTTAAAGAAAAACATAACGTAAAAGGGGGCACAGGTCCAGAGAGGTAGCAAAAATCATAGGGGCGGTTCCGTGAATGGCTGGCACTTAGAAAACACTGAATTAGGCCATCCTCAAGACTAGCTCCACCATTCACCTCTATTCATCCCCCATGAGCTCATAATCATTTTCATTTCACCTTTGATTTGGAAGGAAGAAGTTTCTTGCCCAAATGCCTGGATGTATCTGCTTGACTTTCAGAACTTCTCACCTCAGCCCTAAAGATGGAGCCTGTGGGTTCTCAGAGAGATATCACAACTTGAGTCCCGAAGAAGAGGCCAGTTACCCACCCACCTTCCCCCAAACCCTAAGCACCTGCGCCAGTACAGTCAAGAAGAGGAAAGTATGTGAAGACCCAGGTCTGGCTCTGCCACTTGCCTGGCCATGTCACCTTGAAGCAGTGATCTGACTCTCTATATTGCTTCCTTAGTTGTATACCAAAGGCAATGGTGTCTGCCCTCCTACCTTACAAGACAAATGCAAGGGCATTTCACCACAGAGAGGACCTTTGTGCTCACTTTGGCCCGGGAGGCAATGATGCTCATGGTTGCATGACTTTATGAGTCGCTGGGCCAGGATGAGGACCTGGGCCTCCTGACTCCTGGCCCAGGGTTCTTGTCCATTAGTTCAGACTGCAATTTTATGTGAAAGCATTATGACTGTCCTAGTCATGGGAGAGTAAATGTAGATTGAATGCTAGGAGTCCTAGAGCTGGAGAGTGTGATTTTGAGGTCCCCGTTTGGGAAACGTGTGCCAGAAATGTCTAGGTGTTTAACAAAACAGATATGGGATTATATAACCACTCTTGCCCTTGAGTATGTTGGGAAGAGCCAGGGAGATGGGCAGGGGGAGCTGAAAGCTGAGGCTCCGCCCTCATCTCTAAACTCTCCATTAACCAATTTAAAGGATCTTAAAAGCTTCTCTAAGAGAGAGACGTAGGGAAAAAAAAGATTTCTGAGTCAACGCTAATGAGTCCAATTACTGAGTTTGTGAATAGCTATTCCCTGGCTTCTGGATGTTCGCCCAAGTTGAATAGCATAGATGTGGTTGAGGGTGGGGGCTGGGAGGGATAGAGGACCGACTCCTCATAATCCCATGACTGTTTGAGTGGAGACCAACCAGCTTGGCCAATTCAAAGGCAAGATTTGAGCGGGGAAAGTTGTCCACGTTTCCCTCTCTGCTTCCCACACCACCTCTCCCAACTTCTAAGTGGTCCTGCCACACTTTCCTAGCACCTCCCTTTCACCTGGGGAGCCCAAGTGTCCTCTAGCTCCAGCTTCTCGCCTGCTCCCTGCCTCCTTTTCAGGGCTTCTCTGCACACTGGCTCACCGCTATTGCCACAGATGGCACTCCTGGGGAGCAGGGATCTTGTTTTTGTATTCCAGTGTCCCCAGCACTCAGCGCAAGGCCCCCCGTGCAGGGTAGGAAACCTGAGGTTTCAAACTCAGAGTTTTAAGCTGTGCAGTGCACCAAGCTCTCTGCCAAAAAACAAACAAAAAAAGGTTTCTGTGGTTAAATAAGTTTGGGAAACGCTGCACCAGACGTCCCCTTTTTATAGATTCACAATATACATCAGCATATTTGAGGTTCCAAGAAGTCCTCCAGTAAAGAACTCGGTTAACCCAATGTTTTCCCTCACTGAGTTGAGCCCAAAGCCTGTTTCCCTACAGATTGCTTTTGAGCCTTCCTGGAGCACCCTCTGCATGAAATGTCACTGTGTGCCCTCCCTGTGGAGCCCCACTCCCCAGCCTCCTCCCCTCTGTGGTCATTTTGGATTTTCTGACTACTTCCTTGCAGCCATAGCCGGGGCCAAGGGCTGGTTCACAGTCTGGACACTCGGTGTCCTGTGGTGAAGACCAGATGCAGCCCTCCCGGAATGGCTTTCCCTCCCACTCAGTCACTACTGAGCTAAATACTGATTCAATTTGGGGTACCATAGGTTGGGGGTAGGATATTTTTAAACTCTCCAACTTAAAAAGGAAGAGCCTCTCCTGTGGAAAGAGGATGGCAGAGTTGTGAGAAAGGTGTTGTCAAGGGACCAAAAATCCTTGGCTGTTAGTCACTGCGGTCTTGATCCAGCACCAGGGGGATGGGCCTCATTGGCAGAGCTGGGGACTGCTGTGCTTTTGCCATTAAAATTCTGTTATTAATGACTCATCATCAGTGCCCCAGAGGAAGTGTGAGAGGACGAGAGGGAGGTGGCTTCCATCAGCAGGGCCAGCCTGGGTCAGGATGCTGGGTTAAAGCCTGGCGCCCTCACCAATGAGACCTCTGTGGGAAGCGCTACTGCCTCAGTTTCCCTATCCGGAGATGCTGTTTTCAGGGAGTCCTGACACTACGATGAGAACAAGGCTATTTGGTTCACTATATCTTTAGTGCTAATAAAGTGTGGGACACTCAGATGTTCAGTAAATATACATTCAACAACCCCCCGCCCCATCCAGTGCCCAGCACAAAGCCTACCCAGCACATAGTAGGTACTTGAAGTAATTTGAATGAATAATTTGAAATAACTTGAATGAATAATTCTGTATTGCCCCCCACTCACCACCTACACACACACACACACACACACACACACACACACGGTTCCCTGTGTTACTTCTGGCACTTAGTAATTGTTCAATAAATACAAAATGTTTGTTACATGAGTGTTTCTGATCATGTCCTACTGCTTCTCCCCCATCGTACCCAAAATTTAGTAGGAGCTAGAAAATGCTTATCTATTCTCTAGGTACACACTATGTACCAGGCCAAGCCTCTCCCTCCTCCTGTCCTCTCTTTTGTGGGATTTGGTTCTCTCCAGAGGTTCAAGGGTAGTGGTTGCCACATCACTCTTATTTCAGCCAGAGAAGAGGCAGGGTCAGTGAGCTGCCAAACTGAAGTTGGGTGACAGACAAGGCAGCTGCCTGTCAATCTCTGAGCTGCCCCCAGGCTCTGAGTGAGTACTGCATTGCACTCCTGGTGCTGGAGAACGGCTGACTATTGATTTAAGAAAAAAGTCCCTCTATGCCTCTATGCTTTCCAAATTAAGACAACATTTAACTGAGTGCTTGCTGGCTCGCCTGCTCCCTCAGTCTCCCAGGGGACAGAGCCCATCTTGGTGGAAACTGTTTTGAGTATGTCCAGAGTCAGCTTTGGCATCTGGGCTGATATCAAGAAATTTCTATAACCTTCCTGTTCAGCACACTCGGTTCTGTCACCATAGACACGGTCTCACTCTGAGCCTGTTATCAGGAAAAGTGCCGGTATCAGCTCATCAGGAGGGGATACATGGTGCAGGAGAGAACACCGTCCCTCACGTACATACACCCCCATTCTGATCAAAGTTCAGAACAGGAGCAGCTCTACCCAGGAGTTCTCCAGGTTCTGCAGGGAAGGCAGGGCTGAGGGCTGACCTAGAGGATTGTAGTGCTTCCTAATCTTAATTGGACCCTAAATCTCTTTGAGAATCTGATCTAAGCACCTACTTCTTTCCATAGAAAAAAATGCATATCCTTCCAATTTTGCATGCAGTTCAGCAGGTTCATAGATCCTGAAGTCCAACCAAGGACGTCAGATTAAGAATCTTTGACGTATTAAAAAGACCACCATACTAAATCCCAGATCCAAATCTTGATCTGAGCAACCACTCAGTTAAATGTCATCTTAATTTGGAAAGCTCTCCCCCACAAACCTGCCAGGTGGCTTTGGGCAAGTCATCTGCCGTTTCTTTCTACATTCTTGGCTATAAAATGAAGAGTTGAAATAGATAAAGTTCAGACTCCTTATGACAATTGCCCATGTCTGTGAATGTTTAGATAGTATCTTAAAGCAATGCTGTGTAACCTTTTAAAGGTCAAAGTTTCCTTTAGAGAATCTGATGAGAATTTTGTATCTTCTGCCTAAAAAAAAAAAATGCCTAGACACAAAGTTTTACCTAGTATTCAGGGAGCCCAAGGAGTATAGATTTATAGCTTTTGAACTAGAATGATGCAATGGTCCCATGTGTCTAGTGATCCAATTGCCACCTATAATTCCAGCTTCCTCAGGTCATCTCCCCATGCCCACTGTCTTCTCTCTACCCTCCCAACATCTGCTCAGCACTGAAAATCTGCTGCTAACTGGGAGGTCACCATGGTCTACTCTAGTACTGTGGTTCTCAGACTTTGCTTTTGCATAACAGAATCATTTTTTCTAATGAAGTCCTACCTGGAGCTCCAATATGGATAAAAGGGGCCTCTGAAGCATTTACTGACACATTTATTCATTCATACGTCCATTCAACAGGTATTCACCAAGTGTTGCTTTGTGGCAGGCACCTGGCTGGTCAGGCTGGAGACCCTGCCTGCCTGCTTGGTTTCCCCCAGCTTCTCTCACTGGCCCACAGAACCCAACAGTTCTGTGATCCAGCCTGAAAATCACAGATTCTGTAAGGAGATCACTCTGGCCTAGAGTGAGATGAGGAGAAACCCAGAGACTCTGCCCCAGAAACTCATAACTTTGGGGAGCCTCATTTGCTTCATCTGTAAAATGGAATAATGGAATAATGACACCACACTGTATTCCAAGTATGTATGAGGCCTATTATCCCTAGTTGGGGGTATGATTGGCCCATTTCTGTGAACAGTGAACATGAGCGCTGAGCTCCAAGAAAGGACAAAAAGAGAAGCAGATAGAGGAACTTTTGCCTGCAGTGTCCAGGAGAGACCCAGGCTATTTAGAAGCTAGCTGATTGACTGCTCGGAAATTTCCAAGAAAATTATAAAGCTGAACCTTGGGAAAATATCTGCTATTTCTTCCGTCCTCCATCCCCTGGAAGGCTGGCTGCTGTCAGTGCGGATTTCATAGACCCAGTTCACACAGTGTCCTCTGGGATTCACAAGTCTAAACCTGCAATAACAGAGGAAGGTTTTCCCCCCAAATGGGGTCCAGAAAGATGACATCTGCACTCGAAGAGCTACTTGCTCGGAAAGAACAGGGGCCTGCATCAGTTCAGATCCAAGTTCCTTTCGCCTTGTGCCTGGAAATGTAGAGAGGTGCAGGCCTGCATGACTTTGGAAATGTTCCTTTCAACAGTGTTTCCCGAGGGAGCTCTGTCGGGCAAGTTCACTGCTGCCAACAGCTCACCTCCAGGGCCTTTCCTTCTCCTCTCCTTGGTTGGCAGGCTGGTGTCAAGGTCGAAGGCCTGGGTTTTGGTGTTGGGCCAGCCCGGGTCCAAATCCTGGCTCTGGCTGTACTCCCTGCTTGATCTTGGGAAAGCCACTTGACCTCTCCAAGCCCCATATCAATGTCTGTGAAATGGGGTTAATAATACCTCCCTCCAGGATTGTTGGAAAATCAAATTAAATCCTATTGTAAAGCCTGGTGCCTGGCTCATGTAAATGCTTTATAAATAGTTGTGCTTTCTTAGCTCTAATTTTGCAGCTGAGAAGCAGATTAGTTGGTAACATAGTGGTAGGGGAACGGGGTTAAGAGCACACATGTCTGCTATTTGTGTACCTGTCACTGTGTACCAAGGTGCCCTACGCCTGTCCAGGCCCAGTGTGATAGTCTTGCCAGGGATTGGATGACAAAGAACCCTCACTCTATTACTCTTCCCTTCTCCCTCTTGACAGGTGCAAACAGGAGAATGAATCACTGCTTTTCCTTTATTGGTAGATCAGAGAGCATTTCCTGGCACCCCCAGGGTACAGCCCCCTGACTCCTGCTACCCAAGAAGGCCATCCTTTCCTGCTTGTGATACTCCGTGGCATCTGTTCTGCCAGAGGACTGACCCTTTGTGCTCTACATATGTTTTGCCAGCAAACACTTATCTCAGCCACAAACTGTCCCTGTCCTCCAAAAGACTCAGAGCCACTTACAAGGGGCTGCTTTGGTCAGTCAGGTGTTAGTCCTGGAGCTCCTGCCTCCTCTGTGGGGGTAGCATCAGTCACCCTGAAGTTCTCAGGCCACCACTAGCTAGTGAGTTACGAGATTTTAGAAACCAGCTCATGTCCCCTGATCCTCAGGCCCCTGATTCTTGGATCCAGAGGCGTCCGAGGTATGTTCACAGGCACCTGCCGCTGCTGCTGCTGCCTCTGCTCCTGCCCTCAGTCCCCGTCTTTCCACCTGGGTCCCCCTGCACTTTCATGCCTGCGGCCGCACTGGTGGCCAAGTCTAGACTGAGGGTCCTCCCGCAGACCGAGAGCCGCCGCAGTGCCTCAGAGGCGGCCTCCACGGGCATGCTGGAGCGCTGTTCCAGCAGCATCTCCAATAGTGAGCTCATCTCTGAGACAAAGGTGCTGGCCAGCCTCGTGCCTGTTGGGCTCAGCTCTGGTGCCTCTGCCTTGCCGAACGTCTGGAAGGTCCTCGGCTCCTCCGTGGCTGCAGCATCCGGGGAGATCACATTGTCACGGTAGTTGGTGGTGAGGGGCAAAGAGAGTCTCGCCATCCAGGCCGGGTCAGGGGCGCTCAGCCGGTCCAGGGCCAGACCTGTGTGGGGAGGAGGGGACACAGTGAGGGCCAGGCTCCGGGAAGGGCCAGGCGGGTGAGGGTGGGGCAATGGGCAGGGCAAGGGCAGTGGACAATGGAGGGAAGGGAAATGGCAGGGGACAGACAGAGTGGCCAGACGGGGACAGGAAGGAAGAGGCCCTGACAGGGAAGCTCCCTGGGTAGGAAGGCAGTCGACTGACACACCCGGGCGAACCGAGTGGGGAAGCAGCAGGAGGAAGAAAAGGCCTAGAAGCAGGAATTTGCCTTCTTCTAAAGAATTTCCCAATCTGGGCTGTGGTGTGTTTCCAGTCTCAGTGTCTTCTATATTTTATCCAGGATTTTTACTCCTCAGGGCGCCTTCTCCCCTCAGGGCTCCACTAGCTGAGGATGGAGGGAAAATCCCTTTTCTTAGCCGATGCTGGAGTTCCTGACTTGGCGCTGCCTTTTGTTCCCATCCGTAATAATAGGGACCACATATTAGGTAGTTATGTGATGAACAATTTACATAATTATTTCATTTAACTTCCACACAAACCTTTGAGGTCAAGAGTATTATTCCTATTTGGTGGATGAGGAAACTGAAGCTGAAAGAAGTTAAGTCACACATCTGCTAGGCAACAAACCTCAATTTGATGCCAGGTCTGATGACTTTGAAGCCTCCCTATGATGGCACCACCCTGCCCTCTCTCTGAAGAGCTGGCCCTTCATCCCTCTGGATACTCCAGGTGCCCAGCTGGGGCCTCTGGAATTTCCAGGCCACCTAAGCTCTGCACTGTTACCACCTGGCCCCCGATCCTCAAAAACTCCTCAACATCTTCTCTCAAGCTGCCAGAAACCCTGGCCTAGAGTCAGGCTGGGGAGGGGCTGCCTGTCCAAGGGCTGTCCCAGGAGAGGGACTGGGGTAGTGGTGGTGGCAAGTCAGCCTGGTGGCTGGGAATTCAAAAAACTGGCCCCTACATTTGCAATGCCACAGTCACACTTCTTTTCCCATCCCTTCAACAGAAAATCCTGTTTCAAGAAACCAGTCCCAGGCCTGGTGGTAGAGACCAAGCCAGAGGAAAGAAACTATAAGTCTTATAGTTAAGAAACAGTGTCTTTAAAAAAAATTTTTTTTTAAAAAAAGCACAACATCTACTTAACATTTATCTAATGTTTGCCTAAGGTGAGTTACTTTAAAATCTGTGCACAGAATAAAAGACTGGAAGGAGATATGTCAAAATGTTAACTGAAATTACCTCTGGGCAAAAGCAATCCATTCTCTTTTTGTTTATCTGTGTTTTTCTGTATTAACCAAATACTACTTATGTAATTTGAAAAAGTTATTCTGAAGTATGGGTAGTCATTTTTTGTACTGATAAATGAATCTCTGTCTTGCATTCTGGACTATGCAGGTTGTGAGACAGTGTTGGGCTCCTGCCCTACAGGATCCTTGGGTTTAGCCCCATGCCTGGGACTTAGTGAATGTTTGTTGAATGATTGAATGAACATAAATATTAACCTTCAACATCTGGGAAATGCAAACCTTAGTTCCTTGAGACTCCGAGGCTATAAGGTTGGATGGAACTCTTGGTGTTGTAGAATCAGGCCTTTCCTTGTACACGGATCAGAGAGCTTCAGAAGGAGTGAAGCTTGGAATGAGAAAATCGCTGGGGCGTATGAGAACAGCTGAAAAGTGATGCTGACTTCACCTAGCATTACCCACCAGTTCTAGCTGCAGGTGGGCGCTGGGCCAACCCGGGTTTGATTTCCCAGCTTTGCCGCTTAGGGGCAGTGTGTGTGACTTTGGGAAGATGGCTTAACCTCTCTAAGCTCCCGTTTCCTCTTAGGAAGTGGTGAGACAGTAGTACTTATCTTGTGGAGTTGTTGTGAGGTTCGATGAGTTCATGCAACCAGTAAAACATTATCATGGTCACATTCTCAAGTGGGGCAATCTGAATCTGAAGCAGCAAATCTGAAGCAATCTGAAGCAGCAAGATCCCAGTCTCCCCATGGCAGTCCAGCCTGTGAGCGGCAAACGCTTTTCTGCGCCTCCTCTTTCCTCACTCCCCACTGCTTACAGTGCTCCTGTATTCAGTACCCTTTGTGCTATGGGCAAGCAGGACCGTGTGGGAACTGACCCCATGGGTTCCAGCCAGAGCTGATGAATAGAGATAGAATCCAAAGCTATATCCCCCAGCCATACGTAGCTATTGAGCACTTGAAATGTGGCCGATATGGTAGAAGAACTGAATATTTCATTTTATTTAATTTTAATTCATTTAAAGTTAAATAGCCACATATGGCTAGTGACTACCACATTGAACAACACAGCTCTAAAATTTAGAGCCACACTGCTTGTGTTAATAACTATCCATGAGCTGCTCAACCTTGGGCAAATTATTAAACATCCCTGACCCTCACATTTTTCCTTTATGAAGTGGGGATAATGAATAGTCCCTATCTCATAAGATTTTCTCATGAGGTACTTAGAACAGGGCCTAGCACATAGAAAGTGCCCAATAAGCATTAGCAATGTTTTTTTAACCAGGGAGAGAAGTCCCTGCTGTGCCTTCAGTGTGTCTGCAGCCAGATGGAGCACATGAGAAACAGTGTTAACTACATAGATAGAAAACCACAGCACAGGGATAGTCTGCCGTGGGGTGTGTTACCAAAGAAGGCTGACCAATGTCCGTAGCAGGGGCAGGGGGCGCTAGCAGATTCTTGAATTCAAATTCACATTATGTATTTATTGTCAAAGCTAATTGTTTCTCTGCAAAATTCTTTTTGTTTTAATTGCAATTGTTAGCATGTTAAAAGAGTTGCCCTGGTTCCCAGGGCGAAAGGGTATTGAAACACACCAGACGCAAATGAGTGGTAAGAAGTCCATAGAGGACAGGCTGGCTCAGGGTTTGGCTCCCCTTCGATCACTGGTGAGCTGGGTGACTCTGGGACGGCTACTTGATTTTTTTGAGCCTCGGTGTGCTCATCTGTAAATTCGAGGTAATAATTACCTACTTGAGGGGACTAGCTGGAGGCTTAAATGAGATCATGTACATAAGATGCTTCCCCAGTGCCTGGCATGTTCACTATTCTTACAATGATTTTTAAAATGAATAATCAAAGTAGGCCGGGTGCCTACTTTGGTTTTGATTACAGGTGGCTCATGCCTCTAACGCCAGCACTTTGGGAGGCCGAGGTGGGCGGATTGCTTGAGCCCAGGAGTTGGAGACCAGCCTGGGCAACATGTGAATCCCTGTCCCTACAAAAAAAAAAAAAAAAAAAAAAAATCAAAAATTAGCGAGATGTGGTGGTGCTCACCTGTAGTCCCAGCTACTTGGGAGGCCAAGGTGGGAGGATCACCTGAGCCCAGGAGGTCAATGCTGCAGTGAGCTGTGATCACCCTGTGATCACGCCACTCTACTCCAGCCTGGGTGACAAAGCAAGACCCTGTCTAAAAAAAAAATCAAAGTAGAACCCAGTCTTCAAAATACTTTCTGAGGCTACAAGGGTGAAAGGGAAGTTCAATGTTGCTGATGTTCCTCCACAGAAACAGAATGGCTTTTCCCTGCAGTGGATTGGAGTAGAACTCTGAAGCCTGGACACCATGGGGCAAGGTGACTCTAGGGGGTCCCTACCTGTGCAGGGGTCCAGCAGACTTGACAGCTCTTCTTCTAGCAATTGCTTCACAGAGAGGTCCTCTTCAGGATCCAAAGGCCCTTCTTCCTGTTCTGGGTCTGTCTGGCCTCCAGCCCTCGCACTTGGGCCATCTGTGTCTGGGATTGCACTCCTACAAAAGAAACCAACCAGTCCATGGGTAAGGACATTCCTATATCGATTCATTCATTCATGCCCATTTATGTTTGCATTCGTTTACCCGTATAGGGAACTGGATACACAGCCTGGCCTCTGCAGTCAGACCAACCTGGATCATGTGATTCCAGCCCTCCTCTTACTCTGTTTCCTCATCTGTAAAATGGGAGTAATAAATAACACCCACCTCACAGGGTATTGTGAGGGTAAAATGAGACGTTGTAGGTAAAGGGGCCTACCACAGAGCCTGGCACATTGTAAGCACTCAGCAGACAGAAGTGAAGATGAGTTCATTGATATCATTCTTGTTGCCCCTCCCATGCCTAGGTATTTCCTGACACACAGAAGTTTAGTAAACCTCAGTGGAGCCAGTGCAGCCGTCCATCCATCCATAGCAGAAGAGCTCCAGCAAGGCTGGGATTTTTGCCTGTCTCATTCCCTGCTCCCTCACTGATGCTCAGAACAGGGTGTGGCACACGGTGGGTGCTGAATCGACACTTAATGAGTGACTGAACATTCCTTCCTTCCTACTTTAGGCCAAATCCTAGGCCAGAAGAACAGACCTATGGAGGGTGCAGCTGGAGTGAGGCAGCCTAAAGCTGCTCAGAATCTGCTACCTGCATCCCAGTCTCCTGCTGTCTCCATCCTGGCCCCTCTCTCCCATGGACACTTGGGGACAGGCCTGGACCCTCATCCCAGCAGGTGGAAAGGCTCCTGAGGGGTTTTAAGGCATAGGAGTCCTTTCTGTTTGTTTGGGGTTTTTTCCCCCTGTAGCCATTTCTGCTGCTGTGAAGAAATGAGCAGTGAGGTGGCAAGTGTGTGGGTGATAATGACAACTAATGTTTATTGAGCAGTGAGTCTGAGTCAGGCCTCATGTGATGCAAGGTCCGTGCACCGTCTCATTCAAACCTTCCACACCTGTAAAGGGTTCTCTTTAATCACCCCATTGTACAAATGAGAAAACCAAGACTTGTGAAGATTTTGCAGATTCCCAAGGTCCCCGTAGATGAAGAGACAAAGCAAGAATTCAAATCCAGGCCAGTGTGACTCGAGTGTGTGGACTCACCCCTGCTGTACACTACCTCTTACCATCCTTGTAAAAAGAAGCTATAAGTTGTCAGGGCAAGAGCACTGACGCAGGAGTCAGGAACTCTGAGAGCTGGTCCCAGCTTTGCCACTCACTTGTTACTTGACCTTTAGCAAAATTGCTTCAAGGGGAAAGGAGTTAGCATTGTGCCTGCACCTACTATGCATCAGTCCTGGGCTATGGGCTTAGAATACAGTTGATCATGAAATTCTCACCCCATTACCACAAGGGAAATGGGATGGCTTCTATTTTACAGATGGGGAAACCAAGGTCCTGAGAGATTATCTCACTTGCTTAAGTTTACATAGCTGGTTTGAATCAAACTATTCAGAGCCTCAGTTTATCCATCCATAACAAGAAGTTGGATTTGATGTTCTCTTAAGCGCTCTTCAATTCTAGGATTGCCCAAAGGGACACGCCCACATATCCATGTCTTTAGTGGGGAGCCTTCATATTACGTTTATGGGCCAAGAGAAAGAGAGGTAACAGTTACAGATATAAAGGCAATTTACAGCACCTCTGTAATCAGGGGACAAATTGAGCCTCAGGGATGAAGTCATTTCCTTGGTGACTACTGTATTGATAGTATTTATTAATACAGCTTGATAGTCCTACAGGACTTCTAGGTCGTGTAAATACTATCAATACAGGCACCCCATGACCAAGCCTCCCAGGGTGGGAGGATAGATGCTGTCTGCTGCACCCTCCCAGGGGACCCGTGTCTGGGATGGGCTCACCCTTCCTCACTCAAAGAGGCTGCAGAGATGAGGGGCAGCCAGTAGGGGCCATGAGATGCCTGTGGGGGCTACGTGCTGCTTACCTGCTGCCTCCTGGCTTGGCCAAGTACTTATTTCCTCGGTGGTTTGGTTTGGGCTGGAATTGGCCCTGATGCAGCAAGGACAGCAGCTGGGAGATTTGCTACAAGACAGGAAAAATCTGTTGACTCCACACAATTCCGACTCAGCACACTTCCTCGCCGGATGTTTCCCTCAATGCCGGTGCTTTCTTTTTATAGTCTTTCCTCTGGCTTCAGATGTTTGTGTGATCAGATGGGGGATGGTGCCCAGTGACAGAGACAGGGACCTGGGTGGGCAGGTCCCCTGCTCTGTCATGTCACCCCAGGACCTGAGTGTCTGAAGGAGAGCAAGAGGACCCTCTGGGCCCATCCCCTCACACTCATTCCTCCGAGTGTCCTGCGCCTGGTGGACTCTGAGAGATAGGGGTGAAAAAGGCATTTCCTGACCATCAATTTGTTGTTACTTTGAGGAAGATTGTCTTAAAGAGTTATGTTCCCCTTTAGCAGTATGTGGACATTTGGCCGATTTTTGTGGACCAGATGTAAGACTATGTTGTAGAGAAGGCAAAATGGTGTCATTAAATTATTCATTTATTCATCTTTTCATTCATTCATTCAACAAGTACTTAATAAGTGCCAGGCAGGGTGGTTGCAATGGGAGTAAGAAGGAGAAGGAGACCCAGCTGCTGCCCTCAGCATGGTCATATCTGTCAGGAGGTGAAGGTTGCAGGCAGCCCCACAGGGAGTGGGGGAGCAGGGAAGAGTGGTTACCACAGGGGTTGCCTCTGGGCGTAGGGAAAGAGTGGGGGCTCTGTGGGAGCGGAGGAAGGCCCCTAACCCAACTTGGAGGAGGGAGGAAGCAGGGGGGTGGTACTGGATTAAGTTAATTCATTCATTGCAACAGATGTTACTGAGTTCATACTACATGCCAGGCACCTCTGCTGAGACCCAAAGGCTCCATAGGAGTTTGGCAAGTGGAAAGAGAATGAGGGTCTGGGCAAGGGGTGATGGTGAGAGGTGGGTGGTTTCCGCCAGAAGCACTGCACACCGAAAGGCTGGAAGAGAAGGTAGAGTTTCAGAAAGATTGGAGAATGGAGCAGGGGATGGGTGAGCTATCAGGGCCAGACCCTATAGGCCATTGGGAGGGAGAGGCAACAGATCAAGTCCTGGGAGGCAGAGTTCTAGTTCAAGGCCATTTGTAGCTTATTGTATAGTGTTAGGCTTTTAGACCTGCTCAGACCTCAGTTTCCTCATCTCTAATGGGGGCTAGAAATGCCCATACAGCCTTCTTCTCAGTGTGGTCAAGATTAAATGGCTTGAAAAAGTTAAAAATCCTCTGCAAAAGCAAGGAGTTTGGACTGTTATTCCTAGAAACACTGCTTCAACCTCCTGGGTCCACCCCCATTCCTCCCTTAGGAGGTCCACCGTGCCCTCGGTGCAGCTTGAGGTAGGAAGTGTCAACCTCAGAGGAGAGTTGGAAGAGGAGATGGCCAGGACTGGGGTTTCACTGTGTCTTGGGAGACTCAGGGTCTCATTGCCTGCCTCAGGGAAGATCCCACCTCCCAGCCCAGGCCCAGAAGCCCTCCTAAGATACCTGCCACCTTTGCTCAAGTGACAGCTGGCATTTCATGACATGACTCCCTACATGCCAGTCCCTATGCTGAGCACTATTATTCAGGGTCACTTCACAGTTACAGCCCAGATTCAAATCAGTCAGACTCAGGTTCAAATCCTAAATATGCCCCTGCCCCAGTTCCCATCAGTGTGGCCTTGAGGAATTACTTAAGCACTCTGAGCCTCAGTTGCCTCAACAGTAAAAAAAAGTGAATATTAATGAGACCCAGATCGTATGGTGGGTTATGAGGATTAAATGAGCTTATTAATAGATCCCATGATAAACAATGATTGTCCAGTGTCATATAATCTCACTTAATTCTTACAACAGTCTAAGGGAAGAGATACCATTATGGCCATTTTGCAGAGGTGGAATTGGAGGCTCACAGGGGCTACACAGAAATTAGTGGGAGGGCTGGCATTTAAACTCAGATCTGACTCTGTGCTGCTGGAAAGATATGAGCATTGGGCAAGCAGCCTCAAGTTGATCCCAAATGGGCACCTTTCTTTCTGTCACCTCAGCGGGGCCACCCACAGTGCCTATTCTCTGTTGTCCTGTCTACCAGCAGCCAGCACAGTGTTCAGCACAGAGTTTATCCAAAAAGCACCTGATAAATGGATGGATGAATGGAAAGATAAATTAGTGGTTGGCTCTGGCAACCTCTGGGTCTGTACCGATTCCAGGGCAAGATTCCTAAGAGAACAGCTGGGCCATCTCCAGGTGGCTTCCTGAGGAGGGAGTAAGGGAAGGAAACTGTGTTTTGTTTCACAGGAAACATGAACTGATGGCCTGGCCAAACAGAGGTGTGCCTTGGGCAGGCAGCCTGGCACAGTGAAAATATCCAAGGTTCACAGAAGCAGACATGGGTGTGAGATCAGGCATCATCCCTGAAAAGGTTTCCACACTTGTGTCTAGAAAATCCCAGGTCCTTAGACATTTTGTCACTCATCATCCCATTTAGACTCTAAGGAGGCAGACACAGGGTAAGTTTGGTCTCATAATCCCCATTTTATAGATGAGGAAAATGAGGCTCAGATGTTGAAGGATGTGTACAAGGTTGTCCAGCTCCTAAGTGACTGTGTTGAAATTTGAACCCCAATCTGCCTAACTGCAAAGTTCTAAGGTTATTTCCACTGCCCCATCCTGCAGGCCCAGCCAGAAAGCTCTGGGGTCTCAGACAAATTATTTGCTGCACCTGGGTTTGGGTGCAATGATGCCTATGCTGGCCTTCTTCATAGGGAGGTTGCCCAGATGAGATGAGGGCAGGCAGAGAGTGGAGATAGAGAAGTGCTTTGAGGAAGTAATAGCAATGATTTGCTGAGTACTGACTACATGTCAGATGGACGCCGTTCTGCAGGCATTAAGAGCATTCACTCATTTTATCTTCAAGCGAACTTAGAAGATGGGTGCTGTTAACACAGACGTCTTTCAACAGAGAAGTTAACTTCCCCTGTGGTTCAGAGCTAGGAAGAAGTGGAGCTAGGATTTGAACCCAGGCAACCTTGCCCAAAGATTATACTCTTAGTCAGTACCTTTGCTGTGTGTCTACTTGTGAGGCACCATAAATGCCTTGTAGAAATTAATTGATCAAATCCTCTGGACAACTGTATGAGGTAGATACTCTTATTCTCATTTCTAATTTACAGATAAGACAACTAAGGCCCAGAGACCGTGAGGAATTTGCCTAGGATCACACAGCTAAGTTCAGCCAGTCACAAATCTGTGCCCTGAACCACTGCTATCCAAAGCATCAAAAAGTACCAGGTGAGCCTAGGGAAGAAACATGAGGACTGTGCAGGTTATGGGGGTGTCTGATGCTGTTTCTGGTGGTCCAGGAGTGACCAGAGAAAGAACTGCCCATGCCCCAGGTACCTGAACAGGAGGAGAATCCACAGTGAGCTCCTCCACGGGGTTCCGCTCGGCGAAGGCAGCCACAGACAGCCGGACCAGACTCCGCAGGATCTGACGGGGCCCTAATTCTTTCTCAGGGGACACTTTGCCATTGAGATGTCGCTGCCGTCTCAGGGTTGCAGAGGAGGCTGGTGGGCTCTGTGGGGCCTCCTCACTGCCCTGGTCTCCAGTCAGCCTCCCTGTGGGGCTGCCTGCAACTTTCAGAGGCCTGGAACGTGGTTGGCCTGTGGCAGGCTGGGGCTCGGCAAGGTTCAGGTTCTCCCGGGAGGCGTTCCTCTGCCTGGGATGGTTGAAAAGGAGGTTGACGGTGTCTTGCAGCACCTCTCGGCTCTCTGCTGGTGCTCCCTGGTTGCCTTGATTACGTAGCGTCCTGTACAGGGTCGGGGTGAGGTGGAAGGGGGCCTGAAGGCAGGGGTCCCAGCCTGCTTCCATCATCGCCTCCTTGTCCACATCTTTGTGGGACTGCCCAACTTCACAAGGCTCACCTGCCTGACCCCTGAGCATAGGCACGAGGTGGATGTCCGCCTTCTGAATGTGTTTCTGGGGCCTCTTGGGCTGCTGGCGGTAGGTGGACTCGGCCTCCCGACAGTTGTAGGCCCTGTTGTCCTTCTTCTCTGTCCGGCAGATGGACATGAACAAAGCCAGGATCAACCCGAAGATGCCCAGCAGTACAGTCAGGCAGATCACTGTCAGCATCGACATGCTCAAGGCCCCAGGCTTGCGGGCTGAGTCCCTCAGGTGGTCAGCACTGGTGACAAACATGATCCTCAACAGGGCTCGGGTCTGTAAAGGGGGGCTTCCCTGGTCCTCTACCACTATCTCCAGCTCCCACTCACTCCCAATGAGGCTGCTGGCATTGGTGACATTGACGAACAGCTGCCCTGCATGGGGGCTGAGGATGAAGAGGTGGGCTTCATTTCCACTTCGGATGCTGTAGAGGGGCTCTCCATTTGCTCCCGAGTCTGCATCTCTTGCCACAATGGTCGTCAAAAGGAATGGCCGGGAGCTGTGAGTGGCCAGTGGAGGTGTGTCAGCGCCTGCTGGACCCAAGCCATTGGGAGTCTCGATGGGCACCAGCAGATGGCCTGTGGAGGCGTTCACAAGCACGGAGAGGCTGGCTTTTCCATCGCTGAGCACCGGCTGGACCACCTCTGGGGCATTATCATTGGCATCCAAGAGGCTGACCCTCACAGAGACACTGGATGCAAGCATGGGTTGCCCACTGTCCTCTGCAATCACCTGGAATTCGAAGCCGGCCATCTCTTCATAGTTCAGGGACCTCTGAGCAGTGACCTCTCCTGTGTTGGAGTCAATAGCTACTAAGTGAGCAACTGGGGAATCATGGATGCGGTATGAGACTTTTCCATTGATACCCGAGTCTGCATCATGAGCCTTGATGGTAATGAGGTGAAGAGAGGGTAGGTTGTTTTCCCGTGTGGAGACTTCGTACCTGCTTTTCTCAAACACAGGTGCATTGTCGTTGATGTCACTGATTTGAATGCTGAGCTGTTTCTTGGCTGATAAGGGCTGCAGTCCTTGGTCTTGGGCTAACAGAGTGAGTGTATATTTGGGCCACTGCTCTCTGTCCAGTGTGGCATTGGTTAGCAACATGTATGTGTTGCCATTAGTTCTTTTCAGCCTGAAGTGGCCCAGCTCTTGGCTCAGCCAACAGTGGACCAAACCATTGTTTCCTGAATCCAAGTCATCTGCCATGACAAGAGCAATAAAACTGTCCTTGGGAAGAGCTTCTGACACCAGTGATGGCTGGGAGGCCCATGTAACATGGATGCTTGGGATGTTGTCATTGACATCCAGAACCTTGATGAGAACTTTGCAATGGGCTGGGATGGGATTGGGACCCAGGTCCCTTGCCTGGACATCCACCTCATAGGCAGGGTTCTTTTCATAGTCTAGAGGTCGACGCAGAATGACCTGGCCTGTCTTGGCATCAATACTGAAGGTGTCCAGCACTTCCGGAGGCATGTGCTTACTGAGGAAGAACTCCACCTCCCCATTGGGGCCTTGGTCAGGGTCTGTGGCAGTCAGTTTTATGAGAAGAGTACCAGGGGCAGCGTCTTCTTGGATTTCTAGTGCCAGTGAACTCTCAGCAAACACAGGGCTATTATCATTGGAGTCCAAGACGTTGACCTTGACCAAGCTGGTGCCTGACTTGGGGGGGTTCCCATTGTCATAGGCAGTTAACACCAGATCAAAAAATGAATGGATTTCCCTGTCCAGCTCCTTCACCACTACGAGTTCTGCGTGTTTGGTCTCATCAGGGCCCACAATGACATCCAAGGCAAAGTGCTCACTGGGAGACAGAGTGTAGGTGTGCAGGGTGTTAGGGCCTGTGTCTGGGTCAAGAGCTCTGTCCAGGGGGATCCGGGTGCGCAGAGAGGCGCTCTCAGAGATTTCCAGCTCCTGCTCGCCTTTGGGAAACCGTGGCTGGTGGTCATTGATGTCCAGCACTTGGATCTCCACGTGGATCAGAGCCAAATCCCCTGTGGCAAGCACATCAAAGGAAACCAGGCAGGGATCCCACTGTCGGCATAGCTGCTCTCGATCCAGCCGCCTACCTGTGCTGAGCAAGCCTTCCTCAGAGTCCACCTGAATGGGGAGCGCCTGAGGCAGCTGCAACACCTGGAAGGCAGCCCCAGCTTGCCCCTGCCTCTCCTCCCGGCCCAGCTCCTGGGCCAGCTTCCCGATCACTGTGCCGGATGGCACTTCCTCTGACACTTGGTATTTCACCGTGAGAGTGGTCACCTCCTGACCATCCCCTAAAAGAAATAAGTAGCCACCTGGCCCCAAAAGCCCCAGCAGAAGTTGCAGAAGTTGCATCACGCTTACCACCAAGTGGGTCACATTCAGAAACTGCTAGAGTTCTTTCAAGGCTGGACAAGTCCTCCAGTGTTTCCTGGGTGGCTTGATCAGCCCCGTGCTCCTTCCCCCGGACCTGCTGGCACAACCTTGTCCCATAGTTAGATGATGATGGAACAAGCAGGACCCCCAGGCAAGGCCATCTTCATCGGAAGCGATCTGAGATATCCAAACGTCGATCAAGAATTGCCAGGGTAGACCCCTACAGGGGAACTAGCTGGTCCACTTCAGCAAATGATGGACAAGAGCTGGTCTAAGGGGGACCTGACCCAGTTGAGCAGGATGTGGGACTCTGACTTCCAAACAGTTGCTGGGGAACAGGCTGGGGAAACAGAGAAGCAGCTTTTTCCTATGGAAACCCCACCTACAGGAAAAGGGAGGGCTGTGAGTTTCAATGCCAATTAGAGAAAGAGCATTTCCTGTGAAGCTAAGTGGCCTGCCGCTGAGGAGGATGAGGCTGGGGCTCTGGGGACAGGCCAGATGGGAAGCTGCTGTCCATGCAGCAAGGCCGCTGCTGAGGGAAAGGGAGCCTCTGCATCACCAAGTGAGCAGAAAACTTGAGCCTCCACCTGCTTGCAAGCGGACTGATGCCCCTCCCGGGCAAGTCATGTTTCCTGTTTCTCTCCCCTTCCCCAACTCTCTTTGTTCCTATCTTTTCCCCCATTGTTCCCCTCTCACGCCTGTCTTTTTCCCGCTCTTGTTTACCTCTCTGTCTTGACTCTGCCCTGATCACCCGTTTTTGTCTCACTGCAGCTGTGATTAACAGAGCAGCCATCAGAGCTAAACTGCCTGAGTTCAAATTCTGATTTTGCAACTTACCAGCTGTGTCATCTGGGATAAGTCACTTAACCTCTCTGGGCCTCCATTACCTCATCTGTAGAGTGGGGATGGGAGTAAGAATAGTAGCCCTTTCAGCAGGAAACTGTGAGGATTAAACGAAATGATGCATGAAGGGCTTTGGCCTGGGCCTAGCCCCATGTCACAGGCAGTGACGTTATTGCAAGGGGTGAGTGTTGTAATCTGCACAACTTGTCACACCCTATGGCTACCTCTGGATCTTGTATTGGCCCTGGGGCAGTCCCTGCCCACACTGACCTATGAGGGTGCCCATGGTCTTGATTCCGGAAGCTGCAAGAACCCGTGTGACTTGACTTGTGTGGCTCTCCTCCTGCTTCCCTTTGGCCCCCGCCCCCCCTCCAGCCTTGAAGTCCATTGTTCTCTGCATCTGGTCCAGCCTGAGTCTCTGTCTGGGGAACCCCCAGCCTCCCACTCCTCTTGGAAGCTTTTATACATTTCCCTCTCCCACACCTTCCCCTCCCTTTCATCTATGTCTTTCCCCCTTCCTCCAATTCTTCTCTCCCCAGTTCTGTTTATAAGAGTCCCGTGAAGCACAACTCCTTTGCTGAACCCAACTCTCCTTTTAGATGTTTTAAGGGATGCCCTCCCTCCCACTCACCTCCTCATAAGGTGAAATTCAGTAAGGAAGGAGGTGAATGTGCAGTTTGCTTGGGTGGGCTTTGAGGTGGCCTTACTGCTTCTCATTATGCCCTTCAATTTGCTGCCCCCAACATTCTCCCAGCCTTATACCCACTTCACGGTTGATCCCTGAGGCTTGTGAAGCATTTGAGGTGATGAGAACGAAGACCAACTTCCCTAGATGGGTGTTTGCTACTAAGCCCTTGGGGCCAGAGGTGCCATGTTTGGACCCAAGTGGCACTAGTTGGGGCTTATTGGCATGGAAGCCTGTAGCCATCAGGACTGAGGTGGCTAAGGGACAGTCACCTGCATTCCTTCCCTTTCTCTCTGGCTTTTCTTTCCTTTAACTCCATATCCCACTCCTGAGGTTTCCCAACTATTTCACTGAAACCCATTAAACCATAGCAAGTGGCCGGAATCCAGGGCCACCTAATACATCATGGTCCTGGAGACAGGCCACTCACAAGCTCTGAGACACTGCACAAGGGCCTTAACCTCTCCCAGCCTCTGTTTCCTTCTCTGAGGGCTGTCATCCATCTCACAAGGTGGAGTAAGGACTCAGCACAGGGCCTGGCTCAGAGAAAGCACTCACTCAGCACATTGGGACTATGATTTTGCCTTTTGTTATCTTCCAGGTTTTATGCCTCATATGCAAATGGCAAAGATGGCCTTGCATTTGTCCCTTCACTTTTTTCTTTGCCTCTTTGGCAGAAATCCCATTTCTCAGGTCTCCCTCAGCTTGGTGTGAGCAAGGTGCTGCCGAAGCTACTAGGAGCCCCTGGGAGCTCAGGGACACAAGGGTGCCCATTGCCCCCTGCTGGCAGTTAGCCCATGTGACAGCCTTACTGTCCGCCCCACATTCGTCCCCCTGTGTGCCTGACAGTGAACAAGGCAGGGGGCTGACAGTCGCAGGTGGGGGCAGGGAAAATGAAAGGCGAGAGGCCAGTGGAGTGGCTCTGGAATCAGGCCTGGGGGTCTGGGAGGCTCCTCATAGAGGGCACATGCTGAATCCTGACGGACCTGGAGGAGTGAGCCCAAGGAAGTTGAATGGGCAGGGGAGAGGCAAAGCTGGTGGTGGCAGCAAAATGGGCAAAGGCCCCGAGGTGGGTAGGCTGGCTCCCGGCTGTGCTGCAAGAGGGTTGGTGCAGTAGCGTAGGGAGGAAGGTGGGGCGGGGGACATAAGCAGGGGTCCTCAAATGATGCAGTGGCCTGGGTTCCCACGGCTAAGAATTTAGACCTTGTCCTGAAGGTCGTGGGGCGCTTTTGAAAAGCTCAACACAGGATAATGAGAACAGCGACCACATGCCAGGCTTTGTCCTGAGTGGTTTGCTTACATCCTCTCATGACACACTCACAGCTATGCCATTACATTGAAGATGCTGAGCACAGAGCGTTAGGTAACTTGCCCAAGATCACACAGATGTTCCCTCCAGAAAGGCCTTTTGGCTGCACCCTGGAAAATGACTTGGAAGGGAACAGAGAAGAGGGAGGGAGCCTAGTTGAGAGTAATGCAGGGGAGCTTTGATGCAGAAAACTCGTTTCCAGAGCGCCATCTGGTGGCCAAAGGTAGAGAAAACCGCACAGAGGCATGGACCAGGGACAGCCACGGGGACAGCCACGAAGACAGGAAGTGGGTGCCTGGGGTTCATAAATATCCACAGCTCCAGCCCCGTGCTGCACAGAAGAACACAACAGGAGAAGCTACTCACGGATGACAATAGTGTCTCTTGATGGAAAACCTAACGCGGACCAAGGCCACAGAAGGAGTTATGGAATTCATGATAATTTTACTTGTGTTAACATTTATATTCTTCAGAGGACATTGTTTTATGTATATATATTTTACATGCAGTTATATATCTGGTGTGTGTGTGTGTGTGTGTGTGTGTGTGTGTGTTTTGACTGGGAATGTGAATGCAAAAAAATGATGCATAGGTCACAAGAAAGTTTGAATATAGATTTCATAGGTGGTTTTTATTGTTTGTTTTATTCACACTGGGGGCATGAAGCTAAGATAACCCTTTGAAATTTCACAGCTGGCAAACAAGGCCCCAGACTTTTTTAAGGTGATCACCTCTGGGAATGAGGTCCCTGTTTAGTAATTTTCTCTCCTCCTTCTGGCTGCAGGGGTCAGCTGATCTTTAGCAGTCAAAGGCCAAGGGGTGAATAGAGCTGTCACTAGAGTTCGTCTGGAAAGGCGACGTTTTCCTGAGTTTTGAAAATAGGTTTGAAGGAGTGGAGGTACTCTGAAATAGGTTTGAAACAATTGAGGACAGCCTCCCTCAAGTCCAAAATATTTTTTTAAAAAGGGCAGGATTAGGGTTTGTGCTTGAAGGCCTCACTAACCACCAACTTTGGGGTTGTTCACGCTTGAGTTCTTAACCACCGGGAGGGCTGAGGGGTGAAGTGGGAAGGGTTGGGGGGGTCAGAGAATTTTCTTAAAACACCCGGAGTCCTAAGGAACCTTGAGGGATCAGACGAGTTGGGTGTGACTCTGGCCCTTGGAGGACTCCCAGGCCAGCTGAATGAAAGCTGAGATCACACTTCACCCCAACGAATGTCCTGCTGGGCTGGCTGCCCACTTCCAGGGCTTAGGTCTTCCAGGCTGGCTCCTCCTGAATCTCCCTGTGGCTGCCACAGCATCACCACCAAGGCAGCTTTGGGGAAGCCAAGAAGTATCCTCCGGCTCATCCCAGATAGAAAGGTGGTTGGACCATCCAAGCTCAGCATCTTTTTTCAGGAAGATCTTATTGAAGTTGGATTCCTAGTCAGACCAGGAATCTTAACTGGGAGATTCAGGTAGATGTTCTGGGTTATCTGCTCCTAGCAGGGCACTTTGTGGACTTTGTTGAGACAGATGACAAGTGTTTTCTCCCACACAATGGCACCTCTTTCTGGGGTCAGTGCAGAAAAAAGAATGCACTTTGCAGGGAGAAATTTGTCAAGAAATAGGACCTTTCAAGAAATGAAAAAGATTTATGTCTTGGTTAAGAGCGGCAGTTCTCAAAGGGGTCCAGATATCAAAGTCACTTGGAAAGCTTTACAAAATACCAGGGACAGGGCAAGAAAATTCGTACTTTTCCCTTTCCCAGAATATTGCCAAAGAATAGTCTGTAATTGCCAGCTCAGTTTCGCACCCTTCATTTGGGACAGGGTTGGGGAAGTTGATTGGACCTTTGTACTGGAAAGAGAGGCTAAGTTGATTTATGTGATAAAAATAAATAGACGGGAGGAGGGGGATTTCTGTAATCTGAGAAAATTATGGAGAGCAGTACAGCAGACAACAGCAGAGGCTGTGAAGGAGGTAAAATGAAGATGAGAAGGACTTTTGAATTCATTATTGCAAATTATAGACCTCCTTCGTGATTTGCAAGAAAAATACAAGAAAAGATTTATATGCTCTTTTCCAAATTTATTTTGTACTTTAATAACCGTAACGTGGACCCAAAACTTGACCACTTGAGTTCTGGGTTGATAAAAGTTACACACACATGTCTTTCTCCCCACCCCTGGAGAGGAAGGGCACTACTTCTGGTACATAAATTTCAATTTTGATATATTCTGACTGATTCCAACATGCATCCTTATCTCCACCCCAACTTCATCAAGAACCACTCATTAGAACTTCTCAGAAGCACCATCCCCCCTTTCAAAGGCCAAACTCTATAGCGATCAGGCCTTTCTTAACCCAACATCCTCATGGTCCCCACCTCTCCCCGACATGTGTGTCACTATTCAGTAGAGCTCTATGCTCACCTGGTTCTCTCTCCATATTTCTGCAGACTCCTCTATCTGCCTCTCTGGCTCCTTCTTTCGTTTTCCTTCCTTCTAACTCCCAGATGCAGGCATGTCCCTTAGAAGCTATCATCTGTTCGCTTCTCTACGTAGGGTTATTGGTCCAGAAAGGGGTTGCCAGATTTAGTAAATAAAAATACAGAGTGCCCGGTTAAATTAGAATTTCAGATAAACAATGAATAATTTTTAGTAGAAAGATTTTAATCTGACAACTCTGCCCAGAAATAATGTATGCTTTCAACACAAGTTCCTTTTTTTAAAGAATTTTGGTTTACACAGTGAATTTGAAAATCTATTAGTAAACAAAAAAAATCAAACATATTGACTGGGAGCATCATCTGTGCATGAATATTCAGAAGCAAACTCTGTTGATTGGCCTTGTTATGTATTCGGCATTTCTGGGTGACTCCAAGATCGAACTGTTTTACACAGAAAGAACCACCCTGGAGGAAGCCTAGATTACACTCATTTATTAAATCATTTGGTCATCCAGTCATTCATTTATTTGGAGGAATTCAGCATGTTCCTCTCTATTTACAAGGTCATTTTTTTTGGCAAGGGAAGTAGCTCAAGTTGACCCACATCTTCCCTTCCTCTAAACCATTGGCTTGGTTTTTTTCTTCATATAGAATCTAATCGGCCTAATTCTCTCCTTGCTTCAGAAAGGCTCTTGCAGGAAGGAAAATGAGTCTTCCCATCGTTACATAAATTCTCATGGGGCTTCCCTTTATAAGTTTATGACAGCTAGGAGTTGAGCCTAGAGCTCTGAGAGAAACAGCCGCACACTGATTTATGATGGCAGCTGCTGCTAAATCTCACCCCTCTTTCCGCCTTACAGAGCCATGTTACCTTGGGGTTACAAAACTCTTTTCACTGTTATTCAGGGGAATAATAATAAAATGCCAGGTTGCGAGTATAAACATGATCATTCTGTGCCTATTATTGTAAATCAAATTTTACCTTGTATCAGAAGCACAGAAAACATTTTATACTGTCAGCCACCTCAAGCCCTTGTGGCAGTCTGTCTTTATATAACTCTAGGCTGACCTGACCTGAGTTATTGTTTAGGTTGCACTGGCCAGGGAAGCTGGTCACACAGGTAATCTGGCTATTTCTCCTTATAGACCCAGCTGACCACTTTCCTTGAGCCAAGTATTGACTTGGTCTAAGCATAGCAATGGGGTTAATGATGTGGGCCCAGGGCACCAATTGCCTGGGTTCAGGGATTGGCTCTGTAATTTACCATCTGTGTGACAATGGCAAGTCAATTAACTTATCTATGATCAGTTTCCTTAGCTTTAAAATAGGAATGGGGCCGGGTGCGGTGGCTCAAGCCTGTAATCCCAGCACTTTGGGAGGCCGAGACGGGCGGATCACGAGGTCAGGAGATCAAGACCATCCTGGCTAACACGGTGAAACCCCGTCTCTACTAAAAAAAAAATACAAAAAATAAAATAAAATAAAATAGGAATGATGATGATGATGATGGTGCTATGTTATAGGGTTGATGTCAGGTTTAGCTTAGTTAATGTACAGCACTTAGAGTGGGACCTGGGACATAAGCAGCACTTTAAGTGTTATTTATAATTGAGCTTCTAGTGTAGGCACTTCCAGTTTTTTAGGATGAAGCCTCTATTTTTTTAAAAAAAATTTGGTTTATTCTTTGAGACAGAATCTCACTCTGTCACCCAGGCTGGAGTGCAATGGTGCAATCTGGGCTCACTGCAACCTCCGCCTCTTGGGTTCAAGTGATTCTGCTGCCTCAGCCTCCCGAGTAGCTGGGATTACAGGCACCTGCCACCATGCCTGGCTAATTTTTTTTTTTTTTTTTTTTTTTTTTTTTTTTTTTTTTTTTTTTTTTAGTAGAGGTGGGGTTTCACCACGTTGGCCAGGCTGGTCTCAAACTCCCGATCTCAGGTGATCTGCCTACTTTGGCCTCCCAAAGTGCTGGGATAACAGGCGTGAGCCACCACGCCTGGCCCGAAACCTCTCTCTCTCTCTTTTTTTAAACACAGTGTTTCAGATTCCCACATGATAGTAGACTTTTAAGATCTACATGATGAGCAAATACACAATGACAAGAGACCAGTAAGAATTCAGGGATACTTCTGTACTGGGGTAGGGCTCATTACTGCTCAGTTTCATCCAAGAGTTGGGCAGGGTTTTCCTCTCCACACTGCTGCCCCTCTATGTTCAAGGGCTTGTTGCAGGATTGCTTGTGAGTGGTGGCCATGGAAAAGGAGGCAGTCCCCCCTGGGATGGTGGGATGAGTTCAGCAAAGTTTCTGGACAGTCACCAGATGCCAGTGATGGATGGGAACAAATGCAGGCACCATCAGGTCTGCTAATCCCTATAGTGACAAGCCATAGTTTGTGATTCACTCCTACTCTCCACTCCATGGCCTGGGTCCCAGCCTCTGGTCTAAGTTGCACACTGCAACCTCTCATCTCCCTAGGCTCTGTCATCATCCAGTGTCCCTGGGGACAGGTAGTGGAGTTGGGTCTCTTTCTCCATCTGTGTTTTCATTCTCACCTATCCTTAAGTCATAAACTCGAATCCTAACTTCCCTAGGGCTTTCCCGTTTAGTTCTTAAGGCCAGAACTATTTTACTTTCTGTGCATTTGTTACAAAAACTCCTAATTTTCTTATAGGTTCCTGGAAAGAGTCAGACTGATGAGGAATTGGCTCTAACCCTGGCTCCACCACTGTGTGATACTGGCCAAACCTTAGTGCCTCCATCATCTTTAGTAAATTAGCACAGGAACAGAAAACCAAATACCACATATTCTTACTTTAAGTGGAAGCTAAATGATGAGAACACATGGTCACAAAGAGGGGAACAGCAGGCACTGGGGCCTGCTAGAGGGTAGAGGATGAGAGGAGGGAGAGGATCAGGAAGAATAATAAGTACTAGACTTAATATTTTGTCACTGGGTGATGAAATAATCTGTACAAAACTCCCCTGTGACATGAGTTTACCTACATAACAAACCTGCACATGTATCCATGAACTTAAAAGTTAAAAAAAAAAAAAAAGTAGCCCAGGCATGGTGGCTCACATCTGTAGTCCCAGCACTTTGGGAGGCCAAAGCGGGTGGATTACTTGAGCCCAGGAGTTCAAGACCAGCCTGGGCAACATGGTGAAACCCCACGTCTACGAAAAATACAAAAATTAGCCACATGTGGTGGTGCGCACCTGTAATCCCAGTTACTCGGAAGGCTGCAGCACGAGAATCGCTTGAACCCTCTACCGGGAGGCAAAGGTTGCAGTGAGCTGAGACTGTGCCACTGCACTCTAGCCTGGGTGACAGAGTGAGACTCAGTCTCAAAAACAAAACAAAACAAAACCCCAAAGTATAATACATCTGACTTCAACTTTATGACATTGCTGTCTTTTATTACAGCTTTTTATACTAAAAATAAATAAATAAAAATGTCATCAATAGTAATTGTGTAAATATAAAAGGCTTTATTGAAAAAAAACAAGTCTTAGTGCCTCAATTTTCTCTTCTGTCAAGTGGGCACATGAAATTACCTAAGTCATAGGGTCCTGGGCATTTAAATGAAAGAATGTACGTGAAATATTTAGCACCGCGGAGGGCTAGGCACACGGGGAGAATGCCATTTAAAAGACTAACCAGGCACCTGAGACCAAAGACACAAAGGTCTGTTATTTTTCTAGAGTCAAAAACAAAACTTATTAGGAGGCTCTCTTTACCCAGTCTTGTCCTCAAAATTGACTCTAAATCTTTAGTTCACTTTAAACATTCAGTCAATTATTAACACTGCTTTGAAATTCTCTTTCTATTCTCTCTGTCCTCTGACCTCTGACACAAGGTCATGACATGATGTCACAATTCACCTCCTGCTCTTGACTTTGTGAGAATTTCCCAAGCTAGTAGGTGCATGGGCTCCCTCACTTTTTGCATCTAAGAGGTCTCTGGTCTCCCATCTCTGAGCACTCTGAGGTAGGGTTGCTGTGCTTTTTGCTCTTGGTCTTATTCCTTTGGCTAAACATGAATAATGATACTAATGAATGGCTTTGGAGATTCTTCTTCCTTCCTCTGCATTTTTCAGAGATATGTTTCTTGTTTTGGTATCTATTAGAAGGGTATTTTGGTTTCTGTTTTGTGGCAATCTAGATTTATAGTACAGAAAATTATAAGTGATTATTTGTATTTCAAGGTTCTGTCTGTGGCAGCCAGGTAATCTCTTGGGTGCCCCGATTTACTCACTTAGTTTTTTTCTCTCTCCTGGGTATAAGACCAACTACATAATTTACAAAGCCCAGGGCAAAATAAAAATGCAGCCTCCCATTGAAAAATTATCAAGAATTTCAAAAGGGTGACAGCACAGCATCAAATCAAGAGCAGGGCACTTCTTTTTTATTTTAATTTTTCCAAAAGTTATTGGGGTACAGATGGTATTTGGTTACATGAGTAAGTTCTTTAATGGTGATTTGTGAGATTTCGGTGCACTCATCACTTGAGTAGGATACACTGCACCCTATTTGTAGTCATTTATCCTTCGTCCCCCTCTCATCCTTCCCCCTAAGTCCCCAAAGTCCATTGTATCATTCTTTTTTTTTTTTTTGAGACGGAGTCTCGCTCTGTCACCCAGGCTGGAAGTGCAGTGGCCGGATCTCAGCTCACTGCAAGCTCCGCCTCCCGGGTTCACGCCATTCTCCTGCCTCAGCCTCCGGAGTAGCTGGGACTACAGGCGCCCAGCTAGTTTTTTGTATTTTTTAGGAGAGACGGGGTTTCACCGTGTTAGCCAGGATGGTCTCGATTTCCTGACCTCGTGATCCGCCCGTCTCGGCCTCCCAAAGTGCTGGGATTACAGGCTTGAGCCACCGCGCCCAGCCTCCATTGTATCATTCTTAAGAGCAGAGCACTTCTAAATCTGGAGCCCTTCTAAGTGCAGGGCCCTATGTGACTGCACAGGTTGCTGGCCCATGAATCTAATCCTGCCTGGGAGGCAATGGTAGTAAGAGCTTTAGAATCCTATAGGTTTGGGTTAGAGTCCTAGCTCTGCAAGTTACTCTTTTGGAGGAAGAAATCTATGAAAAAGCGGACACGGAGCTTATTAGATAGTAAGGAGCACATTAGTTTGATGGGTCCCAGGAGAAGGAGCCAACATTTCTGTATCCCACTTAAGTGCTGAGAACAGTGCTTTGTACCTAAAAAAAATTTTAATTAAGACATAATTCACATGCAATAAAATTAACTCTTCAAAAGTATACAATTCAGTGGTTTCTAGTACACTATCACTGCCCTCTAATTCCACAATATTTTCATCACCCAAAGAAACACCATATCTATTAGCGGTCACTTCCCATTCCCTCCTGCCTCAGTTCCTTGCAACCAGTAAACTACTTTTTGTCTCTATGGAATTGCCTATTCTGGACACTTCATGTAAATTAAAAACAGTATGTGGCTTTTTGTGTGTTTGACTGTTTTTATTGTTGTTGTTGTTGAGATGGAGTCTTGCTGTTACCCAGGCTGCAGTGCAGTGACTCACTGCAACCTCCATATCCTGGGTTCAAATGATTCTCCTGCCTCAGCCTCCTGAGTAGCTAGGACTACAGACATGTGCCATCATGCCTGGCTAATTTTTGTATTTTTAGTACAGACGGGGTTTCACTGTGTTGCCCAGGCTGATCTCGAACTCCTGACCTCAGGTGATCCACCTGCCTTGGCCTCCCGGAGTGCTAGGATTACAGGTGTGAGCCACCACACTCAGCCATGTTTGACTTCTTTCATTTGGCATAATGTTTTCAAGGTTCATCCATGTTGTAGCATGTATTAGTACTTCATTACTTTTTTTTTTTTTTTTTTTTTGAGACAGGGTCTCACTCTGTCACCCAGGCTGGAGTGCAGTGCACAATCTTGGCTCACTTCATTCCTTTTTATAGCTGAACAATATTCCATTGTATGAATATAACATTTTGTTAATTCATCAGTTGATGGACATTTGGGTTGTTTCAACTTTTCAGCTATTGTGAATACTGCTACTATGAATATTTGTCTACAAGTTTTTGTGCAAACTTATGTTTTCAAGAGTGAAATTGCTGAGTCTTATTGTAACTATGCTTAACTTTTTGAGAACCTGAAAAACTGTTTTCCAAAATGGCTGCACCATTTTACGGTCCCATCAGCAGTATATGAAGGTTCCAATTTCTCCACATCTTCACCAATACTTGCTATTATCTGTCTTTTTAAAATAGCCATCCTAGTGGGTGTAAAGTTGTTTCTCATAGTGGTTTTCATTTGCATTTTCCTGATGACTAATGATGTTGACCATCTTCTTACGTGCTTACTGATTATTTGCATATCTTCTCTGGAGAATAATCTATTCAGATCCTTTGCCTATTTGAAAAATTGTCTTTTTGTTATTGAGTTGCAGGAGTTATTTATATATTTTGGATAAGTAGACCTTTGTCAGATACATACGATTTGCAAATATTTTATTCTATTATGTGGGTTGTCTTTTCATTTTCTTGATAGTGTCCTTTTGTTACAGGAAAGGGGTCCCAATCCAGACCCCAAGAGAGGGTTCTTGGATCTCACACAAGAAAGAATTCAGGGTGAGTCCGTAAAGTGAAAGCAAGTTTATGAAGAAAGTAAAGGAATGAAAGAATGGCTACCCCATAGACAGAGCAGCGCCAAGGGCTGCTGGTTGCCCATTTTTATGGTTATTTCTTAATGATATGCTAAACAAGTGGTGGATTATTCATGCCTCCCCTTTTTAGACCATATAGGGTAACTTACTGACATTGCCATGGCATTCATAAACTGTCATGGCGCTGGTGGGAGTGTAGCAGTGAGGACAACCAGAGTTCACTCTTGTGGCCATCTTGGTTTTGGTGGGTTTTAGCCCGCTTCTTTACTGCGAGCTGTTTTATCAGTAAGATCTTTATAACCGGTATCTTGTGCCAATCTCCTATCTCATCCTGTGACTTGGAATGCCTAACTGTCTGGGAATGTAGCCCAGTAGGTTGCTCAGCCTTATTTTACCCAGTCCCTATGCAAGATGAAGTTGCTCTGGTTCAAACGCCTCTGACATTTTGAAGTACAAAAGTTTTTAGCTTTGGTGAATCCAATTTATGTGTTTTTTTCCTTTGTTGCTTGTGCCTTTGGTTTCATATCTAAGAAACTATTACCTAATTCAAGTTCACAAAGATTTACTCCTACATTTTCTTCTAAGGGTTTTTTGTTTTTTTTTTGAGAGGGAGTCTCGCTGTGTCGCCCAGGCTGGAGTGCAGTGGCGCAATCTCAGTTCACTGCAAGCTCCGCCTCCCGGGTTCATGCCGTTCTCCTGCCTCAGCTTCTGAGTAGCTGGGACTACAGGCACCCGCCAGCACGCCCTGCTAATTTTTTGTATTTTTGGTAGAGACGGGGTTTCACCATGTTGGTCAGGCTGGTCTCCATCTCCTGACCTCGTGATCCGCCCTCCTCGGCCTCCCAAAGTGCTGGGATTACAGGCGTGAGCCACTGCGCCCGGCCTTCTAAAGGTTTTATAGTTTTAGTTTTTACATTTAGGTCGTTGATCCATATTTAGTTAATTTTTGCATATGGTGTGAGATAGGAAGCATATAATTTTAATTCCTGCTTAGCCTGATGATAATCATGTGACCCTTCGTTAAGTTCTTGCACCTAAGTCTCAATTTCCTTATTTGTAAAGTGAGAATAACAAATGGTAGCTAAATCATAAGGTTACAGTGAAGATAGAGAGAAAATTTACGTAGAGCATTTATCACAGTGCTTGAAGCATCCTAACTGCTGAATAAATGCGGTCAGTGTTCCAGTTATAACATGAGCGATGAATGCGTGCTTCTGCAGTGGAGATCCAGAAAGACGGGCAGCATTTCTGAGAAGGTAAACGGGAGGAAGCAGGCTTGCTTAGTCCACTTAGAGAAGCAGGTCTGGGATTGTTGTGAGAGTCTCTGCCCTAGGTAGACCACTGCCTCATGATCACCTCTAGGGATTGGTAAAAATTGGAATTCTCGGGCCCCATCAGAACTACTGAAAAGAGCCTCCTGTGAGCACTGGGCTCGCAGTGGTGGGAGTGACGGTGGTCGCGCCGGCAGCGCCGCCTTGGGCCTGCGGGAGGCGCCCGAGAGACAGGGGCAACCACGGCGGCTGCGCAGAGTCGTCTCCACGCCGGCTGCCCCACCAGCGGGATCCGCCTGGCTCAGCTGACAGCTCCCGAGAACGGAAGAGGCGGTGCGCCGGTTGAGCAGGGAGTTTCTAGGCCTGGTCGGCTGGCGGCGGTGAGTGGGCCCTGGGCAAGGGCGGAGGGCGGAACTTTGGAGCTTGGCACTGCCGGGTGGCCGGAAGGTACGGTGGGGACAGCTCTCTGGGCGCGCGAGGCAGAAAAGGGGACCGGGCCGGGACTGTACAGTGGGCCTCAGTCGCTCAAACCCGGGACTGGGCGTCCGCAGCCCAGCTGGCCGGCAGTCCCTTCCGGACGCTCCTGAGGAGGAAGACGAAGGTGTGGGCCCTGCTCCTTTGGGAGGCCCCAGGCTGGCCAGCAGCTCACACGCCCGCATAGTGCCCTCTGATCCCAGCGCTGGGGCGGATAGCTAGCCTTGGACTTGCCCCTGTTTTGGGGTAGTTGCCCAAACGACTCCGCACGCCAGGTGGCGAGCTGAACCCAGACCAGTACACCCGAAGACCAAATGGGTAGAATGAGAAGGAAATGGGGGTTAGCAACCAGAATTGAGGTACTGGATTCCGAGTGACAGCTTCACAAGCTGAAATCTAGTAGGGTAGGTCATGAGGAACTGTTGAAACACTGCTTGGAGTAGAAGTTAGCCCTGGCTGCATATTGGAATCACCTGGAGAACTTGGACAACTACTGAGGCCTGAATTAATTGTTCTGGGTGAGGCCTGGGTATTGAGATTTTATAAAACAGCTCCTCAGAAGATTCTAATGTGCAGTCAGATGGAGAACACTAACCTAAAACCATAAACTGCATAAATGAATCTCTCATCCCTTTTGCAAATGTTTTAACAGGAAGAAACAAAAAGCTTAATTAGCACCATATATTCCCACCTAGTAAAATTGTTTAAGATTAAATAAGACAATGTGAAAGGACCTAATACTGTACATAGTAGGTGCTCAATAAATGTAAATTGATTCTGAATCTCATTCTTATTTGGGAGTTACACATCCTAGAATCTGGTTTTTAATTATGGTTTTGTATATGGTATTTTTGCATATAATTTTAGGGTGTTGATAGGATTCTCCATAACCCATCTGAGACCATACTCCCTTTTCCCCTCACCCCAGTGAAGAAGCCTAGCTCTAAAGCATTTAGAATAAAACTTAAAAGTTTCTGTTTGTGTATTCTTGTTTTGTTTAAGTATTTTTCTGTTTTCACAATTAACCATGAGTGCCACTGGTGGTATTAATTCATGAACAAGAGAGGAAAAACTGGAGGGGGATGGCAAATGAAGGAATACAAAAAGCAGAAGAGGAAAGGAGAAAAAAACAAAACAAAAAACAAACCGAAGAGGCTGTTTGTTATGGGGCATGGTGTCCTGTCCTCTCATATGACCTTGGCGTTCCTCCTTACCTCCTCCCATGGCTGAGGGCACACAGATAAAAAGTCCTCAGTCATTGCTGGGCACATGCAAATACTGCTTTAACCTCATGGCTCAGTCAGTCTGCCCTAGGAGAGTAACATGCACCTGTAGATTAGGATTGGCTGTATGTTAGGATATGTTTGACTTAAGTAGTGATCATGGAAATTCAGAATTTTAATTTGGAGAGGGTCCTAACACCACCTTTTGTATTTCTTTTCTGCAGATGGCAGGATTTTCATAGTATATGTAGTATGAGTTCCACATCTTGGCCTCTTTATCCAGCTTCAGCGGTCTCAGCTCCACCAGTTAGAGAATAAATGGGATTTGCATGAACTCCACTCTGAGCTGAAATACAGACTGTGGTGTTAATATCCTTTTCTTCTGATTGTTATTAACAGGTACTAACTGACCTCAAGTAGAACATGTAATTGTGTCTTTTAGGGAGGCAACTTTAGCAGAGCCATGAACTCACGTCTCCTAGAAAAAAAGTGTTTGGCCGGGCGTGGTGGCTCACGCCTGTAATCCCAGCACTTTGGGAGACCTAGGCGGGCGGATCACGAGGTCAGGAGATCGAGACCATCCTGGCTAACACGGTGAAACCCCATCTCTACTAAAAATACAAAAAAATTAGCCGGGTGTGGTGGCGGGCGCCTGTAGTCCCAGCTACTCGGGAGGCTGAGGCAGGAGAATGGCGTGAACCCGGGAGGCAGAGCTTGCAGTGAGCCGAGACTGTGCCACTGCACTCCAGCCTGGGCGACAAAGCGAGACTCCGTCTCAAAAAAAAAAAAAAAAAAAAAAGAGAAAAAGTGTTTTTTGAAATGAAATCATTTTAAATTTCACCGTATGACCTTTTAGAATGTAAAAAAATCCTAACTTTTTAATTATGTACATTTTAATCAAAAATATTTTAGTTGTGAGGGAGGATATTTGCAAATGCAATTGTTCAGTATTTTAATTGACAGAATGGTAGTTTTGTTTTACTAAAATGATTTTTGTAAATTCTCATTGCTTATTTTTTCCACATTTAAATTATCTGAAATTGCTGTATCTTTCAGTTGACGCTATTTTAAAAAACATTGATTCATACTTTATTTTTTGAGACAAGGTCTTGCTCTGTCACCCAGGCTGGAGTGCAGTGGTGCAGACATGGCTCAGCATCCAAGGCTCAAGCGATCCTCCTGCCACAGTCTCCTAAGTGTCTGGGACTACAAGCACACACCACCATACCTGGCTAATTTTTTATAGAGACAGGATGTTGTATGTTGCCAGGGCTGATCTCAAACTGCTGGCCTCAAGTGATCCTCCTGCCTTGGCCTCCCAAAGTGCTGGGATTATAGGCATGAGCCTCCACACCCAGCCAGTTCATACTTTAATAGTAGCTAATTTCTTTCTTTCTTTCTCTTTCTTTCTCTCTCTTTCTCTCTCTTTCTCTCTCTCTTTCTTTCTTTCTTTCTTTCTTTCTTTCTTTCTTTCTTTCTTTCTTTCTTTCTTTCTTTCTTTCTTTCTTTCTTTCTTCCCTCCCTCCCTCCCTCCCTCCCTTCCTTCCTTCCTTCCTTCCTTTTGTCTGTCTCTGTCACCCAGGCTGGAATGCAGTGGCACAGTTTCAGCTCACTGCAACCTCTGCCTGCTGGTTTCTAGTGATTCTCAGTTCTCCTGCCTCAGCAACTAAGTGGTTGGGATTACATGCGTGCACCACCACGCCCAGCTAATTTTTGTATTTTTAGTAGAGATGGAGTTTTGCCGTGTTGGCCAGGCTAGTCTTGAACCCCTGGCCTCAAGTGATCTGCCTGCCTTGGTCTCCCAAAGTGCTGGGATTAAAGGCTTGAGCCACTGTGCCTGGGCCTTGTAGTTAAATTCTTAGTATTACCTAAAATAATGGTAATTTCTTAAAATTATTATCTTTTAAATATTCTTAAGTCATAATGGTAAATCTTAAAATTGATGACTGCTTGGATTTGACAAAATCTGTTATTTCAAAAATGTAATATTGTTTTGCTCTAATTTTCTTGTATAGTATCTATGCCTGTAACATCCTCAAACACAGTTTTCTCAACTGGGAGCAATTTTGCCTCCAACCCCCATCCTGCCCCAGGACTTTTGGTGCTACTTAAGAACATTTTTTTTTTTTTTTTTTGAAACAGGCTTTGTCACCCAGGCTGGAGTACAGTAGTGCTATCATGGCTCACTGCAGCCTCCACCTCCCAGGGGTGATTTGCCTGCCTCGGCCTACCAAAGTGTTGGGATTACAGGCGTGAGCCACCGTACCTGGCCACCCTCTGTGCATTTTCTGTTCTTAACCAATTTTAATGTTTTCAGGTCCTCAGAAAATTAAATGTCGTCAGAAGACCGAGAAGCTCAGGAGGATGAATTGCTGGCCCTGGCAAGTATTTACGACGGAGATGAATTTAGAAAAGCAGAGTCTGTCCAAGGTGGAGAAACCAGGATCTATTTGGATTTGCCACAGAATTTCAAGATATTTGTGAGCGGTTAGTTAATAATATTTTCTTAAACAGATTTTTCTAAATATTATTCTTTATTTCTTAGTGTACCTTAGTGTACCTTAAACTATTTGTCATTTCATGTTTATAGGCATTAGTGATAGGTGGTAGTATTACAGATTTAATGCATGTTTCTGTGGTTTTTTTTTTTTTTTTTTTTTTGAGACAGAGTCTCGCTCTGTCGCCCAAACTGGAGTGCAGTGGCCGGATCTCAGCTCACTGCAAGCTCCGCCTTTCGGGTTCATGCCATTCTCCTGTCTCCGCCTCCCGAGTAGCTGGGACTACAGGCGCCCGCCACCTCGCCCGGCTAGTTTTTTGTATTTTTTAGTAGAGACGGGGTTTCACCGTGTTAGCCAGGATGGTCTCGATCTCCTGACCTTGTGATCCGCCCATCTCGGCCTCCCAAAGTGCTGGGATTACAGGCTTGAGCCACTGCGCCTGGCATGTTTCTGTTTTAAATGAAAATTGCAATGAGGGGCAAGCAGTTTTCAATTTGATTCTACCTTTTTGATCACTGAAGAGGGATATTATCCTGTGTATTTCATATATCCTAGTCTGCTGACTAGCAGTTTATCAGCCATGAGTCATTGGCTATTACATAGTGATAATCAAAGAGAAAATTAATGTATGTGAAAACACTTAGACATTTTAGACATTTTCAAGTACAGTGGTGGTTGCTAATACTATTTGGTTTCCAGAATCATTTCAACTACTATAAACATATGACACATGCTGTTACTCTGTGACCTTTTGCTTCAGAAAAAACAAAACTGCTGGTTTTGATACAGACATTTACAGAAGACCTTGATGCACACTTTCTCAAAATGTTTCTACTATAAAGGGATTGAGTAAGAAACGTAAGTGTGGTAATTTAAATGCAACTTTGGTTGTGAGAGTGTTGTATGCTATATCATATCCTCAAACCTGAGATCATTGTGTTGACACAAATTTTCCCAACTGATTCATGGGTAGTTGGGACGTGCTGGTCTAAGTAGGTCATGCTGTTTAATGGAAATGAACATCTTTTCTCTAGATCGTGTCTTTAATCATCTACTGTAAACCAAACCACAACAAATCAGACATTGTGTGTTCTTTGGTCATTAGTGTTAGGAATTGTACCCAGAAGTGTATACAAGAATAAGTTGTAGTATTTTCATTATACATTTCATGGTGCTGAGTAGATTTTTCAAGGGCTTACAAGATTTTTTTTAAGGTGGTGGCTACCAAGTTAAAATTCGGAAATAGAAAGTGCTTTGGGGGAGGGTTTTTATTCCCTCAACTAAAGCATTAAGTCTTGAGCGCTGCTCAACAGTAATGGACACTCAAGTGTTGACCAACTGATCATTTCTAATCTTTGTTTTTGGTTCAGGCAATTCAAATGAGTGTCTCCAGAATAGTGGCTTTGAATACACCATTTGCTTTCTGCCTCCACTTGTGCTGAACTTTGAACTGCCACCAGATTATCCATCCTCTTCCCCACCTTCATTCACACTTAGTGGCAAATGGCTGTCACCAACTCAGGTTAGACTTGAAACTTAATTTTTCCTATCCATTTTTAGAAACTTAAAAATCATCTTGAATTGAAGACTGTCTTAATGATCTTGAATTCAGTGCATGAAAAACAAATGGCTTTGGTTTTGTAATTTTTTTCCCTTGCCTTGGTGAATCCTGATGTTAAGAAATTGAAAATGTTTGGTGTTTTAAAAAGGAATGGCAGTAATTGAAACAATCATGAATTGTAGTAGGAGTAATTTTTAAGCAAGTATATTATTTCTTTTCTTGTTTTGCTATTTTCCCGTTTAATCTGTATTATAATGGAGACTATGAGGTCTTCCTCATTTTCCTTAGATATTGATACTACTTTTTTCTTAGTTTCTTATCCATTCCTTAAATGAAAGATGCCATTGTAATTAGGACTAAAAATTGAGCTAATGTAGTTATAATAAGCACATTTTCTGAGTAAATACAGTAACTGATTTTCTTTGTAAAATCTGTATTAACAACAAATAACAGTCAACTGGTATCACATAGACATAAATGCATACAAGTAGAAATGTGTATAGTTCCTGTAGATATCTCAGTAAGGCTTGAGGCCTTATGTTAAGAGCCTCATTTCCTCTGGGTTATATATACTTTTCTAGTAACAACCTCAACTCTTGATTGAGAAATAAATATGACTTGAAGCTAAATATAAATAATATAAAGCATTCTGGGATAGATAATGAATCAGTAGCAGCTGCTTTTCTAGAAGTCATAATGAAGATTGATAGACTGATGTGTATTAAGACAAAAGCTCAGCCTCTGCAACATGGCAAAACCCAATTTCTACAAAAAGTACAAAAATTAGCCAAGTGTGGTGGTGCATCCCTGTAGTCCCAGCTACTTGGGAAGCTGAGGTGGGAGGCTCACTTGAGCCTGGGTGGCAAAGATTGCAGTGAGTTGAGATTGACCCACTGCACTCCAGCCTGGGTGACAGAGAGAGACCCTGTCTCAGAAAAGTAAAAAGAAAAAAGACAAAAGCTGTCAGAATTGCTGACCTCAAGCAGTAGCTCATTAGTTTTTATCTTTGGATCATGCAGTTTTCATTCCCCCATCCACCAATCTAATCTTTTAACTGAGAGTACTTTTGCAAACTTGAGCTTATGGCTTAAAAGCAAAATTAAATCTTAAAAAGGATAATACAGGTAGAATAAAAAGGCGTATTACTTTACATTCTAATATCTGTGCCAGAGGCAACAGTTGCAAGACAGTTGATTTGTTCAGGAATATCAAGACTGTTTGGCATTTAGGCCACTGATAGTTGGCTGAATTATTTAGATCTTCCTAGTCCTATTTCAGCAGAGAGCTTTTCATACTTTACATCCATGCATGTGCGTGCATGCACACACACACACACACAAAACAGGGACAGATTAACTGGATGTGTGGTTGCGGTTTCAGATTCCAGCTAACCAGTATCTACTTAATGCTGGATTTGTGGGTGGGGGTGTGTGCTGGGGAAGAGAGTTGTTCTGTGTGTTACAGCTAAAATTACAGAATTCTTTATCAAATAAATGATTATGCATATAATTAACATTTTAATTGGTCTCTTATATTCCTTCTTTGTTCAGTTCTTGTTTGTTGCAAGATTCCTTGCATAATGCCCTGATTCCTTGGCATTATGACTCTCACCTGTTAATAGTGAATTTGACACATAGAGCTGTCATTCCCTGAATTGGGGTGGACAGACAGAAGTGGTTTTAGTTTTCTAAAACCTTGTTCCTTATTCCTCCCCCAATATACTTACACAGTCTCTTGCTCTTTTCCCTTAATTCCCATCCCCCTTCCATTTACATGCATTCCAGCTGCCTTTCTCTCTCTCTCTCTCTCTTTTTTTTTTTTTTTTTTTTTTTAGATGGTGTCTTGCCCTGTCGCCCAGGCTGGAGCACAGGGGCGCAGTCTCAGCTCACTGCAACCTCTGCCTAGTGGGTTCAAGTGGTTGTCCTGCCTCAGCCTCCCAAATAGCTGGGAATACAGGCGCCCACCACCACACCCTGCTAATTTTTTGTATTTTTTAGTAGAGACAGGGTTTCACCACGTTGGCTAAGCTGGTTATGAACCCCTGATCTCAAGTGATCCACCTGCTTTGGCCTCCCAGAGTTCTGGGATTACAGGCATGAGCCACCATGCCCGGCCCCAGCTGCCTCTCTTGAGAAGGGACTGGAGAAGAAAAGAAGTTGGAGAATGGCTTCTTCATAGGACTCGGTAGCTCACACAGCACTCAGAGCTTCCCTTTTAGTATTTATCACATTTTACGGATTTTAGCAGATTTCTCAAAAGCATGGTTGATTTATAAGGACATTTATGCAAATGTGAAAAATTATTAGTAGTTCAATCTTAACTCATCAATAAGTATTTAAGGTAGTACCTGTGCAGAGTTTAGTCAGTGGCACTACACAGAGCATAAGAAACAGAAAATCTGGTCCCTTTTCATTTGTCATTTAAATTTACAAAATTTGTTTGCCATCTGGAAGGCCTATTTTTGGATGTTTACCTAAAAAAGGAAAACTGCTTATAATTCGTGTGCTCTAGTTACAAATATTTTATATTTCTAATGGAAAATCCTCTTACATTTGCCTTTCAAATTGAACAGACCACTTTTAAAGAGGAAAATTCCAAATAATTTAACTTTGGTTGCTTAGCTTAGGAAGTGTAAGCTTTCTCTGTGGCTGCCAGACCTTGCTGAGGGCTTGTGATTAGGACTAGGGTCAATGTCAGTCAACTTCCCTCCATTAACCAGGATCTGATATAAGCCCAGATTGCTTAGTTAAAAGCAGCTTGTAAATCTGAACAAGGACTCTGAGGTTGAATGCTGTGAGTGATTGTTTCAAATGAGTTGACTTTTTGATAAAACTGAAAGAATTAATTTTAAAACTTGAGTAGTATTTTTTAAATTATTCTTTTTCCAACCATTATTCTAGGATACCAACAGGGCTAGGACTCCTAAAGGAAGAAAAATAGTTTATTTTTAGAACTAGATCTCGTTCTCCTACATGAGATATACGGCAGTACTAAAAGATTAAAGAACAGAAAAAAGTCTTCCATTTCAGTGGCTAAAATTTACAGCTATTTCTCTACCTTATGGAATCTTGCTATTTCTCTTGTTCTCGTGGTACTTCTTGCTTCTGACTTTGTGTTCTACTTTGGCTCACATTGCTGAATAGTTTAAGAAGTGCTCTAGTAAGAATGTTTATACTGTTTTGTAGCACAGTGTATCACAGCAGTAAAAAATAGTGTTAGAATAAGGGCCTAACTTGCAAGTGGAAAAGATTTCTCAGGAAACCAGGAGTTGGGAGCAGCAGCATTTTTCCAAACTCACCAACATCTTCATGTGTTTTCTCCTAGCTATCTGCTCTATGCAAGCACTTAGACAACCTATGGGAAGAACACCGTGGCAGTGTGGTCCTGTTTGCGTGGATGCAATTTCTTAAGGAAGAGACCCTAGCATACTTGAATATTGTCTCTCCTTTTGAACTCAAGATTGGTTCTCAGAAAAAAGTGCAGAGAAGGACAGCTCAAGCCTCTCCCAACACAGAGCTAGATTTTGGAGGAGCTGCTGGATCTGATGTAGACCAAGAGGAAATTGTGGATGAGAGAGCTGTGCAGGATGTGGAATCATTGTCAAATCTGATCCAGGAAATCTTGGACTTTGATCAAGCTCAGCAGATAAAATGCTTTAATAGTAAATTGTTCCTGTGCAATATCTGTTTCTGTGAGAAGCTGGGTAGTGAATGCATGTACTTCTTGGAGTGCAGGCATGTGTACTGCAAAGCCTGTCTGAAGGACTACTTTGAAATCCAGATCAGAGATGGCCAGGTTCAGTGCCTCAACTGTCCAGAACCAAAGTGCCCTTCGGTGGCCACTCCTGGTCAGGTAACTGTTTACCCTGCTGATGGTTGCCTCCTAATTCTCTTCCATAAATGGAGATAACATCTCAAGAACTTCCTTGATAGGGCTCATGGGGCAGTCTGAGGCCTTGGAGCCAGCCCACAAGTTGTTTTGCTGTATCCATTAAGAATGCTGTGGTCTTAGTCTACTGCTTAAGCAAATGGAATGCTTCCTTTGGCCTTGCAATGGGCAAGGATGAGTGTTAGTTATTAAGTAATTGTGATAATTTACTTTGTATATCTGCTAGGATTCCATAAACCTTGGGGAATCACTAGCTTATCCTTGTGTGAGGTTGGGATCTGAAGGGCACATCTCTTGGAATGATTAACCAACTTTTGTAGACTTCAGCATAAGTACAGCCTACTTAGGTTTTGTTGTTGTTGTTGTTTTGTTTGAGACGGAGTCTAGCTGTGTCACCCAGGCTGGAGTGCAGGGGCACGATCTCAGCTCACGGCAGCCTCTGCCTCCCGGGTTCAAGTGATTTCCTGCCTCAGCCTCCCAAGTAGCTGGAATGGTTAACTTTTTTTTTTTTGTATTTTTAGTAGAGACAGGGTTTCACCATATTAGGCAGGCTGGTCTTGAACTCCTGACCTCAAGTGATCCTCCCACTTCGGTCTCCCAAAGTGTTGGGATTACAGGTGTGAGCCACTGCGCCCAGCCAGTTTTTTGTTTTCCTATTAAAGCATAATTTTACTTAAAATAAACTACACATTTAAAGCATACAAGGCTAGCATGGTAGCTTATACCTATAATCCCAGCACTTTGGGAGGCCAAGATAGGAAGATCACTTGAGGCTAGGGGTTTAAAACCAGCCTGTGCAAAATAGCATGACTCCATGTCTGGAAAAAAAAAAAAAAAAAAAAAATCAGTCAGGCATGATAGCAAGTGCCTGTTGGCCTAGCTACTAGGGAAGCTGAGGCGGAGAATCACTTGAGCCCAGGAGTTCAAGGCTGCAGTGAGCTGTGATTGCACCACTGCACTCCAGTCTGGACGACAGAGTAAGACCCTATCTCTAAAGAAATAAAACTAAAATATAAAATGAATTGTACACTTTGCTTAGTTTTAACAAACATGTAGACCCCTATAATTGCCATCTGAGTCAAAATATACTTGGTTTGATTTTAAAGTGAAAGAGAGATTTTAATTGATGTGCTCATCTGGTTTACACTAGCATCCTAAGAATCTCCTCAGGTTCAGAACTGGTTGTGGAATCATCAAACCTATGGTGTTTTGTATTTCCCTCCAGGTCAAAGAGCTAGTGGAAGCAGAGTTATTTGCCCGTTATGACCGTCTTCTCCTCCAGTCCACCTTGGACCTGATGGCAGATGTGGTGTACTGCCCCCGGCCGTGCTGCCAGCTGCCTGTGATGCAGGAGCCTGGCTGCACCATGGGTATCTGCTCCAGCTGCAATTTTGCCTTCTGTACTTTGTGCAGGTTGACCTACCATGGGGTCTCTCCATGTAAGGTGACTGCAGGTATGTTTTAACTGTGAACCCAAATCCTCTATCCCCAATCTCTCCCTCACATTTCACTTTCCTACCAGGGCCTTATGACTTCATTCTTCAATTTAGAAGTATTCCTTTAGAAGATATTTCTGTGTCAGTGACTATCCCAGGCCCTGGGGCTGTAGTAGTGACCAGAAGAGACAAAATCTCTGCCCTCATGGAACTTACATTCTACTAGGGGAGACAGGAAAACAAAATAAGGATATTAGGTGATGGTAAGTGCTGAAGAGGCAGAAGAAATAAAGCAAGGACAGGATATGAAATGTTCTGAAGGGGAGGGAACATTTTAGTTAGGGAAACCAGAGGAGGCCTCACTGGCAAAATGGTTTAAGTAAAGACTTGAAGGAGGTAGGAAAAACCATGCAGATACCAGGGAGGAACATTCCAGGAGAAGAAATGGCATGGCAAATTCTATCTACGAACATGGAATAATGTAGATCCTGGATGGCAAATGCAGGGCATCTAAGCTGCCATTCTTGTCTCCATGGCACATGTGTTTGACCATTTATCAAATGCTTTCTCCTTGAGCCCAGAGAGGACTCAGAACCTTCCTCAACATGGCACTTCGGACAACTACCCTCTGATAAAGTAGACACAGGAGTGAAATATGTTTGCCATTTCCAGTCTAGATAAGGAATCATAAATCAGGCCCTTAATGTCGATTTAACTGGACTTTGGTGGCTTAGTCTTTCTCAGACTAACAGTGGTAATGATAACAGCTACTTCACAGAATTGCAGCTCAAGCAGACAACATAATTTCACCGGGTTATTCTAAGGATTAAGGGAACTAAAATTGTGCTATTCAAAATTGTTATATTTGTTATACTGGTCTATAATGAGATATAGAAATTGAGAGGGTTAGAAACTTTTATAGTGATTTCACATAATTTTATGTCAGTCAAATCTAATAAAAATTTAGACTTTTTTTCATTTTTCTAATAATTGATTGTTAGCTGACTGGTGGTGTACACCTGTAGTTGTAGCTATTCAGAAGGCTACAGCAGGAGAATCTTTTGAGCCTCGGTTAAGACTAGCTTGGGCAACATAGTGAGACTCTGCCTTTAAAAAAATTAAATCAAGCAAACCTGATGATATCTTATAAAAGTGTTGATCCTTGACATATTAGAGAAAAAAACTGGGCCTTTACCATAAATAGTTTGAGAAACAGTGGGCTAATCCATGTAAAATGCAGAGTGGGGTTGGGCATAGTGGCTCACCTCTGTAATCTTAGCACTTTGGGATGCCAGGGTGGGTGGATTGCTTGAGTCCCAGGAGTTTGACACCATGGCAAAACCCTGTGTCTACAAAAAAATACAAAAACTAACAGGGTGTGGTGGTGCATACCTGTAGTCTCAGCCACTCGGGTTGCTGAGGCTGGAGGATCGCTTGACCCCGGGAGGTAGAGGCTGCAGTGAGCCAGATTGCACCACTGCACTCCAGCCTAGGGGACAGAATGGGACCCTGTCTCAAACAAAAAAAAAAAAAAAAAGGAAAAAGAAAAATGGTAATTATTAATGCTATTATTATTGTAGTTATTACTTGCTAATGTTAGCAGACTGTCATTATTTCCAAGAAAGTATCCTGAGAGGAAAGAGTGAGTAGATTATTTCTCAGGCAGCATCTTGTAGAAGGTAAGGCCAAATGGGATGGAGAAGTTAGCAAAGTATAATATAAGCCTTTACTTTAGACTTCTGTAACCTTTTCATTAAAAGTCGACAGTACATTTCAGGTGTTTCACAGCATTCAGGAATTTAGTAAAATTAGGAATCTCTCCCTCTCTTTGTATGTATAGATTATATAAAAGATGAAATATCAACAATTTTATTATTTTGAGAAGACTAAAGCAGTATAACCTTTGTCCTTAAGATGCCTAGGAACACAAAAATGCATTGAATTATTAGAGGGATGAGATTTATATTACTTCACTACTACATTGAAGTAGAGGTGATGGAGCTGTGGGAATGCACTACACAGGAAGAATTCACAGGTGAAAGCAAAAAGTGGAGATACGATATAGGATTCTATATCAGAAGATGTCTTTTGCTTTAAAAGGGAGATAGGCTTCCAAATAATGTGAGGAAAGTAAACTGATAGAATAAACAGAACATTGTTGGGAAAACTCTTTAACTGTGTTGAAAAATTAAGTAATAGAATTGTGAACAAAAGCCTCTTGTCTGCAAGTAAAGCCTTTGGGATTGGTTACCTGTTCCATTTCAGTTAAATGATAGAGCAGTAGAAGCCAGACTGAAGAGTATCCAGGGAAAACTTTTCAGCACCTATAGCAAAGCATAGTACAGGGTGAGACTTGAGTGGTAAGTTTTATTCACTGAATTTTATTTTTTTAAACACAGAATTGAAGAGGTAGTCTTTGCTCTTAAGCCAAAGGTGCCTTTGTATTTGGTAGGCCTCTTCATTATCAAACGGTGAACGGTGCCAACTTAGTGGAAAAATCAATGTCTGTTTCAACCTTTGTGTCTTCTAGATAAGTCAGTCTTTAACTGCATACTTCTAGTTGCATAAACATACCAACATTAAGAAATCAAAACAAAGGAAAAAAATAACCTATCTTATTCTACCACTTTTAGCAGATACATCTTTTCTAGTTGGGGGTTCCTCTCCATTCATTATCATTTGTGCATGTATAATTTTTACTGGGTTGTAACATAAATATACTTTTTTTCTGGATTCTGTGACGAGTGTTTTAAGTGGGTTGTAGCGAACCTAATTATCTTTTTAATACTTGAATATTATGTCATTAAATGGCTCTTCCAAATATAATTATTTCCTTAGAAATTTAATTTTTTTGCCACTGTCATATGCATCTCCATGCATATGACTTTGGATTATTTCCTTATGATAAAGTTCTAGGAATAACATTATTGAATAGTCAAAGATTATAGCCATTTTTCATGATTTTTAGTCAGCATTACAAAGTTATATAAAAGTTAATTTTCCATTTCACTTTCTAGAGAAATTAATGGACTTACGAAATGAATACCTACAAGCAGATGAGGCTAATAAAAGACTTTTGGATCAAAGGTATGGTAAGAGAGTGATTCAGAAGGCACTGGAAGAGATGGAAAGTAAGGAGTGGCTAGAGAAGAACTCAAAGAGCTGCCCATGTTGTGGAACTCCCATAGAGGTAAATAATTTGGGACAGACTTGGAGGCCATAAGACTTGCAAGCATGCTATGATTACCTTAAGAAGCCTTATTAGTCAATTTTATGAGTTACAAAACACATGCTGGTATTATTACACCTTCCTTACTTGGAAGGTGGAAATTTCACTACTAAATCTTGTTATCGACCTTAAATGTTTGTAGACTTCCCTTTTCAGAGTCTTTTCTTGGTGTCTTTCTTACAGTGACCATTGTTCTCACATTGTATCCATCTCAAAATTGAATGGGTTGTAAGGAGGGCATACTAGAGCTATGGTCACTTCTTACCTCATCTATGTGATTAAAAAAAATCAAATCTGACCTCTCAGAACTATTTATCCAGGAATGCTACACACCTGTTTAAGATACACTCAGGAATTAATGAGTCAAAATAATTACACAAATCTATTGCTTCTTGACAAAAATCTTAATATGTTTTAAAGTCAAAGTACATCTTTGCATTTGATTCTATTGTTCTAATCTATTATGTCTGAACTGAACATAGTGGTGATGCTCCAGTTAAGGAAACTGGCACTGTATAAAATCACTTTTTTTTTTTTGATACTGAGTCTCTCTCTGTTGCCCAGGCTGGAGTGTGGTAGTGCAATCTAGGCTAACTGCAATCTCCGCCTCCCAGGTTCAAGGAATTTTCATGCCTCAGCCTCCTGAGTAGCTGGGATTACAGGCGCCAACCACCACACCTGGCTAATGTTTGTATTTTTAGTAGAGACGGGGTTTTACCATGTTGGCCAGGCTGGTCTCCAACTCCTGACCTCAAATGACCCACCCACCTTGGCCTTCCAAAGTGCTGGGATTACAGGCATGAGCCACCACACCTGGCCATATAATCACTTTTGACATACCTTAGCCCTATGACAGAGTAGAGGACTTGGTACCAAATATTTACTTGCATTTATGTAAAAATTAAAAACCCACACGTTACATCCAAGCATTTTAATATTAATCTACATGTTCCAGTTATATGTGTGTGATTTTTATCTACTACTTATCTACTGTGATTTTTATCTACTGCTTATCAGAAGAGATTGTGCCAAGTAACTAGTTGTAGTAACACTAGCTGTTTTCTGTATTTTACTTAGAGTGCAAAATAGAATTACATAGTCATCAGTGTGTTATATTGATATCTCAACCCTGCATAAGAAAAAGGAGAAGACCAGGACAATGTTGTACTAAATCATTTTGGCATGTGCATGTCTCTTCTGCTTTTACAGCCTTGATATTTTTCTCTTTCTATCCTTCCCACCAGAAATTAGATGGATGTAACAAGATGACATGTACTGGCTGTAAGCAATATTTCTGTTGGATTTGCATGGGTTCTCTCTCTAGAGCAAACCCTTACAAACATTTCAATGACCGTGCTTCACCATGTTTTAAACGGTATGTATACACAGAATTCCTTAGGCTCTCCAGCAGTTTTTGGTACTTGATTTGCAGACCACAAATCCAGTGTTTTATTTAAGTACTTGGACTTATTTAGAGAATTCTCTTACATGTTTTCCCCCATAAAGGAATTTTTATATTATTTTCTCAAAAATGATCTTTATAATGAGAATATACACTATCTGGAAGTTTTTATAGTGAAAGTTTTCAAACATACAGAAAATTTGAAAGGATAGGACTATGAATAGTAGGATATTTTCCACCCAAATTAACAATTGATAGTACTTTGCCATATTTGTTCCCTTAACATTTTTGCTGAACTACGTGAAGTTGGAGTTACGATAATGCTTCAACTCTAAATATTTCCACATTTCTCCTAAGATAAGGAAATGCTTCTACATCATGACAGTACTTTAAAAAAATCTAATGATAGTGGCATACTGTTATCTAGTAAACAAACATATTTGAAACTTCCTAATTATTTCTGAAAATATATTTTAAAGCTATTTGATTGAACCAGAATCTAAACAAGTTCAGTCACTGTATTTGGTTCTATCTCTTTAGTCTCTTAATGCAGAAAAGCTTTGGCCCACCTTTTTGTGTGTGTGTGTTTTGTGAACATTCACTTTTTTTTTTTTTTTTTTTAAATGAGACAGAGTGTCGCTCTGTCACCCAGGCTGGAGTGCAGTGGCGCAATCTCGGCTCACTGCAAGCTCCGCCACCCAGGTTCATGCCATTCTCCTGCCTCAGCCTCCCGAGTAGCTGGGACTACAGGCGCCCGCCACCACGCCTGGCTAAGTTTTTTGTATTTTTAGTAGAGATGGGGTTTCACTGTGTTAGGATGATCTTGATCTCCTGACCTTGTGATCCGCCCGTCTCGGCCTCCCAAAGTGCTGGGATTATAAGCGTGAGCCACCGCACGCTGCTGAACATTCACTTTTTGAAGAGTCCAGGCCAGTTGTCTTATATAACGTCTTACCTTCCAGAGTTTTGTTTGTCCATGGTGTCCTTTAGCTTGTTTCTCTATCTTATTTGCTATAAACTGGAAGTTAGGTCTAGACTGAAGTTTGATTAGATTTAGAATAATACTGTTTATGCTGATACTTCATGAGGAGTGATGTGTATTCCGTATTGGATCACATCAAGAGGTCCATGATGTCCCTCATTAGTGTGGTGCTCAGTTCTACAGTTTGCTTTATTGTAAAGGCAAGTTTTCCATTTTGTTATTAGGAAGTAATCTGTGGGGTGATTCCTTGGCACAATGTGAATATCCTGTTCTCCAAGAGCTCTCCACTTTCAGCATCAGTTGATGATCTTTGTTAAGAGGTGTCTGTTAAGTAAACACATTGGTATTGTGAAACTATAAGAGAAATTGAAGAAACAAGCCCTGCCGTGAACTGTTGGAAATCTAGTGTTGGAAATTGCATAAATTGTAGATAAGGAAAGGAAGACAAATTGACAGCTACAAAACATTCTATAAATGGAGGGTGCAAGGACTGTGAAGATAGAATGGAGTGATGAGCATGTAATAGTAATAATAGTGTCTTGAAAGAGTTCAGTTTAAATTGCCTGACTTCCCCAGTCTTAGCTTATTCCATGTATTGTATACGCTGAGTATCAGTTTTGTGATACCCATCCCCCATTATTGTTTATCCTTGGTCCTGGAGAGTTTGTCTGGATTCTAAAAGGACTGTTTTGTTTGTTTGTTTTAATTTGGAAAGGAGAGCTTTATTTCTCATAAAGAGTTGAAGCCGGCAAGGTGGCCGTTCCGACAGGTTGGGAAGCATAGCCTTCAGCCAGAAGCTGAAAACAGACACTTTAAGGGTGGGAAGAGGAAGACAGGGATTTATGTTCTACAAGACAGCCAGATACACATATTCAGTAAGCTATAGGAGGAGTCATGAATATTTATGAAAGGAGAAATACGCTGCATGTGCAGTTGAGCTTCATTACCCTTCAGGGACCCATGTTCAAAAAATGGTGGCATTAGCACGATCTCTGGGAGAGGTCTCTGATATCAAAAGGTGAAGCAGAGAACACGAAAACCTCAGTACACGTCCTCCATAGACTGGCTAGAACCACTCCATGGTCAGTGGTCCATTGACAGGAAGACATGCTGGTCGGTTTTTGTGCCAAAACTGCAGAAGGGAGGGGCAGCGTTAGGCGGTTGGTTGATATCAACAGTGGAGCAAGTCTTCCCAGAGGGTTGGGTTGAACCCTTAGGGAAAGAAAGCCTAATGGTGGTCAATGAGGGAGGGGGGTATGACCAGGTGTGTTTGGCCTCCCATCCCGTCATGGCTGGGAACTGTTTTCGAGGTTTCTTTGGGGTTCCCTTGGCCAGGAGAGGGTCTGTTCAGTTGGTTGTGGGCTTAGGGTATCATTTTTATTTCTCATTTTCCCCCTTTTGACTGAGATTTGCCAGAGGCACCATTGATGGTCAAAGTTATTTTGTCCCATATCATTGCTGGAGTGTTGTGGCTAACCTGCCTCGCCTCCATCTAGGCCCTCAGTGGGACCCCTATGGCCAAGGAACTTAAGGCCATAAGACAGCCAATTACATCTTCCAGGCCAGATGGGAATGGAGCTGGACAGGCACTCATCCACCTTAAACGGGCTGTTCTTTTATTTTTTATTTTCTATTTTTTTGAGATGGAGTCTCACTCTGTTGCCCAGGCTGGAGTGCAGTGGGGCAATCTCGGCTCACTGCAAGCTCCGCCTCCCAAGTTCGCGCCATTCTCCTGCCTCAGCCTCCCATGTAGCTGGGACTACAGGCACCCACCACCGCACCCGGCTAATTTTTTGTATTTTTAGTAGAGACAGGGTTTCACCATGTTAGCCGGGATGGTCTCGATCTCCTGACCTCGTGATCCGCCCGTCTCAGCCTCCCAAAGTGCTGGGATTACAGGCGTGAGCCACTGCGCCCGGCCCAAACAGGCCGCTCTTAACCAACTTTAGGGTAGATTGTTCAAAGGGACCCATATTTCAGCCCTCCTCAGTGGAATGATTAAAGGAGAAGAAAAGATATACAAAAATGTTATCATAAGAGTACAGAAAATATTTTTCAGCGGAGAGGCAATTTGCATTGTTTCATTCAAGTGTATAAAAATGTACCTTTTTTAATGCTTCCAGGCTGTTTTATGCTGTGGATGTTGATAACGATATTTGGGAAGATGAGGTTGAAGACTAGTTAACTACTGCTCAAGATATGGAAGTGAATTGTTTTTCCCTAATCTTTCGTCAAGTACACAAAGTAACTTTGCGGGAAATTTAGGGTACTACTCATTCACTCTTCCTGTGTAGAAGCTATGGAAGAACAAGGTTTATATTTTCATGTGGTACTACTGAAGAAGGTGCATTCATACATTTTTAAATGTAAGTTGAGAAAAGTAAGCCAAAGGTTCAGAAAATGAAACTATAGAATATTAAATATTATAATGTGCCCAAAGCTCTGAATAGTAAAAAATTAAATATTTATTTTCTTCCCCAAGCTTTAGGTAAGGAGAAGAGGGGTCAAGAGTTAAACTTTGTTTAAGAGACCCTTTGTCTTTGAGAAGCATCCCTCTAAGACATTCTGTTGGAGCTCCCTCACTACTACTATTCCTTACAACTGGAGTGGGTAAAAGCCTTATGAAAATTATACTGAGAACCTGATCTCATTTACTCCATGTTAATCACATTCCTACCAACCTAAATTTCTGCCAACTGAGTTCTCTTTGGAGGAAGCCCTTTACTCTGTAACTGATTGGATGGTCCAGTGTCATTTTGATCTGCTTTTCAGAATGGAAATTTATAGTAATTTAAATATATGTTTTAATGCCACAAACACTGTGGGGCACTTGATATTTATTAGTGGTGTATATGATCCACTGGTTTCAGGCCAAATCTCGAATTTAGTGATACTGGCTCAGAAGAATTTAAGTTCTATTCAACTTTCCTAGGAGTTAGAACCTAGATTCAAAATGACTTGTCTTTGCTACTTTTGTTCCACATTCTCTCTCTTTACCTTTGCCCTACCTTCTGTTTGTAAGGACGATTTTAGTATTAATTCCAGGAACACATGTTTTTATTTCCTCTGCTGGAATAGGAGAAAGCTTAATATATTCCCAAGATGAATGTTCTTGAATTATCTGCATTTACCACTGTATATGCATATAGTGACAGTATAACCTGTCTATACCACGATAGTTCCAGTCCTAACTTTCTGAATTATTTTTAAAGATCTTCTCTAACAAGCTATGGGAATTTGGCTTCAAACTCTTTTTTTTGCAACAGCAGTGTTCTGGGTGATAATTTTGAATTGATACCTGTTCTTTTTTTTTGGGTTTTGTTGGCTTTTTGAAAAATTGTCTTTTCTTATCATTGGTGGGTGACTTGGTAGCAAAATAACAGTTTTTTGGAAAAGAGGACAGAAAAATTGAACGGCAGCTTGAGAACGTATTCTTTTTTTCCTACTTTGTCATTGCAAATTGAGGAATCACTTTTAACTGTTTTAGGTGTATGTGTCCAGAGTGAGCAAGGACTATGTTTTTGGATTGTCAAAGAGGATGCTTAATCTTAAAATAAACATAAATTTAAAAATCATCTTATAATCAGAACAGAGTTGCTGCTATTTGTTCTGTCACCAAGACAACTAATCACATTTTAAAACTGTTCGGCATATAACATATTCTTGAAGTAAGAAGAAAAAGGTCACAGAATAGCATCTCTTTTACCTGGGCTTGTGACTGAGCTTAGGTTTTAGGGCCCATATTTTGTTTAAACCAGATAGTTTCATGGTCTTCCATTCAGGACATTTTGTGTAAAAATTGAGGTTAATTTAAAGAATAAATTAAAGATAAGAAATGGAAATTAAAAGATTTGTTCTATAATATATACCTGAGAAGAGTGATTTCTGTGATCAAAGAGGAGTTCAATTCAGATTTATTTGGAAAGAACTACTCAGAAGCTCTATAGTTCATGAGCTACTTGATATTTTCTAGAGATCATTTTATGTAAAGCTGTTGTACATTGTTGATGATGTCATGGAAGTAGGAAAGAAGCCTTTATAATAGAGTTTTATGAAAGAAATGGGAGCCTTTTTTTTTCCCATTTATGATATTAAAAACAACACAGGTATTTGGTGTTTAGTCTTAAAAATTTGTTTGGTCACCTTAGTGATTCTTTCTTAGGTGCAAAGTCTTCATCACTCAATTTTAACAAAGAAAATAGGACTTATAAAGTTATACTTTTGAAGCATGAGTTATGAGCTAATTTTAAGATGGTATAGTTTTGATAGAATACTTTTGTCTCAGTAAAATGAAAGATTTGAGTACTTCCCCAAATGCCCTGTAAAACAAATGGGTTTATGGAAGGTTGCAGTGTCAGCAAAATATATGATAGAATAAAGAGTTTTGTACCTGCCTTAATTTCATGAAAGCCTTTTTTACGAGTAGGTTGAGATTTGCCATAAATTAGTATGAAGCTCATGGGTCTTTTTTTGAGACAAGGTCTCACTCTGTCACCCAGGCTGGAGTGCAGTGATGCGATCATAGCTCACTGCAGCCTTGATCTCCTGGTCTCAAGCAATCCTCCCACCTCAGCCTCCTGAGTAGCTGGGACTACAGGCACATACTACCATACCCAGCTAATTTTTTTTTTTTTTTTTTGTAGTAGAAATGTGGTCTTGCTATATAGCCCAGGCTGTGAACTCCTGAGCTCAAGTGATCCTCCTGCCTAAGCCTTCCAAAGTATTGGGATTACAGGCATGAGCCACAGTGCCTGGCCTCCTGGGTGTTTTTGGGGGAGTTTGAATAGTCAGTGTCTCTTCATTTTTATATAAAAGGTTTGGGTCTAGAGCTGATAAATGAAAATAAGCTATCAAATAACTTATTTATTTATTTATTTATTTATTTATTTATTTATTTATTTGAGATGGAGTCTCATTCTGTTGCCCAGGCTGGAGTGCAGTGTCACAGTCTCAGCTCACCTCTACCTCCACCTCCCAGGTTCAAGTGATTTTCCTGCCTCAGCCTCCCAAGTAGCTGGGACTACAGGCGTGCGCCACCATGCCCAGCTATTTTTTTTGTATTTTTAGTAAAGACGTGGTTTCACCATGTTGGCCAGGCTGGTCTTGAACTCCTGACCTAATGATCCACCCACCTCGGCCTCCCAAAGTGCTGGGGTTACAGGTGTGAGCCACCGTGCCCAGCCATAACTTTTATTTTTTAAATCACAATGGAAGCTCTGTGACATTTTAAGCTTGTGATCAAACTCACTTAAGGGCCTGCCTTTGTCAATTGAGATGCATCTTGTTTCATCCAGTTTTCTTTTAAATTTTTATTATAATTTTTATTTTTTTAGCTACCCTATTAACAGACCATCCATTTTTTAAAAAGAAATTTTTTATTTTAGAATATAGATTGACAGAAAAAATTGCCAAGATTGTACAGTGTTCCTATGTACCTCTCACTCTGTTTTCCTTATTAATATACTAGTGTAGCACATTTATCATATTAATGAAGCAATAATTGATATTAATATTGATATTCATATCAATAATGAAGTATTGATATTATTAAGTAGAGTTCATACTTTATTCAGATTTTCTTAGTTTTATCTGATGTCATTTTTCTGTTCCAGGATCCCTTCTAGGACACCACGTTATACATTTAGTCGCCATGTCTCCTCAGACCCCTCTCAGCTGTCACAGTTGTCTCATCTGTTTTTATTGTGATATAAACATTAATTATACCTTGGACTGAGCAGGAGCCAAAACACTTTTTGAAGACACATTACCTAATCCTAGCAGGCTCAGCAAATCAGTGACTTCTTTTTGACTGAGGTCTTTTGTAGCTTTAAATCAGTTACTTCTCAGGATGCTTCAGTTTTAGGCTGTTCCCCTATTCTGGTAATTTTCCTGCTCAGCTTCTTGAAAAACATCATTAAACACTGGGCAAGTTGATCAAGTCAGGAAGTCAGCTGGACCCATTAGACTGTGCACTGGTGTGAGAATCAGCCTGCCATCTTGGCTACATCCCAAAGTTTGTGGAGTAGATGCATCCCTTCCTGTTGACTTGTGGAGGAGCTGGTGAACGTAAGAAAGGCTCAGAATCAGAAGCCACATTCCCAGACAGATTTGTGGTGTCAGCAGTCTATTTTTTTTTTAATTTTTATTTTTGAGACGGAGTCTTGCTGTCACCAGGCTGGAGTGCAGTGGCGCAATCTCGGCTCACTGCAACCTCCGCCTCCTGGGTTCAAGTGATTCTTCTGCCTCAGCCTCCCAAGTAGCTGGGATTACAGGTGCCCATGACCAAACCCAGCTAATTTTTTAAATTTTTTTATTTTTTTATTTTTAGTAGAGATGGGGTTTCACCATATTGGCCAGGCTGGTTTTGAACTCCTGACTTCAAGTGATCCACCCACTTCAGCCTCCCAAAGTGCTAGGATCACAGGTGTGAGCCACCATGCCCAGCCCAAAGTCATTTGCCCATTTTTTTAGTAGTAGACAGTTCTAATTTACATTAGTAATCTCTTAATATACTTAGTATTTTTTTTTCTGTCAAGAGAGTAATGAGAGTTAATTAGAGGAGATAATAATAAAGTTGTTCATGTGGTTGTCTGCTTTGAAAGGGAATTTCAGAATTGTGACTGGAGTTTGGATCTCCCACCTAGTATTAACTTTGCCATAAGCATCACCAGCAGGTGGCAGCAGTTCCCATGTTATAAAAATACAGTCCCTAGTTAAGACAGGTATAGAGTATGTTGTTTTGTTACAGAAGTAGATTTAATTTCTGGTATTTAAATTTTCCTCATTATATTTAACTATAGTCTGTTTTATACTTTAGTAGACAGAATGGTATTTAACGATACTATCAAGGCAGGAACAGCAGTATTACCAGAAATTTTTAAATACTCAAAAGTGTAGATGAACCACAGTTGACATCTTATGCAATTGTTACATAGCAGAGTGTCACTCCTGATAGTGGCACTTAACCTTCAGCCACCAAAGTAGGGAAATTAAGTTGTATATGAAGCTCCTAAGTAGGACCAAGGAATTGTAACACCATGGTGCCCTCTGATGCTGGTAAGAGTAGCCAGCCTGCTCCCCAAACCTTAGCTTAACTAAAAAAAATCAGGCAGGACAGTGTGGTCAGAAATCTGGCTATGGGAGCTTTAGGGGTATTCTTAACAAATGCTTATGGTAATAATCAACTTTCACCACTCATCGTTGAGACCATACAGTTTCTCAGGTTGTCTGAAAATTTACCACTCCAAGGACTCCCACATTTCTCTGAGCCAGAGGATGCTTTCGAGAAGATTGTGTACATTGGAAACTTAGGGAGATTTGATGCTGAAGTCGCTAAGTACAAAGTCAACAGTCACTTTTTTTCCTTGCTTGAATCTCTTTTTTTTCCCTTCATTATAAAAACAAACCAAAAAAGGAAAAACAACTCATACTAATACAACATAAATACATGTAAATTTTAAAATCGATTGTGTGTCTTACCTCAGTACCATTCGAATTTGTGCAACCTATAGTATTTCCTAGAATAACTCACTTATTTAACAAATACTGATGGAATACCCTGCAATGGGCCTTACTCTTTTTCAAAGTGGTGAGAATGTAGCAGTAAATAAAACAGACATAATCTCCCTGCCCATGTGGAACTTAGATTCTGGTGGAAGGAAAGAGACACTAAGTAAAGTATCTGGTTCATCAGAAGATAAGTAGCATGGGGCTGTGCACAGTGGCTCCCACCTGTAATCCCAGTGCTTTGAGAGGCTGAGGTGAGAGGATCACTTGAAGCCAGGAGTTTGAGACCAGTCTGGGCAACACAGAAAAACCCCATCTCTCTTAAAAAGAAAAAAACAAACCTAAAAATTAGCTGGGTGCAGTGGTATGTGCCTGTAGTCCCAGCTGACATTCGGGAGGCTGAGGCAGGATTTCTTGAGCTGAGGTCAAGGCTGCAGTGAACCTTCATCACACCACTGCATTCCAGCCTGAATGACAAAGCAAGACCTTTGTCTAAAAGAAGAAAAAGACCATCGAAGCTGGGGAGAAGAAATAGGGAATTAGGGGAGGCAGGGCAATGTTGGAATCTTAAAAAGTAGAGAAGACTCCATCAAGATAGCATTTGAACAAAGTCAGCAGTGTGGGATTGAACCTTCTGGACACCTGGGAGAAGAGAGTTCCAGGCAGAGATAGCAAGGGCAAAGCCCTTGGGCTATGAGCATGTAAGAGGGCTCCAGGAACTGTGAGGTAGCCAGTGAGGGCTGAGGCAGACCCAGCAAGAGTGAGGGATGGGATGTGAATAGGTGGTCCTGTAGACTATATGAGCCTTGTGTGAACTTTGGCTGCCACTCTGAGCGGGGGCCATTGAGCAGAGGAGTGATAGGGTCTGGCGTGTGTTTTAGGGGAATGGTGAGCAAAGGTGGAAACAGACCAGTTGGGAGGCCATTTGCAGTAGCTCAGGTGAGAAGTGCAGGTGGCCTGTACCAGTGTGCCAGAAGTTAGAATCTTGAGAACTGGTTAGATTCTGTACTTGCCCGAAGGTAAAATTAATAGGATTTGTTGACAGACTGGCTACATAATGTGAGAAAGTAAGGCATCAGGGTTCATTTCTAGGTATTTTTGTCTGAGCAGTTGAGATGAGAAATCTGTAGGTAGCACAGGTCTGCGACTGAAGATCAGGAATTTGGTTGTGGACAGGTAAGTCTGAGATGCCTGGTAGTTATCCCAGGGGAAATGATAAACAGGCAGTTGGATATTCTAGTCTGGAGTTCAAGGGAGCAACTCAGGGTAGAGATAGAATTATGGGAGTCAACATGTAAATGGCATTTAAAGCCACAAGACTAGATGAGATTACCAAGGGACTGAGTTATATGTAGGGAGAGGTTCAAGGACTGAGTCTTGGGTCACTCCAGATGCTAAGAAGTCAAGGAGATGAGGAAGAACCAGCAAAGACAGACAGTGGCCAGTAAGGTAAGAAAACCAGCTATGTGTGGTGTCTTGGAAGCCAAGTAAAGTTTGAGGGAAGGAGTAATCAACTGTGTCATATGCTGCAAAAAGGTCAAGTCAAGTACTGTGAGCTGTAACAATTGAAGCAGTCAGTGTTGAGGTCCTTGGGGACTCTGACAAATGCGATTTCAATGGAGGGCAGTTGCAAATCTAGAGTGTGTTTGAGAAAGAATGGGGTGTCCTCATAATAAGAAAAAGGCTGAGCAAACTGATAATCAACAGCTTTTCTTACATCTTTCAGAGAATTGAGGTCACAGGGCAAATCTTCACCGCAAAAACAGGCAGAAAAATAGAGATCGGCTCACCTAAGGCAGAAGCTGTTGGAACCAGTAATTGAGATGTAAACAAATTGCTGTGGGCTAAGTGTGGACTAGCTTGAGAGTTCAAAACCAGGAGCTTGTCTAAGGGGACCCCACACTTTGGTGGGTTTTACCTCGAGGAGACCCACTAGGTTCTCCTGCAAAGATGGCAGGAAAATTCCCTTGTGCTTTGGACACGGAAAGGGAGAAAGTAATCCTTTTGAAATACATCCAGGAAGAAAGCAGACCCAGATCTTCTGTTCTCCATGGCAGAGAAGAGTTTTCTCAGGGAAAACTACTTGCAGGAGCCTTCTCTAGCTTAGGAGAAGGGCAATTGGATGGCTCAACCCTCCTCTAGCCTTCCTGTCTCACATAAGAGGAGGAAAAAACAAGGCTCCACCAAAAAAAACAAAAAAACAAAAACAAAAACAAAAAAAGATTTAATCATAAGAATATGCAGTGCATCTCCTCACCAATACGATACCATCAGTGGGGCTCCAGGATAACAGTGGATTACAACTGAGAGAGCTGCAAGACACAGACTCTATTTTAAGAAGGAATTTCTAGGGAAACCCAAAGACAACAGGGGAGACAAACAAGGATACTGAGGAAAATTGGAGCCTCTAGCACCTACAGCGAACATCAGACACAGCCTGTTAGCCAGATAAACATACAACTCACATTAAAGGTCTGTTTACCTAAGTTCTTGTTACCTAATACATCATGTCTGGCTTCAGTAAAAAAGTACAAAGTATGCTAAAAGGGAAAAAAGAGACAAAGTAAGCATCGAGCCAAACTCAGATATGTCAGAGATTTGGGAGTTATCAGACAAAGTGAACAACATGCAAGAATAGTCAGGTAGTATAAGCAAGAGATGAAAACTTAGAATTAAAAAGAAATGGTAAAAAAAAAAAAAAAAAAAAGGCCAGGCGCGGTGGCTCATGCCTGTAATCCCAACACTTTAGGAGGCTGAGGAGGGAGGATCACCTGAGGTCGGTAGTTCAAGACCAGCCTGACCAACATGGAGAAACTTTGTCTCTACTAAAAATACAAAATTAGCCTGGCGTGGTGGTGCATGCCTGTAATCCCTGCTACTCGAGAGGCTGAGGCAGGAGAATAGCTTGAACCCAGGAGGCGGAGGTTGCTGTGAGCCAAGATCCTGTCATTGCACTCCAGCCTTGGCAACAAGAGCAAAACTCTGTCTCAAAAACAAAAACAAAAACAAAAACACAAATGCTAGAAATAAAACATTGAAACAGAGATGAATGTCTTTGATGGGCTCATAAGACTGAACACAGCCAGAAAGAATCAGTGAGCTTGAAGATATGTCAATAGTAACTTCCCATATTGAAATGGAAAGATTCCAAAAAGGAATGGAAAAATTTTAAAAATAGCAGAATATCCAAGAACTGTGGGATAATTTTTTAAAGTGTAGGTTGGATGCAGTGACTTACACTTGTAATCCCAGCACTTTGGGAGGCTGAGGCAGGCGACTGCTTGAGGCCAGGAGTTTGAGACCAGCCTGGGCAACATGGCAAAACCCCATGTCTTAAAAAAAAAAAAAAAATTCAAAAATTAGCCAAGCATGGTGGTGCACACCTGTAATCCCAGCTCAGGGATTACAGGAGGCTGAGGTGGGAGGATCGCTTGAGCCTGGGAGGTGGAGATTGCAGTGAGCTGAGATCATGCCACTGCACTCCAGCCTGGGCAACAGAGTGAGAACTTGTCTCAAAACAAAGGAAAGTGTAGCTATGCATAATGGGAATACGGTAGTTCTCCCTTATCCACAGTTTCACTTTCTGTGGTCAACTGTAGTCCAAAAATAGGTAAGTGCAGTACAATAAGATTTTGAGACAGAGGGAGAGAGACAATGCTCACATAACTTATTACAGTGTATTATTATAATTACTCTATTTTTATAAATCTCTTACTGTGCCTAGTTTATAGATTAAGCTTTATCATAGGTATATGTGTATCAAAAACAAAAACAAGAAAAAACTATACATCAGGTTCAGTACTATCCACGGTTTCAGGCATTCACTGGGAGTCTTGGAACATATGCCCTGTGGATGAAGGGGCGACTACCATACCAGAAGGAGAAGAGAGAATAGAAGAGGGAGAGATTAAAGTCAGAGTATGAGTAACTCTAGAAACTTTGCTCTAAACAAGATCAGAGAAATGATGTATCTCAGGGGGCAAATGAGGTAGAGTTTTGTTTCTAAGTCTTGTTTTGAATGCCATGGAGTGGTCTAGGAGAGGATAATTTGATGCTGTAGGTGAGAGATGGGAGTGTTGCCAGAGCAATGTCCTCAAGGAGGCAAGAGAGGATGGGATCTGGTGTGCAAGCAGAGGGCTCGGCCAAGGAGCAGGTAACAGGAAGACAGCAGAGTGTGAGAGCAGGGCTGACGTGTGGGTGTGTGGTGGTGGGAACTCGTGGACATTCTTTTCTGATTGCTTCTGTTTTCAAGGTCATCAGCTGAGAGGAAAGCTGGGGTAGAGGGGTTAGAGGTTTGGGACCTTATGATTTAGTCTTTGAGGATACTAAATGGACTAGTGTGATTATTAATACAGTATGACTGCCAGCTGGTGGTAATGGCTCCCCTGAGGTCCAAAGTACTCTATTCTGTTTTACCTGCCCATTGTTGCATAACTCAAAATCCTGTTACACTGTGTCTTACTGGAAATGGACATGTTTCACTAGCATCTCATCACAGTAAGGATTTTGGTTCCCAGGAAAGAAGCATCAAGTTTGCCAAGTTAGATCTCCTCAGTAGGCCAGTTGGCTAATCCATTATATAATATGCCATGATTTCCCCTGGTTGTTATGTATGATCACTACTCTTGGGGACAACTATCAGGCTTACGGTTCAACAAGTACCAGTGCCTTCCAGATATCAAGGCACTGCTATAGGGGCAGAATAAAGCAGTATTTAACATCTACCTTCATGCAGTTTACATTTAGTGGGAAACAAAATACATGTCCAGTGTAAAGGGTTCTGAGAAAATAGCGCACGGCAAGGATAGGAACTTGGGGATTGCAGCTTTATATTGGAGGGTCAGGGAAGAGTTATCTGATAAATGACATTCGAGGTGAGGCCTGAAGGACAGAAAGACTAGAAGAGTAGGCCATAGGGGGAATAGTGAGCCAGGCTCTTGTGTTCACCTCTACTTTATAAACAGACTAATAGAAGGCAGGCAGCAACCATTGATGTCAATACTGCCACTTTTTACTAAATGTAATAAAACTTTAAATACATTCTGTCTACTCTTCCTGCAATACAACTCTGTGTGCACTTAATATTACATTTTCTCTTTCTTATCAAACTTGCTGTTTTACAAATTCAGCGTGTTCCAGTCAGCTGTATTTAGTATTTCCTTTTTGATCAAATTGTGAAAACCTGCCCAGTGGGAACCCATTAACTGGCTGTTTTGTCCTCTCAGAACTGCCTCAGACATTTTTGTTTTGTTTTATTTCATCCCCAGACTTTTTTTTTGTTTTTGTTTTTGGAGATGAAGTCTTGCTCTGTAGCCCAGGCTGGAGTGTAGTGGCATGATCTTGGCCCACCACCACCCCCGCCTCCTGGGTTCAAGCAATTCTCCTGCCTCAGCCTCCCCAGTAGCTGGGATTACAGGTGCACACCACTGCACCCGGCTAATTTTTTATATTTTTAGTAGGGATGGGGTTTCACCATGTTGGCCAGGCTGGTCTTGAACTCCTGACCTCAGGTGATCCACCCGTCTCAGCCTCCCAAAGTGCTAGGATTACAGGTGTGGGCCACCGCGCTGGGTCAGCCACAGACATTTTTGAAAGCACCCTTATTTCTAGTAACAAGATATTCCAGGCCCACTCTGATCCCTACCCCGAAACATAATTAGCTCCTGCACAAGGAGCCCTGATATTAGAGGCCAAAGATGACCCAGGGGTGTACATCCCACTTGATCACATAAGCACTGGTTGTAGCAGGACACTGCTGTTGAGCCACCAGGAAAACACAGACTTGGGAAAGACATCAGATCTTTCTAAGGTCCCAGGTTTGTACAGATATCTCCAGTTTAGCTGTCATCACCTAGTCCTTTTTTTGTCTCATTTTAATGTAATTTAGTTAATGTAGTTAATTTACTGTAGTTAATAACATACTTAAAATTTAAACCCTTCTTGACTGGATAAACAGAACGTATGTCCACAAAACGGAATACTATACAGCAATAAAAAAGGAATGGACTACTGCTATGTGTTACATGAACCTGAAAAATGTTGTGCTTAGTGAAAAAAGCCAGACACAAAAGATGTCATGTCACATGAGTCCATTTATATTAAATGACCAGAAAAGGTCAATCTATAGACACAAAGCAGACCAATAGTTGCCTGGGGCTGGGGTTAGGAGTAGGGAGCTTTTGGGAATGATAGAAATGGATTGTGGTGCTGGGCACGGCGGCTCACGCCTGTAAACCCAGCACTTTAGGAGGCTGAGGCAGGCAGATCATTTAAGGCCAGGAATTCAAGACCAGCCTGGCCAACATGGCGAAACCCCATCTCTACTAAAAATACAAAAATTAGGTGGGGTGGGTGTGGTGGTACACGACTGTAATCCCAGCAGGAGAATTACTTGAACCCAGGAAGCAGAGGTTGCAGTGAGCTGAGATCGTACCACTGCACTCCAGCCTGGGAGACAGGGTGAGACTTTGTCTCTTTAAAAAAAAAAAAAAAAAAAAAGACTTGTGGTAAGAAAATACACAATTCCATAATCATAGAAATCATTGGATTTATATCTCAAGAAATTTTTTTTGAGATGGGGTCTTGTTCTGTTGTCCAGAGTTGGGGTACAGTGATGCGATTATAGTTCACAGCAGTCTTGAACTCCTGGGCTCAAGCAATCCTCTCGTCTCAGCCTCCTGAGTGGCTGGGACCACAGGCATGCACCACTATGCTTGGCTAATTTTTAAAAATTTCATAGAGACAGGGTCTTGTTATGTTGCCCAGGCTGGTTTTGAACTCCTGATCTCAGGTGATCCTCCTGCTTTGGCCTCCCAAAGCATTGGGATTACAGGCATCAGCCACTGTACCCAGCCTCAAAATTGTCAAAAAAAATTAAACCCTTCAACTTCTACATCTACCTCCTTAATTGGCTATATTGACCTAATAAGCTATTCCATTATATTAACTTAAAAAAAAAAAAAAAAAAAAACTAAATATTTTTCCATACCTTGCAATAATATCCCTCATCACAAATCTGCCTTAATCTTTATAACAGCTGTATCCTCGTTTGGATCTCGGGTGCAGCCAGAACATGACAATTTATTGCTCATCTGTTCATTCCTACCCTTTTTCCTATAAGTGCTCCATTTTCATAAAATCTCTTATTTTTCACTCTGATGATTGAAGAAGAGATCAATAGATGGTTGCTTTGCTTGTGACCTTCCTGCAAGTTCTTGTGAGGACTGAGTGTGATGCTTTGCTTACCAGCTCTTTCTAAAATATATAAATAGCCCAGTCTTCTAAAATTGGGGGCTCAAATCCACAAATGACATGTTATTTGAAAATACTGGATTTAATAGAAAATATCACATTGTAAACAAATCCATTGATCCATGAGCTTAAAACAGAATGACAGCACAATCACATAGAAAAGCTAAAGACAAAACACTGGTACCAAACATAGCCCTTAGGCCTGAGCCAGGCTCTTAAAGGTCTTTCGCAGAAATAGAGGCAGCAGTAGCTTCAAACAGGCACAAAACAGCCAGGAGGAGGCAGCATCCACTCCATGAAGGCCTAAGATAATGAAAGGAAGCCAGAGCAACAGACCACCTTGGGATCCGCGGAGAAGGATAAATGGGCAAAAGAGTTGTATTTCCTGATGTTCTCAGAACATCAGACCACACCATGTGAATCTAAGCAGGACTGTTTTAAGTGGGGAAACAATACTAGAAACATTTGGTGTGTTTTCCTGGCACTCACCTCCTAGGGAAGCAGGAGAGCGGGACACTCAGGAGTTGTGACTCAACTCACACTTAAGCTGCCTGCCCAGACCGTCCTCTTGGCTAAACACAACACTGAAATTGTGGCAGTGTCTGTTGCCCCAGTGGACCTCCTACTTACTAATGAGTATGTAAAACAGAGGAGCCACAGTGAGGCCTTTCACAAAAACACAGGGCTCTGGGGGAAAACGGCTTTCACCTTCCGCCTTTTGGTGCTGCAGAGTCCCTGAGGGAGAGAAGTTTGACATGGCTGGGCCCCTTGAGGCTCTGGGTTTATCAGTAGAAGCTGCCTCTTTGTGACCCCACCCACCCAAATCTACCCCCAGGTTCTCCCAGTTCAGAGAAAAGCTGTGGAAGTGGAAAACAACTGGAAGAAGGAAGGAAGGGATCGTTTTCTTTCCACTGCACTTGTTACTGACCAAAGAGCCTGCTTCCTTGCACTTATTTTACATATTGAGAGTTTGTGCCTTAACCTGGAACAATGGTTCTCAACCAAGGGGCAGGCCTGTGCAAGAAGGACTCTCAAGACTCTTCAAAGAGGTGGCGTCCAATATACACAAGCCCCTAATTCCCTCCCACTTGAAAATCAGTGCATGTAAGGAGAGAAATTCCTGACGGGAGTGTGTTGTACATGTGAACCGTGGCTGAAGCAGAACAAAAAGTTTAAAACTCCCAACCTGGGTTTGGTAGACATCGAAATGATGGAGTACATTTTGCGGAGATTTTTTTTTCTGATTAAGTTACAAACAAATCATTCTCCCTATAGCTAAACTCCATGACTAGGCTCCCAGCCTCATGGCCAAGAACAATAAGTTTACCCACTTATCTGGAGTAACCATACTAGATTAAAGAAATACAATGCTTTCTTCTAAAGACAATTTCCAGAAAGACCTGCCTTTCTCTATGGGTACTTGACACTAGGTCCGGGTACAGGCTAATCACTGTATGGTTTCTTAGAAGATTGGCTTTTCTCAGTTTCTTTCTCTTTGATACTGTACAAGGGGTCCACCAACTTGTTATGAACAAGCATTAAACCTACAAAAAATTAAAAAGAAAAAGTAGTTAATTCAGGCAGTGGCAAGAGTTCCTTGATTATCAATCATAACATCCAGGAGCTCTCAAATTTTGTCTTAGAGCTGACTCTTCCCTCTTTTCTCTATGATCCCCAAATGATAAACACCCTAAGAGTACAAGAAGACTTATTCACAGTGAGTACTATATTCGTGGAAATTTTATAAATTCAATCACTATGGGAGTTGGCTATTTAAAGGTTAGTCTTTTCAGCAAAGAACAAATTCCTAATTGACCTGCTTGAGTAAAGGAGGATTTTCACATGTTTGCCTAAAGCGGTGTGCATCCTTTTAAAGTAAAAGAAGAGCCGGGCATGGCAGCTCTCATGCCTGTAATCCCAGCACTTTGGAAGGCCGAGATGGGTGGATCCCCTGAGGTCAGGAGTTGAGACAAGCCTGGGCAACATGGCGAAACCCCGGCTCTACTAAAAATACAAAAATTAGCCGGGTATAGTGGCGGGCACCTGTAATTCCAGCTACTTGGGAGGTTGAGGCAAGGAGAATCACTTAGGCCCGGGAGGTGGAGGTTGCAGTGAGCTGAGATCACACCACTGCACTCCAGCCTGAGTGAACAGAGTGAGACCCTGTCTCAAAAAAAAAAGGTAAAAGAAAGGAAGATCCTCCTGATAATTCAGTGTCTCACCTAGAGGGGAATGGCTGTTTAAGATTGAAAAGAGGGGGCGGAGCAAGATGGCCGAATAAGAACAGCTCCAGTCTCCAACTCCCTGCACGAGCGACACAGAAGACTGGTGATTTCTGCATTTTCAACGTTGGCACTGGGGTCATCTCACTGGGGAGTGCCGGACAATCGGTGCTGGTCAGCTGCTGCAGCCCGACCAGTGAGAGCTGAAGCAGGGCGAGGCATTGCCTCACCTGAGAAGCGCAAGGGGGAAGGGAATCCCTTTTCCTAGCCAGGCGAACTGAGACACACAACACCTGGAAAATCGGGCAATTCCCACCCCAATACTGCGCTTTAAGGGAACGGGCACACCAGGAGACTACACCCACACCTGGTTCCACGGCCACGGAGCCTCCCTCATTGCTAGCACAGCAGTCTGCGATCTAACCACAAGGCAGCAGCGAGGCTGGGGGAGGGGCGCCTTCCATTGCTGGGGCTTAAGTAGGTAAACAAAGCCGCTGAGAAGCTCGAACTGGGTGGAGCTCACAGCAGCTCAAGGAAACCTGCCTGTCTCTGTAGACTCCACCTCTGGGGACAGGGCACAGCTAAAAAAAACACAGGGGAAGCAGCAGAGGCCTGTGCAGACCCGAACGACTCTGACAGCTTTGAAGAGAGCAGTGGATCTCCCAACACGGAGGTTGAAATCTGAGAACGGACAGACTGCCTGCACAAGTGGGTCCCTGACCCCTGAGTAGCCTAACTGGGAGACATCCCCCACTAGGGGCAGTCTGACACCCCACACCTCGCAGGGTGGAGTACACCCCTGAGAGGAAGCTTCCAAAGTAAGAATCAGACAGGTACACTCGCTGTTCAGCAATATTGTATCTTCTGCAACCTCTGCTGCTGATACCCAGGCAAACAGGGTCTGGAGTGGACCTCAAGCAATCTCCAACAGACCTACAGCTGAGAGTCCTGACTATTAGAAGGAAAACTATCAAACAGGAAGAACACCTATACCAAAACCCCATCAGTACGTCACCATCATCAAAGACCAGAAGCAGATAAAACCACAAAGATGGGGAAGAAGCAGGGCAGAAAAGCTGGAAATTCAAAAAATAAGAGCGCATCTCCCCCTGCAAAGGAGCGCAGCTCATCGCCAGCAACGGATCAAAGCTGGTCAGAGAATGACTTTGACGAGATGAGAGAAGAAGGCTTCAGTCCATCAAACTTCTCAGAGCTAAAGGAGGAATTACGTACCCAGCGCAAAGAAACGAAAAATCTTGAAAAAAGAGTGGAAGAATTGATAGCTAGAATAATTAATGCAGAGAAGGTCATAAATGAAATGACAGAGATGAAAACCATGACACGAGAAATACGTGACAAATCCACAAGCTTCAGTAACCGACTTGATCAACTGGAAGAAAGAGTATCAGCGATTGAGGACCAAATGAATGAAATGAAGCGAGAAGAGAAACCAAAAGAAAAAAGAAGAAAAAGAAATGAACAAAGCCTGCAAGAAGTATGGGATTATGTAAAAAGACCAAATCTACGTCTGATTGGGGTGCCTGAAAGTGAGGGGGAAAATGGAACCAAGTTGGAAAACACTCTTCAGGATATCATCCAGGAGAACTTCCCCAACCTAGTAGGGCAGGCCAACATTCAAATTCAGGAAATACAGAGAACACCACAAAGATACTCCTCGAGAAGAGCAACTCCAAGACACATAATTGCCAGATTCACCAAAGTTGAAATGAAGGAAAAAATCTTAAGGGCAGCCAGAGAGAAAGGTCGGGTTACCCACAAAGGGAAGCCCATCAGACTAACAGCAGACCTCTCGGCAGAAACTCTACAAGCCAGAAGAGAGTGGGGGCCAATATTCAACATTCTTAAAGAAAAGAATTTTCAACCCAGAATTTCATATCCAGCCAAACTAAGTTTCAACAGTGACGGAGAAATAAAATCCTTTACAGATAAGCAAATGCTTAGAGATTTTGTCACCACCAGGCCTGCCTTACAAGAGACCCTGAAGGAAGCCCTAAACATGGAAAGGAACAACCAGTACCAGCCATTGCAAAAACATGCCAAAATGTAAAGACCATCGAGGCTAGGAAGAAACTGCATCATCTAACGAGCAAAATAACCAGTTAATATCATAATGGCAGGATCAAGTTCACACATAACAATATCAACCTTAAATGTTAATGGACTAAATGCTCCAATTAAAAGACACAGACTGGCAAACTGGATAAAGAGTCAAGACCCATCAGTCTGCTGTATTCAGGAGACCCATCTCACATGCAGAGACATACATAGGCTCAAAATAAAGGGATGGAGGAAGATCTACCAAGCAAATGGAGAACAAAAAAAAGCAGGGGTTGCAATCCTAGTCTCTGATAAAATAGACTTTAAACCATCCAAGATCAAAAGAGACAAAGAAGGCCATTACATAATGGTAAAGGGATCAATTCAACAGGAAGAGCTAACTCTCCTAAATATATATACACCCAATACAGGAGCACCCAAATTCATAAAGCAAGTCCTTAGACACTTACAAAGAGACTTAGACTCCCATACAATAATAATGGGAGACTTTAACACTCCACTGTCAACATTAGACAGATCAATGAGACAGAAAGTTAACAAGGATATCCAGGAATTGAACTCATCTCTGCACCAAGCGGACCTAATAGACATCTATAGAACTCTCCACCCCAAATCAACAGAATATACATTCTTCTCAGCACCACATTGCACTTATTCCAAAATTGACCACATAATTGGAAGTAAAGCACTCCTTAGCAAATGTAAAAGAACAGAAATTATAACAAACTGTCTCTCTGACCACAGTGCAATCAAACTAGAACTCAGGACTAAGAAACTCAATCAAAACTGTTCAACTACATGGAAACTGAACAACCTGCTCCTGAATGACTACTGGGTACATAATGAAATGAAGGCAGAAATAAAGATGTTCTTTGAAACCAATGAGAACAAAGATATAACATACCAGAATCTCTGGGACACATTTAAAGCAGTGTGTAGAGGGAAATTTATAGCACTAAATGCCCACAAGAGAAAGCTGGAAAGATCTAAAATTGACACTCTAACATCACAATTAAAAGAACTGGAGAAGCAAGAGCAAACACATTCAAAAGCTAGCAGAAAGCAAGAAATAACTAAGATCAGAGCAGAACTGAAGGAGATAGAGACACAAAAAACCCTCCAAAAAATCAATGAATCCAGGAGTTGGTTTTTTGAAAAGATCAACAAAATTGACAGACCGCTAGCAAGACTAATAAAGAAGAAAAGAGAGAAGAATCAAATAGACACAATTAAAAATGATAAACGGGATATCACCACCGACCCCACAGAAATACAGACTACCATCAGAGAATACTATAAACACCTCCACGCAAATCAACTAGAAAATCTAGAAGAAATGGATAATTTCCTGGACACTTACACTCTTCCAAGACTAAACCAGGAAGAAGTTGAATCTCTGAATAGACCAATAGAAGGCTCTGAAATTGAGGCAATAATTAATAGCCTACCAACCAAAAAAAGTCCAGGACCAGATGGATTCACAGCTGAATTCTACCAGAGGTACAAAGAGGAGCTGGTACCATTCCTTCTGAAACTATTCCAATCAATTGAAAAAGAGGGAATCCTCCCTAACTCATTTTATGAGGCCAACATCATCCTGATACCAAAGCCTGGCAGAGACACAACAAAAAAAGAAAATTTTAGACCAATATCCCTGATGAACATCGATGCAAAAATCCTCAATAAAATACTGGCAAAACTGATTCAGCAGCACATCAAAAAGCTTATCCACCATGATCAAGTGGGCTTCATCCCTGGGATGCAAGGCTGGTTCAACATTCGCAAATCAATAAACGTAATCCAGCATATAAACAGAACCAAAGACAAGAACCACATGATTATCTCAATAGATACGGAAAGGCTTTTGACAAAATTCAACAGCCCTTCATGCTAAAAACGCTCAATAAATTCGGTATTGATGGAACGTACCTCAAAATAATAAGAGCTATTTATGACAAACCCACAGCCAATATCATACTGAATGGGCAAAAACTGGAAGCATTCCCTTTGAAAACTGGCACAAGACAGGGATGCCCTCTCTCACCACTCCCATTCAACATAGTGCTGGAAGTTCTGGCTAGGGCAATCAGGCAAGAGAAAGAAATCAAGGGTATCCAGTTAGGAAAAGAAGAAGTCAAATTGTCCCTGTTTGCAGATGACATGATTGTATATTTAGAAAACCCCATTGTCTCAGCCCAAAATCTCCTTAAGCTGATAAGCAACTTCAGCAAAGTCTCAGGATACAAAATTAATGTGCAAAAAATCACAAGCATTCTTATACACCAGTAACAGACAAACAGAGAGCCAAATCATGAATGAACTTCCATTCACAATTGCTTCAGAGAGAATAAAATACCTAGGAATCCAACTTACAAGGGATGTAAAGGACCTCTTCAAGGAGAACTACAAACCACTGCTCAGTGAAATAAAAGAGGACACTAACAAATGGAAGAACATACCATGCTCTTGGATAGGAAGAATCAATATCGTGAAAATGGCCATACTGCCCAAAGTTATTTATAGATTCAGTGCCATCCCCATCAAGCTACCAATGAGTTTCTTCACAGAATTGGAAAAAACGGCTTTAAAGTTCATATGGAACCAAAAAAGAGCCCACATTGCCAAGACAATACTAAGTCAAAAGAACAAAGCTGGAGGCATCACGCTACCTGACTTCAAACTATACTACAAGGCTACAGTAACCAAAACAGCATGGTACTGGTACCAAAACAGAGATATAGACCAATGGAACAGAACAGAGTCCTCAGAAATAATACCACACATCTACAGCCATCTGATCTTTGACAAACCTGAGAGAAACAAGAAATGGGGAAAGGACTCCCTATTTAATAAATGGTGCTGGGAAAATTGGCTAGCCATAAGTAGAAAGCTGAAACTGGATCCTTTCCTTACTCCTTATACGAAAATTAATTCAAGATGGATTAGAGACTTAAATGTTAGACCTAATACCATAAAAACCCTAGAAGAAAACCTAGGTGGTACCATTCAGGACATAGGCATGGGCAAGGACTTCATGTCTAAAACACCAAAAGCAACGGCAGCAAAAGCCAAAATTGACAAATGGGATATGATTAAACTAAAGAGCTTCTGCACAGCAAAAGAAAGTACCATCAGAGTGAACAGGCAACCTACAGAATGGGAGAAAATTTTTGCAATCTACTCATCTGACAAAGGGCTAATATCCAGAATCTACAAAGAACTCAAACAAATTTACAAGAAAAAAACAAACAACCCCATCAAAAAGTGGGCAAAGGATATGAACAGACATTTCTCAAAAGAAGACATTCATACAGCCAACAGACACATGAAAAAATGCTCATCATCACTGGCCATCAGAGAAATGCAAATCAAAACCACAATGAGATACCATCTCACACCAGTTAGAATGGCAATTAAAAAGTCAGGAAACAACAGGTGCTGGAGAGGATGTGGAGAAATAGGAACACTTTTACACTGTTGGTGGGATTGTAAACTAGTTCAACCATTATGGAAAACAGTATGGCGATTCCTCAAGGATCTAGATCTAGATGTACCATATGACCCAGCCATCTCACTACTGGGTATATACCCAAAGGATTATAAATCATGCTGCTATAAAGACACATGCACACGTATGTTTATTGTGGCACTATTCACAATAGCAAAGTCTTGGAATCAACCCAAATGTCCATCTGTGACAGACTGGATTAAGAAAATGTGGCACATATACACCATGGAATATTATGCAGCCATAAAAAAGGATGAGTTTGCGTCCTTTGTAGGGACATGGATGCAGCTGGAAACCATCATTCTTAGCAAACTATCACAAGAACAGAAAACCAAACACCGCATGTTCTCACTCATAGGTGGGAACTGAACAATGACATCACTTGGACTCGGGAAGGAGAACATCACACATCGGGGCCTATCATGGGGGGGAGGGGGGAGGGATTGCATTGGGAGTTATACCTGATATAAATGACGAATTGATGGGTGCTGACGAGTTGATGGGTGCAGCACACCAACATGGCACAAGTATACATATGTAACAAACCTGCACGTTATGCACATGTACCCTAGAACTTAAAGTATAATAATAATAATAAAAAAAAAAGATTTGAAAAGAGAAAACCTGAGGCTCAATGGCACTGTGAGGTCACCACATAGTCCTTGGACCATACTTGGCATTTTCTTTCCTCCTTCTCCGAGCAAATATATCTCCAGAAATGGATCTTTGCAGTCACAGGTGGAAAAGAAATGACAGTGTAGTGTGATGCAGTTGAGTTTGATATTTCTTAAGATTACAGTTGTCAAGTAAAATGACCAGAGGATGAAAGCTGGATCTACTACTCACTCCTGGTACACCCTGAGCTTGACCACCTCCTCCTGGACCCACACCTCCCTCACCTTTGAAATACTTGACAGTCTTCACTTTCAGCTCCAAGGTGGCATCCTCATCACACACAAATACGGTGCGGGGATGCTGCTGGAAGGCAGACACGGTCCACATGTGGTTCACTCCCTCCTCGATGGCCTTGTACAGAGCAAATGCCTTGTGAGCACCTGTGATAAGGATCATCACCTGGGGATCAGAAAACAAGTCCGTGATAGAGGGGAGCATTCCAGACACCCTAAACAGTTGTAAGGATGATTGTTTTTCATATCACATTGTAAGTAGTTACCATGCAACATACTTTTGCTCAGTGCTCCTTGTGCTTTATCACACAAATAACCCGAGGCAGGCGGCATCATTATCCCCATGTTATATGATAAGAAAACAGCCCAGGGGGTTAAGTATCTTGCCCAGGGTCATTTATGACCCTAAAGTTCATGTTCTTGACCACCACGTGACAGTGCCTCCAGGTATCTTTGATGATGCCTATGAAAGTGCCCTGTAAACAGATATGCCATGCCCAGGCCCGCTATCCGGTCAGCTTGGTGACTCTCCACAAGCACAGTTTGTGAAAGAGGGCTCCTAACCTGTACCACCAGCAAGGATGCTTTGCAGGCAATGGTGGGAGTTATCTGTGGGGCCTCTAAGGCTGAATCCCAGAAAGGCTGCCCCATTATCTGGTCACTTTCAGTTCACAGCATTAAACCTATGAACTAATGTGACTTGGGGTGACGGTTTTTGTTAATATATAATAAAACAAAGGCACAGTCTCCACTTAACACTTAAGATATCAAGAATGTAAGTGATCTTAAAGAACTCAGCTCTATTCAAACGCAGGAAAAGAGAAAAAAAATAACTCAGTTCTATAGATTTCCTTTCATTTTAATTCACATGTGCCACAGAGTTGTGAACAGGATGTACTGTTCCTTTCTTAAAAGATTAGAATGCAGAAGCAGAGAGGGAATGTGACTATTTATTCCGGACCCCTCAGCAACCCAGAACTCTTTTTAGAAAAGATAATCTCCTGATTTCTAGTCCCAGGTCCTTTCCCAGATCAAGATGCCCTCATGATAAAGACAGGTTTAAGCTGCAAGGCTAAAAACAGCAAGTAAACACCCCCACCCCACGTACTGATTGAAGATTACCCAACAGAAATCTGGGTGCTGTCACTCATATCACAGAAGTTCACTTTAAACAGGGAATTTTTCACTGATTTAGATGCTTGTTTATTGGCTTGGGCAAAGAACTGTAAATCTAACATGTCTGTAGCTGCTTCCCACTGAATACACATCAGAAAGGAAGAGAAAATGCTTCTAAAGTTCTAATGAAAATAAGGAAATTGGAACCACAAAAAATGCAAATTCAAATGATAGTCAATTTTTTAGGGGAAAAGCTACATTCAGTTTAAAACACTTATATTTTAATCACACTTCACCACATTTATTAATCTCTGAGCACGGGGCTAGAAGCACAAGCATCCTTGGTGTCCAAACAGTGACCTCTACCAATTACAATGAACAAGGGAGCCCCTCTCTCCATACCTGGTCAGGTATAGAATTCATATTCCAACATTAGTGATGCTGGCCTCCTCTCTGCCTGTGAAAAGCATGAAAGGGGCCCGAGGCCAGAGAGCCTGCTGTCCCAGGCAGTCAGCCAAAGGCACCAAAAACATGCTCAAGGGATTCACCTCACACTGGGAATAATGATGTCTTCCAAAGAGGCAAGAGGAACAGTGAGTAACAGGGTCAGCAGGGATTTTAGCTTTATTTATCATGTCTTCATCTTTAATAAGAGTGTAGGTGGTACAAGTATAGTTAAGATTAATAAGAGAAAGACAAGTCCACCCAGCGCAAAGCTGGTGGGGCCCTTGCGCCCTTACCTCTCTAGCATCCATGACGGTGCCCACCCCCACCGTCAAGGCCATGGTGGGCACCTTGGTGAGTTCTCCATCGAAGAACCTAGCATTGGCCAGGATGGTGTCCATGGCCAGTGTCTTCACACGGGTCCTGGACACCAGACTGGAGCCTGGTTCGTTGAAGGCAATGTGTCCATCAGGGCCGATGCCTACAGGGAGAGAGCCCACGCAGCCCTGTGAGTCTCAGGGATCCAAGATTTCAAGAATGGACAATTTCTCCTTCCCTAACTAGGGTCTGAAAAAAAATCATTGAAAGCTGTGTCACCTTTCTTATTTGCAGCCCTGGGCAGGTACACCTTAAACATGTGCTCTGTCCCCCTTCCTACCATTTCTTTCTCTTTGACATACTGTCTCAGAGGAGACCCTCCCCACCATTTCTATCTGAGGCACACACATTGTTAACTTGCTACCACCCCAAAAAACTGAGGAGGAAGCACTCCAAACAGCTTCTGCCTCCTCAGATTGTCAGAAAAGTGGATCTTCTCTGTCTCTTCTACCTGTAGCTAGAGGGTCCTGCTGCTGGGATAGAAGTGCAGTGAACAAAACACCCAGAGAACCTGGACAGGGGCTGCCAAGGTTCTAAAATCTCAGAGGATGAGAGCTCCTTCCCACCTCCTCCCCACCTTTAAGTACAGAACAGTGATCTCTAGAGTAATAAAAGGCAATTCAATGTTACCCCTCAGGGGTAACTCCAGAGGTGGCGACAGATGGACACACAGAAGGGCAGCCCAGAGGACCCGAGCACAGATCCAAGAAGCAGACACCTGCTCCCACCTGCGGACCTTGAGTGAGTCACCTAACTTCTCTGGGGTTCACCTGCCTATCTAGAGGGGCTGTGTGGAGACTTTTGGAACTACATGAGTCCATGATGTTAAATGTTTAGATAAGTTCCAGGACTGATCCATAAAACCTTAAGACTGGGGAGTAGACAGAATCTCAGAGTCCAAACCCAAACCTCTCAGTTTACAGACAAGGCATCAAACTGCAGAAAGAGATCCCCAAGATAACACAGTTTCTGAGTAACAGAGCCAGCAGGGCCCATGTCTCCCGCCTGTCTCTGCGGTCACTAGCACACCCAGAGGAAGCTGTCTGGAGACAGGCATGGTGTCTTGTCCTCCTTCCCACGGGTCTGGCCCTGGACATGTGTGCTGCAGAGTGTCAAGCTTACCTCCAACAAATAGCTCGATCCCACCCGCAGCCTTGATCTTCTCTTCAAAGGCATCACATTCTGCCTGTAGGTCGACTGCATTCCCATCCAGAATGTGGGTGTTTTCTGGGTGGATGTCAATGTGCTTGAAGAAGTTGTTCCACATGAAGGAGTGGTAACTCTCTGGGTGGTCTCGAGGAAGGCCTGTGGGGCCATGAGGCACTCAGTCATCATGCCTAGGCCATGCCAAAGCCCCCCTCCTAAGAAGGATGCCAGGACACCAAGCTGACCTACAGAGACACTCCCAGGGGTCTGCCCATCTGGGAGCCTTAGGCACCAGCCCTCTGACCCCTAGCCACTCAGGACAGACTGAGCCAGTATCCGTAAGTGTCCACCCACCCAGCACCACCATCTGTGGCCACAGGGCTGGGCCAGAGTAACTGCACACCAAGGGCCTGGGAAATCCCCACATTCTAATCTGCTTTTCATAAGGCAATGACCATAGGTTAGAGGCTGGGGACGCTCTGGCCCCCTGAGGTAGGGCTGGACTCATCTTAGAAAGCAAGCCCTGTGCCTCTCACCCCACCATCCACTCCCAGTTCTACCCCACTCAGCCTGAATAAATTCCAGCTTGAACACCAGGTGGTTAGAGGGAACTATCTCAAGGCTTCCCCAAATCAACTTTTTTTTTTAGCCAGGAAAAAAAAAATAATAATGTGTAATGTTAAGCATTAAGAATATGTAGCCAGGTGCGGTGGCTCAAGCCTGTAATCCCAGCACTTTGGGAGGCCGAGACGGGCGGATCATGAGGTCAGGAGATCGAGAACATCTTGGCTAACACGGTGAAACCCCATCTCGACTAAAAAATACAAAAAACTAGCCGGGCGAGGTGGCGGCGCCTGTAGTCCCAGCTACTCAGGAGGCTGAGACAGGAGAATGGCGTAAACCCGGGAGGCGGAGCTTGCAGTGAGCTGAGATCCGGCCACTGCACTCCAGCCTGGGTGGCAGAGCAAGACTCGGTCTCAAAAAAAAAAAAAGAATATGTAAAATCAGCCTTAAAAAGGAAGGAAATTTTGACACACGCTACAACAATGGATGAACCTCGTGGACTTTATGCTAGGTGAAAGAAGCCAGTCAAAAAGACAAATACTTTATGATTCCAGTTATATACTCTAGTTTGATTCTAGAGTAGTCAAATTCATAGAAACAGACAGTAAAATGGTGGTTTCCGCGGCTGGTGAAGGGGGAAACGAGAAGTTATTGTTTCACGGGTATAGAGCCTGGGTCTTACAAGATGAAAAGAGTTCTAGAAATTGGTTGCACAACAATGTGAATGCACTTAACACTACTGAACTATACATAGAAAGGTGGTTAAGATGGTAAATGTCATGTTACATGTATTTTACCACAATTTTTTTCTTTTAAAAAGGATGTTTAAAATGAAGCTATTACAAAAGGACTGGGTGAAGGGGAGGTGATAGAAGACTAAGGTATAGCCTTTCAGCAGCAGGAAGGACACCAATCTCGGGTCCCCTCCAAGTGTACCTGGCAGAAAGGGGAGCTGGAGGCCACACACAGGAGAGAAAGCACAGATACAGATCCTAGGGGAAACACCCCAGCCAGGATCCCACTTGCAATCATTTGTTCCAGAAAGAAATGGCATGGGGTTGGGGAGCAGGCAGAGGAGAAGGAGATACTCTAATATTTATTAAGTATCTGTTATGTGTAAGAAACTTCCACATCTTTTATGATACCATTTAATGCTTACAACCTGTGAGGTCAGCTTTACTAGCCCCATTTTATAGCTGAGTAAACCAAGAGGTAAATATTGATAATTGAGCCTATCATCAAATGTCATTGGCTCCCTGATTCCTCTCCAGGGCTGGGCCAATGAGAGGAGGAGCATCAGTCTCTTAGAATCAGGAAAGAACCTTGAAAGAGAGACTCACCCACGTACTCATCCATGTTGAAGGTCTTCACATATTTAAAGGACAGGTCCCCATTCTTATAGTATTCAATCAGCTTCTTGTAGCAGCCAAGTGGGGTACTCCCTGAAAGAGTGACCACAGCCATGAACACCCCTTGCACCCCAAGTCTGGAAGCCCAGAGGGTATACAGGAATGAGTCTGGGCTGCTCACAGGGAGAACCTGTCAGATCTGAAGTCCTACCCAGTACTCCAATCCTAACTGCCATCCATCCATTAATTGCTTGTTTAATGCCTATTTTGCCACTAGACTTTAAGCTCCAGGAGGGCAGGACTGTGTCTGCCTTGATTACTGCTGAATCCCCAATATCCAGCACACTGATGACTGAAATCACTCTGATTAGTACCTGAGTGAACATCAGACTTAATTATTGACATGATACTCCCCGAACAAGTACTATGTGTAAGGCACAGGGCCATGTGATAAGGACACAGGGGAGCAAGGGACAGTAGCTACTCCAAAATAACTCAGCTGTTTAGGAGTAGAACACAAAGCAGGAACATCAGTTGTGATGGGGTAAAGCACAGGCTCACCCAGTGCTTCAGAGTTCGAGGAAGACTTCCCTGAGGAGCAGCGAAGCCCTAGTTGAGTCTCATTAAAAAGTCAGTGTCATGGCCGGGCGTGGTGGCTCACGCCTGTAACCCCAACGCTTTAGGAGGCCAAGGCAGGTGGATCACTTGAGGTCAGGAGTTCAAGACCAGTCTGGACAACATGGTGAAACCCCGTCTCTACTAAAAATACAAAAATTAGCTGGGCATGGTGGCATGTGCCTGTAATCCCAGCTACTCAGGAGGTTGAGGCACAAGAATCACTTGAACCTGAGAGGCAGAGGTTGCAGTGGGCCAAGATCGCACCACTGCACTCCAGCCTGGCCAACAGAGCCAGACTCCATCTTGAAAAAAAACAAAAAAGTCAATGTCATAAAAACACACACATAATAAAAGGTAGGAGGACACTGTATATTAAAAGACTAAAGATGCATGAATCCTGACTGGACACTGGATTAATTTTTAAAAAACCAACCTATAAAAGATAAATGTGGACAACTGAGAAAAAATCATGAACATAGTTTGCATATGAGATGATGGCGTGATTTTTCATTTTCTTAGGTATGATGGTATCGTAGTTGTGTAGGAGAATGTCCTTATTCTCAGGAGATATGTGCTGAAGGATTTAGACAGACGTGTCAGGATGTCTGAAAAAAACCTGTGTGTGTATAGATACAGAACAAGAGCCAGAGAAAGGTAAAAGCAAATGTGGCAAAATGGTAACAATTGGTGAATTTAGGTGAATGGTACTGATCTGTTTTTTTTTTTTTCCAACTTTTCTGAATATTTGAAATTTTGCAAACTAAAAAAAAGAAAGGAAAAAAAAACTATCGAGATTACATCATGTCACCCTTCTTTTCAAAACCCACCATTAGCTTCTCATTTCACCCTCAGCAACACCAGTCCTTCTAAGGCTCCATAGAACCTGGTCCCTGGCTATAAGACCCTCCCTGCCACCATATCCTGCTTCATGTGTCTTCTTTCCTCTTATCACCATCTAACTACTCTATATTTTGGTAATTGTTTATTATCTGTCTCTCCCGTTATAATTTAAGCCTCAGAAGGCAGAAGTTTATACCTTTTTGTTCACTGCTGTATCCTTAGAGGCTAGAACAGCTCTGCACACAGAGGGCACTCAATAAATACCTGCTGAGTGAATGGCAGCTCCCCACAACTCACCCAAAATAATCAGTTGGTCCATGTGACAAGGCCTTAGCTATGCCTGAGCCACATAGCTTCCTCTCTCCTGCCATTTTCCAAACTTCTAGCCTTCCCATGAATCCTCTGAACTTCCCAATATCTAGCCAATAAACTCCTTTTCTGCTTAATTTAGCTGGAGTTGGTTTCTGCGGTTTCCACTTAGAACCCTGACAGGTGCTACATCTAACAGAAGGAATGTTCCAAGGAACCCGTGTGGAAATGCTGTCCTGTTGGTTCAAGCAGGACAGGCAGGGAGAGGTCAGGTTTTGGAGGGCCTTAATGCCACTCTGAAGAGCTTGGATCTGACTCTGCAATGATGGGAATGAGGGAATGGTTTCAGAAGACCAGACTCTGACCCATACAGAGGTTGGGTCTCTCCACAGTTAGGAGACAGGATGTTAGCACAGCCTCCAGAGGGCCTGAGACATTGGTGGTTTCACAGGCACAGGTAGATACTACTCCCACAAACCTCTACTGCAGAGCTCAGCAAACTTTGGTCCACAGGCCAAATTTGGCCTGTGGCCTGTATTTTTTTATTTTTTAGTTTTTTAGACAGAGTCTCGCTCGGTCACCCAAGCTGGAGTGCAGTGGCACGATCTCAGCTCACTGTAACCTGTCTCCTGGGTTTAACTACTTCTCTTGCCTCAGCCTCCTGAGTAGTGGGATTATAGGTGCCTGCCACCATGCCCAGCTAATTTTTGTATTTTTAGTAGAGGTAGGGTTTCACCATGTTGGCCAGGCTGGTCTCGAATTCCTGACTTCAAATGATGGACCCACCTCAGCCTCCCAAAGTGCTGGGATTACAGGCATGAGCCACCATGCCCAGCACTGCGGCCTGTTTTTATACAGATCGTGAGTTAAGAATGGTTTTCTTTTCTTTTCTGCGACAGAATCTTGCTCTGTCGCCTAGGCTGGAGTGCAATTGCACAATCATGGTTCACTGCAGCCTCGACCAGGCCCAAGCAATCCTCACACTTCACACCGCAGCCTCCTCAGTAGCTGGGACTATAGGCATGTGCCACCATGCCTAGCTAATTTTTGTATTTTTTTTGTAGAGATGGGGTTTTGCCATGCTCCCCAGGCGAATCTCAAACTCCTGGGCTCCAGCAATCTGCCCACCTCAGCCTCCCAAAGCGCTGAAATTACAGATGTGAGCCACCGTGCCTGGCCTGGTTTTTACATTTTTAAATAGTTTTTTTTTTAATTAAAGAATAATAACATTTTGTGACATGTGAAAATTATATAAGTTCAAACTTCAGTGTCCATAAAGTTTTATTGGCCTACAACCATACTCATTCACTTATATATTGTCTTCTCTTTTTTTGAGACAGGGTCTCACTCTGTCACACAGGCTGGAGTACAGCGACACAATCTTGGCTCACTGCAGCCTCAACCTACCGGCTCAAGCGATCCACCTACCTCAGCCTCCCAAGTAGCTGGGACTACAGGTGAGCACCACTGCGCCAGGCTAATAATAGCTGCTTTCAAACAACAGAAGGGTGAGGTTGTTGCAACAGAGACTGTATGGCTAGTGAAGTCTAAAATATTTACTACTGGCCTTTTACAGAAAAAGTTTGGACTGCAAGGAAGACAAAAAAGAAAAAGAAAAAGTTTGAAGAACCCCCCGACACACACGACACACATATACACACTCTAATGGATGGGCCAGGTAGGGCCACTAGGGCAAACCCACCCATCTCTGAAAGAAATAATCAGGACATTTGTCTTGAGGAGCTGGGGTCAAAATATCCTTCTGAAAAAGCAACATTTTGATTTTTTCCAAAAGAAATTAGGACTGTTTTTTACTTAGGTCCTGTGTTTAATTAAGCCTTACAGAAAATTACCTAAGTGACTATCTTCTCAATTCTCCCAAGGATGGTACTTAGCTAGTACCCCTCTAGATACAGAGAAGAGAAATTAATTCATTACATAAAATGAATGCTTTAGGGTATCAGGACTTAATTCTGTTAAGAAACCCTGGTGGACAAGGCTGACTTAGGATGTAGGCTAAAAATCAAGTTCTTTGTGCCTAACCAAGATCCCTTCTGCTCCAGGATTCTGCAGGAACAGGCAGCACTAAATCAACCCATAAGGGAAGCTGGGTCCTTTGTATGTGGAAGGGGCAGGAAGGTGCTCTCTCAGCACTAGTACCCCAGCGCCCCCGGGAAGTCCCTTGGCTGAGTGAGCCCGTGTACCTGGCCCCTGTTGCCTACTCTCTCCACTCCTATCCACAGCACCCTCTCCATCCAAGAACGCACCAGTGGGGAGCCCCAGGGTGAAGTACTTCTCTGGCCCTGGGTTAAACTGGATGATGCGGTTCCTGATGTATTTAGCCGCCCACTCGCTGGCCTGAGAATAGTGGTCCAGGATGATGAGTTTCATCTTGTCCTGCAGTGGGGGAGAGGGGATGACAGAAAGGAATCAATGGTAAGGGGCAGAGAAAGAGATGGAGGTGGTGGGAGAAGCTTCTCTTACCCAGCAACAATCCCCCCTTTCCAAGCTGTCTGAGCCAGGAAAAAGGCCTGACTTTCTATTCACAGAGGAGCTAAGAGGTTGGGCCAGTCGCCTCCACCACCCACAGTCCACTAGGAAGCGCTACTGGGGGCAGATCTGGGTTCTAATCTCAGCTCCTTCACTTACCAACTGAAGGACCTCGGTCAAAGGACCTAAGTTTTCTCTGAGCCGTTTCCTCCTATGTAACAATTGGGACAATAGTACCTACTTCACAGACTTCACGACGGGTAATATGAAATGAGAGAATGCGTGTAAACCACTTAGTATTTACTATGTTGGCTGTTACCATCCGGATAGATGCTCTGCTCAGCCCCGCCTCCCTCATCCCTGCCCCTACGTGAGCGGGATACTCTACCCGCTCCCCGCCCTCTACCCCATGACTCTTCCTCAAGAAGTAGAGAGGTCATAGGATCATGCTGGGCCACTAGAGCAGGTGGGGCAATGAGCTCTGCCTGGGGAGCTGTGTGCTGAGGGACTAGCGGAGGGGTGTTCCTACTGGCCCGCCTTGCTTTGCGAACCCCTCTGGGTCCTCAGTTTCCCCCAAAGCACAAAAGAGAAAAGGTAATCGCTCCAGAAGGAGGACGTTTTGCTCCCCCAGCACTGCGGTTAGTGGGAGTGGGGAGCAAGAGGCGAAGGTGGCCCACGCGGTCGTCGGTGGGGTACAGCGTGTCCCCCACCCCGATTATCACCCCATCGCCCCTCCGATCCCGCCTGGAAAATGTGTGAGAGCGGCTCCCCGGGGTCCCGACCCCGGGTGCCGTAGGGCTGGGACAGCGCTCCGCGCTCCGGCCCGCGAGGAACGTCCCCGCCAGCCCTTCTCCCCACTTACGCGGACGCCTCCCGCGGCGGCTGCAGCTACTGCGCCGGCGGCCCGGCCCCGCGCGGGTCACGTGGCTGCGGGTCACGCGGCGCCGCGTGCGCCGCCCGCTGGGCTGACTCAGCGGGGCCGCAGCTACCGGGACTGACTCTCCCGGCGGAGGGATTCCGGCCACTCACAGTCCCACCTTGGCCCGTGGCCCCGGCAGGCCCTGGAACAGGCCGTAAAAAACACACTTTCCCTTGGGAGGCGGGGATTCGAGCCTGGTTTTTGTGTGTGTGTGTGCAAGAGGAGGGAGACTTGAGGGGTGCCGGATCGCCCCCAGGAATGCAGCCCTCTGGAACTTGGGGCTGGGGCCGGGGTTTTTAGTGCAGGGGTTGAGCTGGGGGCAGGCAAAGCAGAATCGCTTCGTCAGTCTCCTAGGGTTGGGCCTGGCTCTGTCTTCAGTTTCTTTATTTGTTTAGATGCCATTTATTTACCCAGGTATTAAAACTTTTGTTGTTTAAAATACAATTGGACTTCTTAATGTCCTTTTTTAAAGATCAAACTTTGCAGCATTATATAATAGAGAAAAAGGCAGGTCCCTGGTTCCCCCAACTCCCCACACCCAGATAACCATTGCTGAGAGTACATTCTGAATTGCTTTCTATGAATATGCTTACACTGTTATCTTACATAAATGGGACACATACACATGAGGCTTATGTATATCAAGGGTCAGATATTTGACCTGCACTATTTCACTTAATCCTTATTAAGCTCCAGTAGTAGGTTTGCCATTACTTTTTAACAAGTGGCGAAACTGACCCTTGGAGAGAAAAGTTAACTTGGCCAGAGGCACAAGTGGTTTGCCTAAGACTTCAATTCAGGGGAATCTGTCCAAATCCCAAATCCATGCTTTTTACCGCTAGCAGGCACTGCCTCCTAGCTGGTATGACTGAATTTGGGACGCTTCTATATCAGAACAAGAGATCCATCGTATTCTTTCCAGTCAACATTAGAGTGTTCGAGACTTCTAGGGACACTTGGGAACTTTCCATGCAGAGGCTGGAGGAAGGACTTGAGTGCTGGTCATCAGAAACGTCTTCCATTACGTAGGGTTTTGCAAGAGCTTTGTGCCTATTATTTCATAGAATCCTGCCCAATCGTCAGATATGATTACCGCCATTTTATTGATATGGAAACTGGGGCTCAAAGGAATACAGAGACTTGTGATATATGACCTCACAGTCTGACATCCCGGCCTTTGGTCAGTGCTAGGGAGCAGTGGCGAGATCTCCTGAATCAGCCTAGTTTTCCTCCAGCAGCAAAAGGCCAAAGGCATCCTGGCTTCATGCCAGGTGACAGGGCCTTCCTCAGTCAGCCGGGTGGCCACGTTCTGCAATTCTGCTGAATCTGCTCACTGTGGACAGCCCCAGGCGCTCACCCAGCCCTTGGGCCCAGCTGCAGCTCCAGACCAGCTTGCTAGGAGTAGGCTTCATCTGGTGAGGCCCTGATGACACCAGAGATGTTGGAGCTGATACCTTTACAGTGTGGGGGACTTGCTTTTTGCCTCAGTGTTATTTTTTGTTTGTTTGTTTTTTATTTTCCAAATCCTGAGAGCCTGTGAATGGCATGGTGTTGGTGTAGTTTTTGTTTATTTTTAAATTCAGTCAGAAATCTTTTTTGTTTTTTTGTTATTTTGAGATGGAGTCTCGCTCTGTTGCCCAGGCTGGAGTACAGTGGTGTGATCTCCGCTCACTGTAACCTCCACCTCCTGGGTTCAAGCGATTCTCCTGCCTCAGCCTCCTGGGTAGCTGGGATTACAGGTGCCCACCACCATGCCCAGCTAATTTTTGTATTTTTAATAGAGACAGGGTTTCACCATGTTGGCCAGGCTAGTCGCGAACTCCTGACCTCAGGTAATCTGCCCGCCTTGGCCTCCCAAAGTGCTGGGCGTGAGCCCACCGCACCCAGCCAGAAATGTCTCAGCATTAGGACTGCAGATGTTTCACAATGAAGCTCCAACTCCAATCACGTCTGATAACATGGGCCAGGTCTGCAGCATCTGCATCCAGACCTTTCCAGGAAGAAGTTGACTTCTGGTGACTGAGCCCATTTCCCCTAAGTTACCCCTTCTGCAGGGAACCAGTGCAGGGTCTCTGTGAAGCCTGGAGGCTCTTGGGTCAACGTGGGGACTAATCGGAAAGACCTGCCTTTCAATTCTGGTCTGGCTAATTTCTGGTTCTTGAGTGAGTAATTCAAGCAAATGACTCAACTTCTCCAGGTCTCAGTTTTCTTACCTGAAACATGAGAATTGAGTGGAAATTAAGTAATACTGCCCTCCTGTGGCTGTTGTGACTATTAAATGAAATAGTAGCATAGCATGGCATTCACAGCCAGCTGTAATTCCTTACCCCTTATTTCCTCCTAACCCTCCTTGCAGCCCACTCTCTAACCATACTGAAATGCTCTCTAGCCCTAACCTCCTGTCTCCCTGTACTCCTCGTACTCCACACCTGTGTTTAAACTGCACTTATCCTCCCATCCTCTTGTCTTGGAACCAAAGTTGGCGAATTAGAAGAATTGTGAGTTCACCCACACAATGGAATACTCTGCAACTCTTGTATGGTCAGATATTTTTATACCTTCTAATGCACCCTTGCTTTGGGCAAACAACCTGCCCAGCTGTTAACCCCCAAATTCTACTCAATTCATAGTTTGTGTGGTGCTGGCCCTACCCTTTGACCTAGGAGCGAACCAATTAGAGACTCCATGGCTCTGGCCATGATTAGTTCAAGGCCAGGCAGGCATGGAAGACACTAACCCAGCAGCCATTCACAGCCTCCTTCTCCCTAGCTGCTTCCCACTGAAGAAACTGGAAAGTCAACGACTCTCACAGCTTCTCCCACAGCTACGGGGTGGCCAAGTAACTTCGTTCTGCCCAACGAGGGAGGAGGATGGCTTCTAGTTAGAGATTTTACTTTCTGAGAAAAGTGCTGTGCTTGAGAAACAAACTGGCGGTTTCTGGTTCCTTCCCTTTCCTTCCTGCCTTGAAGGCAGTTGTGATGACTGAAGCTGGGGAGGCCACGTTGTACCTGTGAGGCAACAAGCATAAGGATAGAGGGGAGGAGAAAAAACACTTATGTCCTTGATATTTGACTAGTGCTGGGACCTCCTACTCTGGATGTCTTATAAGTAAATGGTAAATGTCCTTTTGGCTTAATCTTTAAATCATTTTTAGGAGAATTGCCTGTGACTTGAAATTGAAAACATGACTCACTGTTACAGCAGGTGATTCAGGTCTTCCTGGGGGTTTATGCTGCTACTGGGGGGAAATATTATTCTGAAATCTTGAGCTGTAAAATGGAGCAAAGCTTAGAGCTACAGAAAGGTACAACAAATAGAAGAGAGACACAGAACTCTGATGACATCATTTGAGCCCCCTAGAATAGCATGTCTGAAGCCAAATATACCCTTTTGGGTTTCGTGGTTGAATGAGTGAATACATAATTAAATATAATTTTCCCCTGAAGCTAGTTAGAGGAAATTCTGGAAGGATATTTTATTAGTTATGTATTGCTGCATAACAGATTACCCCAAAACTTAGTGGCTTAACACAAACAATAATGACTATTTCTCACAGTTTCTGTGGGCTGGAAATTCAGACAGGATGCAGTGGCGATGATACCTTGCCCCTCAACTGAAAGACTCAGAGTCTGGGGCTGGAATCACATGAAAGCTCATTGACTCACACATCTGGCAACGGGTGCTCACTGTCAGTAGAACACTCACACATGGCTCTCCTTATCACCGTGGCTTCCTCACAACATAGTGGTGGCTTCCGACGGCAAGCGTATCGAGACAAAGGTGGGCTAAGCCTGTATCCTTCTTCAGACCTAGTCTCAGAAGTCATATAGCATCACTTCTGCTGAGCTCTGTGGGTTGGAGAAATCACAAGCCCCTACCCAGATTTAAAAAGAGAAAACATAGACCCCCATCTTTCTGTGTAAGAAGTTCAGTAATATCATAAGAAAAGCATGTTGGATGGGATACATGTATGGGTATGGCCATGTTTAAAAAATACAATCTGCCATAGACACACACTAACTTGTTATTAAGATTTGATCTGGCCAGGAGTGGTGGGTCACACCTGTAGTCCCCACACTTTGGGAGGCAGAGGCGGGCAGATCACTTGAACCCAGGAGTTTGAGACCAGCCTGGCCAACATGGTAAAACCGTGTGTCCACTAAAAATACAAAAATTACCTGGTCATGGTGGCACGTGACTGTAATCCTAGCTACTCAGGAGGCTGATGCGTGAGAATCGCTTGAACTCGGGAGGTGAAGGTTGCAGTAAGCCGAGATTGCACCACTGTGTTGCAGCCCGGGCGACAGAGCAAGACACTGGCTCAAACAAACAAACAAACTGCGCCCCCCATTTGGTAAAAAAAAGAAAAAAAATTTTAATGAAAAGATTTGATCAAAATAATTGACCATCTACTCTGTCCTAGGCACTGTGCTAAAAGTTTTTAAAGCATCGTCTCATTGACTCATATTTTTGTAAAGTGGGTGCTGTGGGGTAGGATACATTCTGCCTAATATTTGTATGAAATGAATGATTTTGTCTTGAAGGAAAAACAACAACAAAACCTTGAAAACTTAACGAATCTTATGCTTCCATCCAAGCCAAGTAACATGCCACCTGCCCTACGGTCTTCTTTGTCATTCATTTATAAAATATGTATTGAGCCTTTACTATGTGCCCAGCACTATTTTAGGTTCTGGGGACACAACAATGAACAAAGCCAAGTCCACACCCTTGTGGACCTCCAGGCTCTAGGAATTACATTTTTATGAATTTTAGTAACTTGGTGTGATAGCCAGCCTCCAAGACGGCTCCTAGTGATTCACACTCTTATGTAGTCTCATTCCACAGTGGATGGGGTGACCTGTGTAACCAACAGGATAGTGCAGAAATGATGGGTGTGTCTTCTAGGGTTAGGTCCTAGCATCCACTGCAGCTTCTTCTTTGTTTTCTCTGTGGGATCACTTTCTCAGTGAGGTCAGCTGCCATTTGGGGGACACACTGGAGCAGCCTTATGGAAAAGCCCAGGTGGTGAGGAAACAAGGTTTCTCCCAACAGCCATGGAAACCATCTTGGAAGCAGATCCTCCAGTCCCAGTCAAGACTGCAAATGACTGCAACCCTGGCCAGTAGCTTCACTGAAATCTCATGAGAGACCCTTAACCACAACCACTCAACTAAGTCATTCTTGAATTCTTGACTCACAGAAGCTGTGAGATAATAAACACTTGTGGTTTTAAGCTGCTAAATCGAGTGATGTGTTATGCAGCAATGTATCGAATATGCTCAGAAAAAAAATCCACAAATGGGGAGGGTGGCGAACAAGAGATTCAAATTTTGTACCCACTCCCTCGTGTCTGAAGGTGCAATGTCAGACCCGTCAGAGACTCCCCACTCCCCACCCCTATACTCCAACATCATGCCCCCTTCCACATGCTTGTGGAATCCCCTGCCAAGGCTTTCGCTGAGCCTTTCTTTCTGCTACTTGCTGTTTTCCACCTTTTCATTTCAGAGGCCCTGTCTTACTTCCCATAATGATAGCCATTATGCCACTACTCCCTGCATTTCCCATACTCCCTGTAGCTCAGTGGTACCTTGCACATAAAAGCCAAAGCCCCAAGTGGCTCAGAATACTGGCTCCAAAGCCCATTGGATTCAGATTCTGGATCAATCACTAATTAGCTGGGATACTTTTCTTAACCTTTCTGTAGTTCAGCTCCCTCAGTTGTAAAATGGGGATAATTATAGTGGCCACTCATAGGCTAGCTGTGAGGATGAAATGAATTGACACGTGTAGAGCATTTGGAACTGCACCTGACATATGGCGGGTGGTCAATAAATACCAGTTATTAAACCATATGAAATCGTGACTTTTCTGGGTCAAAAACTATAAAATATCAGCAATTTCATACTGTTTAACCTAATATTATTATTATTATTATTCTCTCATCAGAGATATTCAGAGAAACAATCCAGCAACTGAAAATTAACATTTTTATTAGTGTCTCTAGAAGAAAATCAAAGATGATCCAAATCAGAACTCAGAGCACCTCTTAAAATTCTCCTTCATTAATTTCTTTTACTGCTAACCAGGAAAACTTTCTCCACAGTCTTTTTTTTTTCTTTTTTTTTTTTGAGACAGAGTCTTGCTTTGTCGCCCAGGCTGGAGTGCAATGGCACTATCTCAGCTCACTGCAACCTCCACCTCCCAGGTTCAAGCGATTCTCCTGCCTCAGCCTCCCAAATAGCTGAGACTACAGGCACATGCCACCACACCCAGCTAATTTTTGTATTTTTAGTAGAGACGGGGTTTTGCCATGTTGACCAGGCTGGTCTCAAACTCCTGACCTCAAGCGATCTGCCTGCCTCAGCCTCCCAAAGTGCTGGGATTACAGGCATGAGCCATTGTGCCCAGCCAACTACTCATTCTTTTTTTTTTTTTTTTTTTGAGACGGAGTCTCGCTCTGTGGCCCAGGCTGGAGTGCAGTGGCCGGATCTCAGCTCACTGCAAGCTCCGCCTCCCGGGTTCAGGCCATTTTCCTGCCTCAGTCTCCCGAGTAGCTGGGACTACAGGTGCCCGCCACCTCGCCCGGCTAGTTTTTTGTATTTTTTAGTAGAGACGGGGTTTCACCGTGTTAGCCAGGATGGTCTCGATCTCCTGACCTCGTGATCCACCCGTTTCGGCCTCCCAAAGTGCTGGGATTACAGGCTTGAGCCACTGCTCCCGGCCCAACTACTCATTCTTAATTCTAACTAAAAAATCTCTTTGTCCCAACAGCACACCCACATGACCAACCAAAGTGGGTTTCTACTTTGCTTTCCTTTCAATTTAGCTCTGTTCTCCTCTTCCTTGTAGTAAATTTCTCTCAGTCCTTTTGGCTTCTCAGTTGTTTCTCCCTTCTCTCTCATCGCAAAAGCCCAGATTTGAAACCACCAAAAATTGGCTTCTTAGAGGGCAGAAGAGAGGGGAGAAGCCTAGAAGGCAAAGGAGGAATTTCTTTTTTCTCTTTCTTTCTTTCTTCCTCCCTTCCTCCCTTCCTTCCTTCCTTCCTTCCTTCCTTCCTTCCTTCCTTCCTTCCTTCCTTCCTTTTTTTCAAGACAGAGTCTTGCTCTGTCACCAGGCTGGAGTGCAGTGGCACGATCTCCGCTCACTGCAAGCTCTGCCTTCCAGGTTCAAGTGATTCTCCTGCCTCAGCCTCCCAAGTAGCTGAGACTACAGGTGTGCACCACCACACCCAGCTAATTGTTGTATTTTTAGTAGAGATGGTTTTCACCGTGTTGGCCAAGGTGGTCTCAATCTCTTGACCGCATGATCTGCCCATCTTGGCCTCCCAAAGTGCTGGGATTACAGGTGTGAGCCACCACACCTGGCCTTTCTTTTTCTTTTTAATTTGGTAAACACACACACACACACACCATTAAGTTTACCATCTTAACCATTTCTAAGTCTATAGTTTGATAGTATTAAATATATTCACATTGTTGTCTGACCAATCTCCAGAACTTTTTTATCTTGAAAAACTAAAACTTTATAGCCATTAAACAATTTTTTGATAACATAATGTCCTCAAGCTTCATCCATGTTGTAGCATGTGAAAGATTTCCTTCTTTTTCAAGGCTGAATAATATTCCATTGTATGTATATACCACATTTTCCCCTACTATCTGCCATCCATTTACTTAATTATTTGATTTCAGTACACATGTATAGCAGTACCAGGACTGTAACCCTCAGTCCCATGTGAAACAACTTTATCAAGCAGAGCACAGTGCTTATGTACAGTTTCTTTTGCCTTTCATCTGACAGGCTCCACTAATTTCCAAAGTTACTTGTCAGCATCTTTCCCCCTCTATAACTTTCAGTGAGGTTGTTTAATACATTTTAATGCAGTTATATTGTTTTGCCACATTCTATATTCTATCCTGGGATCCTTCTCCTAAATGATGTTTTAAAAATTTGTATGCTCTGTGCTGTAAAATTCTATGGGTTTTGACACATGCATAGTGTCAAAAATCCCCCCAAAAATAGGGAATTTTTTTAGGACAGTGAAACTATTCTATGTGACACTATAATTTAGGACCTATTTGTCTCTCTGAACCTCTTGGCAATCATTAAACTTTTTATTTATTTATTTATTTATTTAATTATTTTTGAGACAGGGTCTTGCTTCCTTGCCCAGGCTGGACTGCAGTGGTGTGATCACCGCTCACTGCAGCCTCCACCGCCCAGGCTTAAGCAATCCTCCCACCTCAGCCTCCTGAGTACCTGGGACTACAGGCATGGGCCAACATGCCAGGTTAATTTTTAAATTTTTTTGTAGAGATGGGGTCTCACTATGTTGCTCAGGTTAGTCTCAAACTCCTGGGCTCAAGCAATCTTGCTGCCCTGGGCTCTCAAAATGCTGGGATTATAGTCACATGCCACCATGCCCAGTTTTTTTTTTTTTTTTTTATGTTATTTTTTCTCCAGAGATGGAGTTTTGCCATGTTGCCTAGATTGGTCTTGAACTCCTGAGTTCAAGTCATCCGCCTGCCTCAGCCTCCCAAAGTGCTGGGATTACAGGCGTGAGTCACCGCATCTGGTCTCACTGAGCTTTTTATCATCACTGTAGTTATGCCTCTTCCTACCACATTTTGATTATCCATTCATCTGTTGATGGATGCTTGAGTTGATTCCACCTCTTGTCTATGGCAGAATTCCTTTTAAAGGAGGAAATGAGAACAAATTTAGTAATTTTAGGCTCCGTCACAAGGAAAAAAACAATATAATAAATTGTGTGGTTCTAACATTTAATGGGAAAGCGGGTCATATCTTGAAGAGTCTCACAGGGCAGAGCAGGGTACATGCAGGTCCGGGGTTCAGAAATGGACTCCACGGCCACACTATCTGGCTTCGAATCCCAGCTCTACCACTTTTGGGCTGTGTAATTTTTGTGTAAATTATGACATGTCTTTGTTCCCTAATGACTTCACCCATAAAATAGGAAAAATAATATCTATCTTACAGTACGTACTATTATTATCAAGAGCAGTGGCCTCACGAAGGGTAAATGATGTAATGCATCTAAGGCAAATAATACCTGCCACATAGTTTGTACTATTATTCTCAAGAAGAATAATCTCAGGGAGGAGCAAATGATTTAACATATATAAAGCACTTAGAACAGTGCCTGGCACAGAGTTAGCCCTCACTAAGGGACGATTACCATTATTACTAGGGTTTTGAGATGGGCTCAAAAGAGTCAGGATTTGATCATTTAAGAGGAGGAGGAAGGCATTACAGACAGCACAAGCAAAGGCCCAGCAGCACAGAGGCTGAGGGAGTAGATTTAACAAATAAAAGTACAGGACATCAATGAAATCTGAATTATTTATAATTGCCTGTGCATATGTACATTGAGATAGAAAAATATTGCATGCACTGACTTATACTTTTAGTAAGTTACTTTTAGTAACATATTCATTGCTTATCTGAAATAAATTGTAAATATCTAAATTACATACCTTTTTATTATATTTCCCTGGAGATTTGGCACGCCCTAATTGTTCTTCATTTTGCAGAATTTGTTTATAAAATTCCTTGCAATTAGTCTGTGTTCCATTTACATTTTATCATGACTTCTGCAGTGGTTGCATCCAATTTATTTTGCTCTTTTGGCCACTGAATATTCATTAATGAGAAATCATGCTTGATATTAGCTTTACAAGCCAGTGTATTGAACATACACAGGCATAAAGTTACCAACTCTGAGAATTACTCTTCAAATTTGATTGGCTGAAGCACATGTGTCATCTTTCATGCATAACTTGCTTTTCCATTCTTCAGGATCACATTGCCTCTTTTGGCCAATGACTCTTTAAAATGTTGTCCACTGACAAAAAGGAGCATTGTCATCAGTTTTTATTCCTTCTTTTCACTACACTACAGGTAGATTACAAATAGAACTTTTGATGGATGTATGCAAACAGGTACAATGTTTATCCAAAGTTGAAGCAAAGCCTGAATGATCCCATGAAAGATACTGGCTGTCCTGCCCACGTTCTCATAATATTTCTTAAATAGCATTGATGTTTTCTATTGAGACTGAAGTAATTATCATGAAATTTTTCACGTAATGTAATCATTTAGGTTTTGCTTCAACTTTGAATAAACATTGTACCTGTATGCATAACACATAATGTAGTGTACTGAAAAGAAGGAAAGCTCATGTAATAAATTTAAAAATACAGTGTATTAAAAAAATACAGTGTAATATAGTATAGTGTAGATTTTATTCTTTTTTTCATCACACACATGGTGATTCCACTTGTACCCACACTAGAAGAGTATTTAGTAACATCCATGTGAAAAAAATGAATTTTTCAAGGGATGAAATCCATCTTGAAAGATGGTCATAACAAGTGTTGTAATAATTGTCCACTTTGAGCTAAAATTTATTTTCCTGTTCATATGTAATGTCCCTTTTAAGAATAGTTTTGATAATTCAAGGGATGCATTTTTCATCAATTCTCCCTCAACACATTCAACAAATACATTTAGCAATGGAGTAGTACTTCCATAACACTATTTGCTCTTTCAATTTGCAGAATCCTGTTGCAGAATTGACATTGAAAACTATGAATGAGAAATAACTAGGCATCATTCAATGGATTATTTTAAAAGTCAAGAACTTGGGGGGCCTTTTCTTCATAATTAAAGTATAATTTCAGTGCTTGAAATAAATGGAAGATTCTCTCAACTATATATGTTAAAGACAGTCAATGGATTTTTGAATGCAAGAGAAATGAAGAATTCTGAATGCCAAAATCATAAAAATCCATAAAATATTCAGTTAGAATGCTATAAATACTAAAGTAGGAGAACAATTTCATGATAATTACTTCAGTTTCGATAGAAGACATCCATCCAATGCTATTTACGCAGCATTATGACAACATGGGCAGGACTACTGATACCTTCCATAGAATCATTGAGGCTTTGCTCCAACATCAAATAAACAGTGTACTTGTATGCATACATCCACCAAAAGTTCTATTTGTATTATCTCCAACAAAAGTAGTAAAAATGTTCTCATTAACTGCTAACTCAAGAGGCTCTGCAAATATTTGCTATTGTTTCTGAAGTCTCACCTGGAAGGGATTCTACCTGTAATTGTCTTATTGCAAGTGTTTTTCATGAGAAAACTAGTGCGCACAGGAAAAGTTGAACCTGTATTGTGATACTTGCATTCTAGCTATGCCATAAAAAGATGAGGCATTTAGATATTTGATAATCTCTGTAATAATAAATGAAGCTTTTTTAAAATTAGGGCAGTCGATTTTATCCTAGCATTTGAAATTTTGCTTGCAATTTTGGAACCAGAAAATACTTTGTTAGCAGTATGTTGAAATAGTTATTTGAGCAGAAAGACTGATAATGATGTAGTGTGGAAGGCCATTACAACTTCTATTACAACTATTTTTGTCTTAATCTGAGTTTCTCTTAATCAAAAAAATTTGTTAGGGTATCACTTTTCTTAGTATTAGTTGAGAAAATCTTACAACTCTTTTATGTTTAGCCATTAGTATATGCTAGTTTCCACCTAACTTTCTATCATTTTTTATACTAAATGAACAATTACTGCACAGAGAGCTTCAAAAGGACTTTTTCCTTGTTTAATAAATGTCCATTGGTCGGAAATTTTATGACAGAATTTACACTTGCTTTTTGACAATCAGGGGTTCAAATATACGCAAATAAAAAACATCATATAAACTACTGCAAAAATAGAAGAGATTGACTTTGCTAAACTCACAGCCGCTTTAGTACATCTGTCACTCATAAGTCCAAACTCGTAACAAACTATAAACAAGGTCCAACTGTTAAGAGTTGCGTTACATTGAACCTGACATCTGATGCCAAAAAAAAAAAAAAAAAAAAGGAAACTTCCGGTTTGCTTGCAAGAGAGAACAGTACTTGGACGGGAAAGTCTCCCAACACCCAGGGCTGATTTAGTGTTAGGTTTAGGGAAGCAGGTCATGCAGGGTTGCCGGCGCTGCTGAAGCGTAAGTATTTAGGAATCTAAGGCCTTTCAGCTGTGTTAGCAAATCACAGGCGAAGGCTGCCTTTCGCCCCCGACTTCCGGGAGCGCCGGCGCCGGAGCGAGGCACTTGCTCATTGGCTGCTGTCGACCGAGCGGAGGGGACCGAGGGGCCGGCCCTGATGCGCTGCCTTTCCGGCTGTTGTGGATCAGCTTACTTTTAGGAGTGCAGTTACTGCAGCGATGCTGTCGTCGACTGGCCGATTTTCAGAACGTGTGTATGACTGGAAGTTATCACTAATTAACGGTGTCTCCTGTTCATGACTTTGGACTTCTGCCCAAGAACAGTGTTTTCCTTTCCCGAATAATAAGTACCCTTAATTCTCAGTCTTCCCTTCTGTTCTTCCCTCAGCCGAACCTGCATGAAACCAGAAGGTATTGTCCAAATCTTTATGGAGATACGCTTTTCAGCTAGTGTTGCCATTTAGGTGATTTAATTTAGGTGCCAATTACTGTCAAGGAAAAGTAGCTCTGATGAATTTTTAAATGTATTGAAAAAACCTGAACACAGGACATTCAAGGAGTCTTGACAAAGTCAAGTAGGACAAAATACAGGATGTGCCCTACATACACAGCCAACTCCATGGGGAAAATGAGAGGGGAAGGGAGGGAAAGCCCCATACCCAACAGAAATCTAAGTCCTTTGTCCTTCTGGAAGGGCATCCATGGCATCCCAGCTTGTTAAAGAAAAATATTGGAACAACCTAAATATCCGTCAATCAGGGACTGATTGACTAGTCTTGCACACTTGTAAAATGGAGTACAATACAGCTACTAAAAAGCCAGTTCCATGAACTGATAGGAAGACCACCACAATAGTTAAATAAATTTGTTAAAGCAAGATACAGAACTCTGTGTATAACATGTGTGCTAAAACATGCATGAGGGTCAGGAGGTAAGAATAAATATGTTTCTGTGTGCATAGACAATTTCTAGAAGGATGTTAAGGAAACAGGTCGCAGTGATCTCCTTGGGGGAAGGGAACTAAAAGGCAGCAAGCGGAGGGAGTCTTCCTTTTTATGGCGTATCCTTTTGACACTATTTTCATTTCTTTATTCTCTGTGATGCATTATATAAACAGTTTTAATTTTAATTATATATATATAGAGAGAGAGAGAGAGACATTTATTGCGAGGAATTGGCTGATACTATTGTGGGAGTTGGCGAGGGACTTCTGAAATACATAGGTCAGGCTGTGAGGAAGGTGTGCGGGAACTCTTGGGCATAAACTGAAGCTGCTGTCCACAGGAAGAATTTCTTCTTCTGGAAACCCTCAGCTCTTCTCTTCTAAGGCCTTTCAACTGATTGAATCGGGTTTTGGACAATCGCTTCCTTCCTTCCTTCCTTCCTTCCTTCCTTCCTTCCTTCCTTCCTTCTTCCTTTTCTTCTTTCTTCACTTTTTTTGATACAGAGTCTCACTCTGTTGCCCCAGCTGGAGTGCAGTGTTGTGATCTTGGCTCGCTGCAACCTCCGCCTCCTGGGTTCAAGCAGTCCTCCCACCTCAGCCTCCCAAGTAGCTGGGACCACAGGCATGTGCCACCATGCCCGGCTAATTTTTTGTATTTTTTCTAGACACAGGGTTTCACCATGTTACCCAGGCTGGTGTCGAACTCCTGGACTCCAGCGATTCACCTGCCTTGGCCTCCCAAAGTGCTGGGATTACAGGTTTGAGCCACCACGCTTGGCCTCTATTTCCTAAAGTTAACTGACTATGGACTCTAATCATATCTACAAAATTGCCTTCACAGCAACAACTAAATTACTGTTTGATTGACTGAGGACTGTATCCTAGACAAGTTAACATATAAAACTGACCCTCAACTATATTAGTCATTCTTCACTGAATGACAGATTACTCTAAAATGTAGTGCCTTAAAACAAAAACATTATCTTAAAGTTGCTGGAGGTCAGGAATCTAGGTGCAGCCTAGCTGGGACGTTTTTTGTTTCCTTATTTTTTTTTTTTTTTTTTTTTTTTCGTGGAGACAGGATCTCGCTTCGTTGCTCAGGCTGGTCTCCTGGTTTCAAGCAATCCTCCTGCCCCAGTCTCTCCATTTTCCTGCCTCACCCTCCCGAAGTACTGGGATTACAGGATTGAGCTGCCACACCTGGCCCCTATTTAGGTCTTTTTTTTTTTTGGAGACAGAGTTTTGCCCTTGTTGCCCAGGCTGGAGTGCAGTGACGTGATCTCGGCTCACTGCAACCTCCACCTCCTGTATTCAAGCGATTCTCCTGCCTCAGCATCCCAAGTAGCTGGGATTACAGGCACGCACCACCACACCTGGCTAATTCTGTCTCCTGGTTTCCACTTTTATTTGTTATCCCTAGTGTAAGAAAAAAGCAACTTTGATGTTATTGCACACATTATTGGCTAGGACACACACAGCATTCTTGACTGTTCTGGAGGGCTGCGTTTAACTGTCTTGCCAGAGCGTATTTACTATTTCCCCATAGTATATAATCCTTGGGTTTGGGGAGTAACACATCTACCTGTCTTGTGGCCACCCAAGACCACGCTTCTGTCTGAGTTACCTCAACAAATCATCCTTTACCAACAAGCTGGATTTGTCAACCTCCTTTGGTTTCTTGGCTCTGGCATTTGGGGGTCGCTCTGCATGTCCAGCCCCTTTGTGGAACACTGGCTCACTCACATGCTTATTGATGGGATTCAGTTGCTTATGAGCTGTTAGCTGGAGGCTTCCCTTGGTCCTTGCCACATAGGCCTCGCCACAGAACATCTCACAACATGGCAGCTTATTTTGTCAGAGTGAGCAAGAGACTTTTAATTATTTTGAAAACAATGAATTTAAAACATTGAATGTGTGGGCTGGGCATGAGCAGGAGGCACGGATAGATTTGCAGGTGTGGACAGGATGTTTCTGAGCCTGGTGACCCTTCTGCAGGCAGGTGGACCTCTGTGCCTGGCTGATCAGCTGTGTGGGATGCTTCCCACATCGCCAAGTCTCTTCCACATCATGGAGCACAAGAAACAGCCTGGGTGGAAATGGGGGAAGTCCTAATCCCAGCGGGGAACAGCTTCATCCCACATAGCGAATGACTGAGAAGAAGAGCTCATGATAAATGTGCTTAACTGCACGAGCAGCCAAAGGGCACAGGAACCACTCTGATTATTATGTATAGAATTCATTTCCTAGACTGGGTGCTGTGGCTCATGCCTGTAATCCCAGCACTTTGGGAGGCTGAAGGGGGAGGATCATGAGGTCAGGCGATCGAGACCATCCTGGCCAACATGGTGAAACCTCGTTTCAACTGAAAATACAAAAATTAGCTGGGCATGGTGGTGCGCGCCTGTAGTCCCAGCTACTCGGGAGACTGAGGCAGGAGAATCGCTTGAACCCAGGAGGCAGAGGTTGCGGTGAGCCGAGATCGCGCCACTGCACTCCAGCCTGGGTGACAGAGGAAGACTCCATCTCAATAAAAAAAAAAAGAAAGAAAAATAAAAGAATTTATTTCCTGGGAGCTCCCTACTGCTGATGGACAGAAACACCAAGGAGGGGGTCTCTGGAGCTTCCTTGGGATTTCATCACAAAAAGTCTCTCTTTGGGGAGTCAGCTTGCTTTGAAGGTAATAACTCCTTTCCTGCCAAAACCAGTTATTTGCAGCACAAAATGTATTACAGAGAGGTAGTGTGGTAAACATTGGTGAAAATGGAGGGATTGGGAGCAGCAGAACCCACTGTAGTATATAATCACCCTCATGCTAGCAGCTGATACTTACTGAACACTTACTGTGTCTTAGGGATGGTTCCAAGTGCTTTTCACACATTATCATTTCACTTAGTCCTTAGAACAACCCTCTGAGGTAGGCACTGTTTTTCCAATTTTATTGATGAGAAAACTTGCATAGACAGGTTTATAAATCACCCAGAGTCACCAAGCTGATAAGTGGCTGACCTGAGGTTTGAACTCCTGTGTCTGTACTCCTAGCCATTCAACCGTACTGCCTCCAGGAGAAGGCTTCTCTCCAGCACAGCCTAAAAACGAGTTAAAAACATCAGCATTCATTGAGTGCTTATTGTGTTCCTCAGGGCTAGGAGAGATGCCATGGGCAACATTTGATGTTCCTGAGTGCCAGGGTGGCTCCTGGAGTGTGAATTTTGTGTGTGTGTAAAATATACATAACATAAAATGTACCATTTAATTCATTTTAAATGTACCGTTCAGTGGCTTTAAGATTTATTATTATTATTATTATTATTTTTGATACAGAGTTTTGTTCTTGTTGCCCAGGCTGGAGTGCAATGGTGTGATCTTGGCTCACCGACCGCAACCCCTGCCTCCTGGGTTCAAGTGATTCTCCTGCCTCAGCCTCCCGAGTAGCTGGGATTGCAGGCATGCGCCACCATGCCCAGCTAGTTTTGTATTTTTAGTAGAGACAGGATTTCTCCATGTTGGTTAGGCTGATCTCGAACTTCTGACCTCAGGTGATCCGCCTGCCTGGGCCTCCCAAAGTGCTGGGATTACAGGCGTAAATCACTGTGCCTGGCCAAGATATTTGTATTATTGAGGTGAAATTTACATAACATAGAAATGTTAAAATTTTAAATTTTAAAATTAAGCCATTTAAAAATTTGTATTTTTTTATTTATATATATATTTTTTTGTGGATACAGGGTCTCCCTATGTTGCCCAGGCTGGTCTCGAACTCCTGGGCTCAAGCAGTCCACCTGTCTTGGCGTCCCAAAGTGCTGGGATTATAGGTGTGAGCCACAGCACCTGACCAAAAAATTAGCCATTTTAATGTGAACTAGTTGGAGGCATTTAGAACTTTCACAATATTGCACAACCACCACTTTGTAACATTCATACACTTTCATTACCCCAAAAGGAAACTCTGTACCTGATAAGCAGTTTCTGTCCATTCTCTCTCCCTCCTGTCCTGGTAACCACCAATCTGTGTTCTGTCTCTATGGATCTACCTATTCTGGATATTTTATATAACTTGAATTATAAAATATGTGACCTTTTGTGTCTAACTTCTTTTACTTAGAGTGCGTTTGAGGTTCATCCACATCATAACATGTATCAGTACTCCTTTTTTATGACTATATAATATTTTATTGTGTGTATATGTACAATTTATCCATTCATCCATTGATGGAGATTTGGGCTGTTTCTACTTTTTGGCTATTGCAAATAGTGCTGCTGTGAATATGTGTGTACATGTACTTATTTGAGTACCTGCTTTAAACTCTTCTGGGGTTCCTTAGGAGTGGAATTGCTGGGTTATATGGTAATTCTACATTTAACTTTTTGAGGAACCACCAAATTGGAAGGTGACATTTTGACATTAAAACCTTTCATTGGGACCTTGGTTTTCTCCTATGCAAGAAAAGGAGAGTTTCTTTCTAGGGTGAATAAGGGAAGTATGTGTGGTGTAGTGAAGATGCAGACTCGCCTGGTTTTGAATTTCAACTCTACCACTTACCAGTTTTTTGTTTGTTTGTTTGTTTGTTTGTTTGTTTGTTTGTTTGTTTTTGAGATGGAGTTTTGCTCTTGTTGCCTAGGCTGGAGTGCAATGGCGTGATCTCGGCTCACCGCAACCTCTGCCTCCCGGGTTCAAGCAATTCTCCTGCCTCACCCTTCCTAGTAGCTGGGATTACAGGCATGCACCACCACACCTGGCTAATTTTGTATTTTTAGTAGAGATGGGGTTTCTCCATGTTGACCAGGCTGGTCTTGAACTCCTGACCTCAAGTGATCCGTCTGCCTCAGCCTCCCAAAGTGCTGGGATTACAGGCATGAACCACCATGCCTGGCCTTCTACCACTTGTTAATAGCGTGTGCATAAGCTTAGTTATAAGTCTCTTTGAGGCTCAGTTTTCCTATCTGTAGAAATGGAGCTGTTGATAACTTCCACTCATTTATTCATTAATTCATGCAGTGAATCTGTTGAGGGCTTACTGTGGGCCAGGCACTGGGGATATAGTGAGAATTCACAGAGTTTACAGAATGAGGGGTTAGGAGAGAAAGGGAAGGACCCAGGGGTGAATTACTTTGCAAAGGGAAGAATCATTTTGTCATGAGACTAATCACTCCCTTACATCATAGGTACACAGTGAGTATACCCCTGTGAGCCTGTGCTTTATTCCTCTCTATCCCAGCATCCAATGGAAGACCTGCAAAAACAGATATGTTATTTAGGGTTCTGGGGTTGTAAGCAACAGAAACTGACTAGCTCAGTTTACCAAGGATTACTGGGAAATGATTGGGGTCGCTCCAGAATCAGAAGAGATAAACCATCAGTCCTCAGGGAGGCTCTGAAGAGCCCAGGCAGTGCCAGGAATCTCAGCAACAACTGTTTGTGGCCCAGCCTCCCTTGGCACTCTTCCTTAGATGGCCTGCTCCAACTTTTGCCTCCCATCTGAGAGTCTCCTGCCCCAGCTCCCAGTGCCTCATTGCCCCAGCTCAGGGCATGTGGGGCAGGGCTGCTGCCTACAATTACAATTAGGCTTTGTAAACTTCAGGGGTTACCCATCATAGTCATCAGAGGTTTGAACACTTATTATGACAACTGTCTAGCAAATAGCAGTAAAGTGTCATGAGGAAGGGTGTCTTTGTTCAAAGTCACCACTGGGGCAAAAAGAGTAAAACTCTATCTAGGACTGAAAGTGAAAATCAACTTGTCCTGGAAAAGAAGACAGCAGGTTAAGAAGACAGAAAAGTTAAAGCCAGCTACAAAGCTGGCAAGAAACATTGTTCCTCCCACAGTCATGTAGTGGCTGTGAAATGCTGTAAGGACCCTCTGCAAGTGGCCACTGCTCTCTTACCTATGACCAAAGACAATGGCAGAGGCATGCTTTGCTATTCTGACCTAATACTGGGAATGACCAACTGCTCAGCTCCCCTGGCCTCATGACAATGCTCAATCCGTAGTTAATCCTTGCTCTTCTTAATCCCTCATCCAAAACAGCATCCAACCCAGAACTGATGCGTGCTTCCCTTCAACCCTCCTTAGAATCCTTGAGCAGAAACCCAAATCTTGCAAGACAGCTGCCTTCCTTCCGGAGATCCTCTGGAGTGCCCCACCTTACTGCTTGGAGGCAAGAAATCTGATTTCCTCAGACTGTGGGCTCATTCCTGGTGGTCTCAGGCTGATCAGGTTTTAAAGAAACTGTCAGGGACTGGAATAGAGGACTGTGATTGGCCATCCCACCAGGACCATGGGAGGGGTGTAGGCAGTTCCCCAAAGGAAAATGGAGTGCTGTCATCAGAAAAAGGTGAAAGTATTGAGCATCCAGACCCAACAGATGGCTCTTGGAGTAGGTGCTCAATTAATCCTAATTGTTATTCATAAGGTTGTGGTTTAGAGACACTACAGCAAATTATATAAAGTTATAGATTCTAATAATGCATAATAATGATTATTTGCTGTGTGCCAGGCACGGTATATCTACTACCTCATTTGATTCTTAAAGCAAACTCACACTTACTTTATAGGTCTCCACAGTTTCTAGGACGTGCTTTCTGTATAGGGAGCATCATCCAGTGTGAGTGCTGGTGATATCCCACTCGTCAGAGGGACACAAGGAAAAGATGGCAGGTTGCTGTCGTCTCAGGATACCATCTCGGTATCTAGGCCAGCATGACAGCGCTCCTTGGATCCCTGTGGATCGCCATGGGGCTGTGTGTGAAGTCCAAAGTGGCTTCAGACCCAACTCACTCTGCTGCAGGGCAGGGGGCTCATGCTGTGCTCTGGCAGCACTAAGACAATAACAATAACTAAAAACACTTAGAGGTTGTTTTACTACATGCCAAGGACTGTGCTAAGAGCTTTACATGTGTCATCTTATTTAACAGATGAGGAAACCGAGGCCTGAAGATGTTCCTTATGAAGATCACATGGTTGATAAATGACAGAGCCAGGACTTTGAACCAGGAGCTGTCTAGAGCTCATGGGCTAAACCACAGGCTGTATTGCTCGGCTGTTCTGTGACCATCTGTAAATGCAGCCTCTGTAGAGTTTTTTACTTGTTAATTTATGTGCACATTTCATATGTGAATATATTTTTAAGTGAATTAATGTATAAAGTATAATTAACACAAGGACTTGCCCATGAGACTGTCATTATTTTTATGATTATTTTGAGATGGGGTCTCACTCTATAACCCAGGCTGGAGTGCAGTGGCACAATCACAGCTCACTGCAGCCTTGACCTCCTGGGCTCAAGTGATCCTCCTACCATAGCCTCCCAAGTAGCTAAGACCACAAGCATGCTCCACTACACCTGGCTAATTTTTTTTTTTTCTGTTTTTACTTTTGTAGAGACAGAAGTCTCACTATGTTACCTATGCTGGTCTTGAACTCCTGGGTTCAAGCAATCCTCCCACCTTGTTTCCCAAAGTGCTGGGATTATAGGCCTGAGCCACCGCACCTAGGTGAGACTGTCATTATTATTTCAATTGCAAATGGATGTGTTCTTGACAAATATATGAACCAAATGCTATTCTGTTTGTGACTTTAGTTTGTGATTCCCATTTTGTCTTCATTGCTCAGTAATGCACAGTTCACCACAGCTCTTAAATGCTCTCTATCTCTTCCCTGAACATCTGCCAAAGTGCTCCCTCACGCTCTTAATGTGGCAAACACTTACAGGCAAGTTCCTGAAAAATAAGAGCACCTCTTAGCAATTCTTTTGGGAAGGGAAGAATCCTGTTGTCATGGGATAGATGTCCTCACCCTCTAATTTTTCTGTTCATAATCTCAGGAATCTTCTCCAGGATTTGAGGAGGAAAAGGTGGAACAGAGTCTATGACCACTGTTCCCCAGACTGGGGAAAGCCCAGGGGAGCCTTTGTCACTGACAGTAGCCAACATGGCTCAGATTGTGGGCTCTGGCCACCAGCAACACTTTCCTTGTGGGCATCTGGGTAACGATACGGGTTCCTGGGCCCACCTTGACTTACTGGAGCCATATCTTAAGGATGGTGCCCATGACCCTGCATCTTTAGCACATTTCCTAAGCTATAGTCTTATTTTGACATTAAGGGGGAGGAGCCTGGGGCAGGACTACAATCACTGTTAGAGAAGTGAGTATGTTTACAAAACGCCTCACAGATTACTGCCTTTTTGTAACTGGACCCAGGTTTGTCTACTCTGCTCTGCCATTCAAAAGCCAAACACAAGAGGTGAGGTTTGGTGGGAGGAAAAACAGGTTTTAATCAGAGAGCCAGCAAACCAAGAAGATGGTGAGCTAGCATTCTAAAATACCATCTTAAATTTTAACATTTACCCTAGGGTTCTTAAAGGGAAACTTGGTATGGCAGGCACGAGGGAGAGGTGCGGGGTACAGCATCTGTGTGTCTTGTTCCGATGGCTATCTTGGGTAATTGCCTGTTTGGAGGTCTGGCTGGCATTGTCTTGATTTTGGCCTGATGGTGGTGGACTAACTGTTCATGACTCCTCCTAAACAGGAGGATTCCAAAAAGAAAACTCTGTGCCTGGTTTCAAGATTAGCCTTTGGGATTTCTTAAGCAATAGCATAATTAGATAAGCACCTATAACCAGAGGGGGGAAGAAAGGAAGAGGTGAGAGGGGAAGGAAGGAAGAAAAAGAAAGTGGATGTTTCAATAGCAAAGACATGGAATCAACCCAAATGCCCATCAACGATAGACAGGATAAAGAAAATGTACATATAGACCATGGACCACTATGCAGCCATAAGAAGGAATGAGATCATGTCCTTTGCAGGGACATGGATAAAGCTGGAAGCCATTATCTTCAGCAAACTATCACAGGAACAGAAAACCAAACACGATATGTTCTCACTTGTAAGTGGGAGTTGAACAGTGAGAACACATGGAGACAGGGAGGGGAACAACACACATTGGGCCTGTTGGGGGAGTGCAGCGGCAAGGAGAGTATTAGGAAAAATGGCTAATGCATGCAGGGCTTAATACCTAGGTGATGGGTTGATAGGTGCAGCAAACCACCATGGAACACATTTACCTAGGTAACAAACCTGTACATCCTGCACATGTACCCCAGAACTAAAAAATGAAAATTAAAAAAGTAAAGAAAGTGGGTGTTTCATTTTTTGGTTTTTTTGTTTGTTTGTTTTCTTGAGGCAGGGTCTCCCTCTGTCACCCAGGTTGGAATGCAGTGGTGCAATCTCAGCTCAATGCAACCTTGACTTCCCAGGCTCAAGTGATCCTCCCATCTCAGCATCCCAAGTAGCTGGGACTACAGATGCACGCTACCACATCTGGCTGATTTTTGTGTTTTTTTGGAGAGACAGGGTTTCATCACATTGCCCAGGCTGGGAGAGTGGGTGATTTTTAAAACTGAGGTCTCTGGTTACATTTTCTAGGGGTCTGTGATTTCACTCTCACATGTCTTCCCCACACAACTTTTTGTCATGGCCTCATTTCTTTTGTTACCATCAACTTCCTTATTACACTGTGGTTCTAAGATTCCACCGCTGAAGAATATGGTGTGGGAGCAAGCACTCTCTCTGTTTCTCCTGCCAGAAGGCTGTTTGCACATTATCTAACATCTTCCCAGGCCTCTCAGCCTTTTTCTTCCTTCTGGTCTTTGCTGCAGGTATTCAATTATTGGGCAGGTTGGGAGGGTGCCTCTAGAATGTGCAAAAGACCCATACCCCTTGTGAAGCTCAAAGATGAAATTTATATGAAATCAGTTTGTCTTTGGATTTGAGGCACTGATAATTTGTAGCTAATTTAGTATGAACTGGACTGAGAGAACTAGAGCCTGTTTGTTTTATCTCCCTGGCTGGCCTTCCCTTCCCTCCTTTCTGTTTGTGTACTTCTTGTCTCTAGCTACTATTGCAGAGTTGGTTTATCATCTGAGGGCGCCTGAGGTGCCCTGGAGGATGTCACTCCTTCTAGGTGGAGGAGTGAATGCCGAGGGGATCTATATCTGTGCCTGGCTGTGGGTGGGGGATTAATAAGAGATGCCACATGCATGTGGGAAGAAAGAAAGAAATGCATGTAAAACACCTTGCTACAACTCAACAACAATAACAAAAAACAACCAATTAAAAAATGGGCAAAGTACTTGAGTTGAAGTACTTTGACATACAAATGGCTAGCTAATAAGCACACGAAAAGATGCCCAGCATCACTAATCTTTTTTATTTTTATTTTATTTTTTTTATTTTTTGAGACGGAATTTCACTTTTGTTGCCCAGGCTGGAGTGCAATAGCACGATCTCAGCTCTCCACAACCTCCGCCTCCCGGGTTCAAGCAATTCTCCTACCTCAGCCTCCCGAGTAGCGGGAATTACAGGCATGCACCACCACACCTGGCTAATTTTGTATTTTTAGTAGAGACAGAATTTCTCCATGTTGGTCAAGCTGATCTCGAACTGATCCGCCCGCCTCGGCCTCCCAGAAAGTGCTGGGATTACAGGCGTGAGCCACCGTGCCTGGCCCTACTAACCTTTATGTAAAGGCAAATCCAAACTGCAGTGAGATACAAGTCACACCCATTAGGATCGCTACCATCAAAACAACAGCACAGAACAAGTGTTGGCAAGGATGTGGAAAAATTGGAACCCTTGTGCACTGTTGGTAAGAGTGTAAAACAGTGCGGCCATTATGGAAAACAGCATAGCGGTTTGTCAAAAATCAAACAGGTAGCTGGATGTGGTGGCTCATGCTTGTAATTCTAGCACTTTGGGAGGCTGAGGTGGGTGGATCACTGGAGCTCAGGAATTTGAGACCAGCCTCAGCAACATACTGAGGCCTTGTCTCTTTTTATTTTATTTTTTATTTTTGAGATAGAGTTTCGCTCTTGTCACCCAGGCTGGAGTACAATAGTGCAATCTCGGCTCACTGCAACCCCCGCCTCCCAGGTTCAAGAGATTCTCCTGCCTCAGCCTCCCAAGTAGCTGGGATTACAAGCGTTAGCCACAACGCCTGGCTAATTCTTGTGTTTTTAGTAGAGATGGGGTTTCACCATGTTGGTGCGGCTGGTCTCGAACTCCTGACCTCAGGTGATCCACCTGCCTCAGCCTCCCAAAGTACTGGGATTACAGGCATGAACCACTGTGCCCAGCCTCTTTTTATTTTTTTTAAATTAAAAAAAAATCAAACAGACTTGCCATATGATCTATCAATATAACCTCCGGGTGCATGTCCAAAAGAATTGAAAGCAGAATCTTGAAGAGGTATTTGTACACTGTTAAAAGAAAAACTTCAGCCGTATTAAATTTAATGGAGTTTAATTGAGCAATGAAGGATTCATGAATTGGGCAGCCCCCAGAATCACAGCCGATTCAGAGAGACTCCAGCATAGCCACATGGCGGAAGATTTATAGACAAAAAAATGACGTAGATAAATTGGAAGTGAGGTGTAAAAACAGCTGGGTTGGTTACAGGTTGGCGTTTGCCTTATTGGAACACAATTTGAACACTTAGCAGTCAATGAGTGGTTGAAGTTTGGCCGCTGGGACTGGCCAAGACTCAGCTGTTGTTACAGGTGCACACTCCTAAGTCAGGTTTTCAATCTTGTCTGCCTATTAAGCTAGGTTACAGTTCCCCCACAAGAACTCAAATATAGAAGTAGGGAGTCCTTCTCAGGCCATATTTAGTTTGCTTTAACAACAACAGTTTCACTCTTGTTGCCCAGGCTGGAGTGCAATGGTGTGATCTCGGCTTACCGCAAACCTCCATTGTGTGCTTTAACAACACCTATATTCCTGGCAGCATTATTCACAATACAGGTAGTTAAAACATAGAACTAACTCAAGTGTCCATCAGCAGATGAATGGATAAGCAAAATGTGGTACATATATACAATGGAATATCATTCAGCCTTATAAAGGAAGAGAATTCTGACACACACTATAACATGGATGAACCTTGAACAGACTGTGCTAAGTCAAATAAGCCAGTTACAAAAGGACAAATACTGTTTGATTCATATAGCTGTAGGCATATGAGGTACCTGGAGTAGTCGAATTCATAGAGACAGAAAGTAGAAGGGTTGTTGCTGGGGGCTGATGGAGGACAACAGGAGTTATTGTTTAATGATACAGAGTTTTAGTTTGGGAAGATGAAAAAAATTCTAGAGATGGATGGTGGTGGTGATGGTTGCACATCAGTGTGAATGTATTTTACCAACTGTGCACTTAAAAATGGTTAAAACGGCCGGGCGCGATGGCTCACACCTGTAATCCCAGCACTTTGAGAGGCCGAGGCAGGAGGATCACGAGGTCAGATCAAGACCATCCTGGCCAACATGGTGAAACCCCATCTCTACTAAAAATACAAAAATTAACTGGGCGTAGTGGCGTGTGCCTGTAATCCCAGCTACTCCGGACGCTGAGGCAGGAGAATTGCTTGAACCAGGGAGTCGGAGATTGCAGTGAGCTGAGTTCACGCCACTGCACTCCAGCCTGGCGACAGAGTGAGGTTCCATCTCAAAAAAAAAAAAAAAAGGTTAAAATTTTATGTTATATATATTTTACCACAATTTTTAAAAGTGGAGGCAGGAAGATTACCTACCTCAAGCATTGTAAGTAGTTGCCAGTATTTATTAAGCATTTACTGTGCTGTAAGCACTGCTCCAAGAACTTTAGGTACATATTTATTTCACTTAATCCTTGCACAAACCTTTAAGGTGAATTTATATAGATATGATATACATCTGTTATATGTGATGTATAGATATGCTATATCTGTATCTCTCTCACGTATATACATTTTGCTGTTTCACAGATGGAGAGACTGAAGTCTAGAGGCACTAATTGTCACTCATCTAGTAAAAGGCAGAGTCAGATGTGATACCCAGAACTGGTCTCTGGTGTAGTTTCTTTCTTTTTTTTTTTTTTAACAGCAATAACGTAAGCATCTGTTGCCGTTTCTTTCCTTCCTTCCATCCTTCCTTCCTTTCTCTTTCTTTCTCCCTTTCTTTTCTTTCTTTTTTTTTTTTTTTTTGAGACGGAGTCTCGCTCTGTCACCCAGGCTGGAGTGCAGTGGCCAGATCTCAGCTCACTGCAAGCTCCGCCTCCCGGGTTTACGCCATTCTCCCGCCTCAGCCTCCCAAGTAGTTGGGACTACAGGCGCCGCCACCTTGCCCGGCTAGTTTTTTGTATTTTTAGTAGAGACGGGGTTTCACCGTG